>NC_081352.1:31467813-31581540 GCF_029784015.1 Lycium ferocissimum | reverse complement strand
TAAATATGTCAAAGTATTAGCATCTCGTTCGTAAGATTTTTCATAAATAGTATTAGCATTCCAAGAATTGAAACAGAATAACAACAACAACAACATATCAACAGAATCCCACAAGTGTCCATGATGGAGTGCAAAGAGGATAGCGTTTTTGGGACCTTACCCTACTCGTAGAGATAGAGAGATCACTATAATAACAAATAATGTCATTTTTATATTTATATCCACTATTTTTATTTTGTTTATTATCTATATATACTCGTTTAATAAAAAATCAATGAAGTGGTATCCCATGACACTTGGAGCGAGGTATATTTGCCTTTGAATTATAAAAGCTTCTCATTAATTAGGAGTAATTAGGCCAACGTAAAGTTTAGGTGTACACTGAACAAAAATCGACAAGTTCAGGGGGGACCTAGACCATTCTGCCATTAAAAAATGAACAAGAGAATTTCTGTGTTTGATCGTACACTGATTTAGTTTCCTTATGAATTCGCATTGTCTTAGACTAAAAGGATATTTAACAAATGTAAGTCATAAATCCAAAACATTACATTGTATTTTCTAGACGATTATGCTACAGAGCCTAGATATTGGACTTCTCAAATATTGAAATTAACCATATTTGCAGATCTTTTTGAATTCCGCCCTCTTCTCTTTTCTTTTTCATCCATATTTAGAAGTTTTTTCCCTTGTTGGTTGGTAAGAGGAGAGGGTTTGATGCAGAGAAATTTCTCTGTTGTGTTATTATGTGTATTGTTGATCAGGAGCGGCTCTAAGGTAAGGCAACTAAGGCCTTTGCCTTAGGCCCCAGTTATTAAGGGCCCCAAAAAATAGAAATTACTATATTATTATATATATAATTTATATATTTGTTATTAATAAGAAATTTCAAATTTTAATATTTTTTAATTGAGTCGAGGTTGCATGGTTGAACGATTACATAATCATAAATTTTTCCCTCATTAAATTAAATAGTTTTTTCTAATTTCTCATCAATTCTAATTTTTCTTTCTCTATGTAATATTCTCATCAAGAATATTCATATAGGGGATCTAAAGGCATCACCATTATGATCTAAAATACCAATGCCGTTATATTTTCAAGTTACATTCTTTTAGACCCTTCACACCTTAATTCATTCATTAAAGTTTTGTGTACTATATATTGAATATTTATAGGTACATTTGCTTGTGAGAACTTGGCATCATTTGTGATAGAAGTAACCTTGGCGACTTATTTCAATGGAGTGATGCATTGTGATGTAGCTAATGCAGCAACTCAATTTACAAATTATTCAGGAACCAGTTATATTCTTACTGTCCTTATGGCCATCCTAGCAGACACTTATATTGGCAGATTCAAAGCTGTTCTTATTTCATGTTGGATTGAGTTCTTGGTATGTACTGCATATCTTAATATTTACCAAACTGAGTTTTTAAGTTCTATGCCTGGATGGTGTAAAAAGTATTTATATAATCATACTAGTTATTGGGTAATTAAAGATAATTTTTTATGATTAACATCAATTGATAACTTGATAAAACTGGTACCTAACATGTAGAGGTAGAGCAAAGATTTCAATATTAGGTTCATTTGAAATCAGTACTTCGATGCAAAACATAATTTTACATGCAGTAGTAGATACAGTGGGTTCAATGATAAGAATCTTAAATGTTGCACTGATAAAAATTAAATCCTAGATCCGCCTCTGCTATCTTAGGTTCATTTTGTAAGAATAGCAAAAATTGAATGGATAATATTGTATCATGTTAACTATTCCAGAACAAGACATGTACAGATTTATGTTGTGTTTTTTGCTCTACATATCATTTGTGAATGACATCTAATTATCTTCTGATAAATTACGTCAAACACCCCTTTAATATGATTCAGATATAGATACACTCCTTATAATCTAAAAAGTAAACACTTATATCCTATGTTGCTCGGACATTTTTGAAAGATCCACTAGGGGTGCGGCATATTTTTCCGAGAATCCGAGCAACATCGCTTATACCTTTATATTATGGAAATGTTACACTGATGAATCCCCACTAATTGACAGGGATTAGGACTGCTAACATTTCAAGCTCACTTTCCTAAATACAAGCCACAAATTTGCAACATTCTTGATCCAACTTCAACATGTGAGAAAGTTTTGATGGAAAAACTGCAGTCCTTTTATTTATTGCTCTTTTTTTAGTAGCACTTGGCTCAACAGGAGTTAAAGCAACATTGCCTTCACATGGTGCTGATCAATTTGATGAAAAAGAAAAGAAAGAAGCAATTCAAATGTCAAGTTAATATATTCAATTGGTTGTTATTAGCAATATGCATTGGTGGTTCAATTAGTACAACATTTATTGTGTGGATTCAAGAACATAAAGGATAGAATTGGGGATTTTTTGTGAGCACATTGGCTATGTTGTTTGGTGTAGTTAGCGCGGAAACAATAAAAACACAGTAATTAACGTGGTTCGAATCGATGTGATCCTAGTCCACGGAGAACGGCCGGCACTTTTATTAATATCAAGGGAGAAAGTAAGTTACAAGATTGAATACTCTTAGGTTCTATGTTCTGTCCTAAATAAATCCTAGCTAGCATGTATTTATACTACTAGGTCTCATCCTTTCCTAGAAAGTATTTAAATCCTAATAACACTCGAAAACCAACAAAGAAAAAAGTTTCCTTTTATTTCTTTCCGCTTTTGAGTAGGAATTGGCTCGAAATATCTTCTCAACTTCACAATGTCCACCTTGAGATGAATTTCAAGCTTCCATATGAACGTCATTCAGTCCAATGTCTAAGCCTATGTGAGCTTATAACTCCGTGTAGGAAACAAGAGACACTAACCGAAACCTTGTACATACTAGTAGCTCTACCTTGCCCTGCTGTTCTCCATCCTGATGCATCAGTTGATGCGAACTCCTGCCAAATACATACAATGACTGAACTATACCAGAAGAACCACCTTGGTCAACATATCCGCTACGTTGTCCTTTGTGTCAACCTTCAAGACCTTAATTGTGCCTTGTTCAACAACATCACGAATAAAATGGAATCTGATATCAACGTGTTTGGCGCGATCATGAAATCTCTGATTTTTTATCAAGTGAATAGCACTCTGGCAATCACATTTTAGAGTTGGTTCATGTTGAACCCTACTGAATTCTGATACCAAACCTTTCAACTATATAGCCTCTTTTACTACTTCTGCTAATGCCATATATTCAGCTTCTGTTGTGGACAAAGTAACTATAGACTGGAGAGTTGCCTTCCAACTTATGGAACTACTCCAAGAAAGTAAAGATGGCGGGTTGTTGATATCCTTCTATCAAGATCACCCGCAAAAATCGTAATCCACATAACCAAGGGCCGAGAAGCCTTCATTTCTCATCCTACAAAAAGTTAGACCAACATTCGAAGAACCTTTAAGATATCTCAATATCCACTTAATTGCTTCCTAATGTGTCTTACCCGGATTAGACATAAATCGACTTACCACACTCACTGCTTGAGCACTATCAGGCCGAGTGCAAACCATAGCATACACAATGCTACCAACTGCACTAGAATAAGGAACTTTTGACATGTACTCCACCTCTTCCTTTGATTGCGGTGCCATCAAAGAAGAAAGTCTGAAATGTTGTACTAACGGTAAAGTAACGGGTTTACATTTATTCATGCCAAACCTCTAAATTACCTTCTCAAGATACTTCTTCTGTGAGAGATGTACCTCACCGTTCTTCCTGTGAATCTCCATTCCAAGGATTTTCTTAGCTTCATCTAAATCTTTCATGTCAAACTCTTTACTTAGCAGTTTCTTCAAATCATTTATCTCCGTCGTACTATTAGCAGCAATAAGCATAACATCAACATATAACAGTAAATAAATATTTGAATTACTAGATACCGTCATATGATACACGCAACTATCAAATGCACTTCTCGAGAAACCTTTAGTAATTATGAACGTATCAAATCTCTTGTACCACTGTCGTGGTGATTGTTTTAAACCATACAAAGATTTCTTCAATTGGCAAACCTGGTCTTCTTTTCCTTCAATAAGGAAACCCTCGGGCTGATTCATGAAGATCACCTCTTCAACTTCACCATATAAGAATGCAGTCTTGACATCAAGCTTATGAAGCTTCAAGTCATAATGGGCAACCAAAGCTAGTAACAAACGAATTGAGCTATGCTTCACGACTAGTGAAAATCTCATTGCAGTCGATTCCCTCCTTCTGACAAAAGCCCTTAGCAACCCATCTTACTTTGTATGTAGCATCTTCTACACCCAGAATGCCATCCTTTTTTTACGAAGAACCATTTGCAACCAATAATTCTCTTCTCCTTCGGTAGACTCACCAAATACTATGTCTGGTTCTTGTGCAGAGACTCCATCTCTTCGGTCATGGCTAAACACATTGATCAGCTTCACCACACATAGTAGCTTCTGTATAGCTTGAGGGTTCCAGATCCTTTATTTTCTCCTTGCGAGCTAATACATAGGCCACAAGATTAGCTTGCTAAGGCTGAGGATAATATTTTGTATTAGGCTTCGGAGTTCGTTTGTCCCTTCTAGTAGCTGTACTATATGGTTCACCTTCGGGTACTACTGTGTGAGATTTTTCATTATATGACTCCACCTGAGTCACTTGATCCTCCTGCTCGGTGAGGTTCATATTTTCCTCCACCGTTTCTGTTGTAAGAACTTTCTGTCCTGCAAACTCAGTAGAAGTCTTTCCAGATCAAGCATGAGGCCTCATCAAAAGTAACATCTCTCCGATTACAAACTTAAGAGGATCTAAACTCCATATTCTATATCCTTTTACCCCTTTAGCATATCCTATAAATAAACCTTTTTGAGCTCTAGGTTCTAGTTTTCCATCACTTACATGATACTATGTGGGACATCCAAAGATTATTAAGTACGAGTAATCAAAAGGTTTACCTATTCATTTGGAGTTTTGAAGTTAATTGCCGACGCTGGAGAACGATTAATAACATAACAAACGGTATTTTTACTGTTCGCCCTTTAACTCCTTAGGCACCTTCGGCATTAGAGTATACATCGTGCTTTCTCAAGAAGAGTGTGGTTCATCCTTTCAGCTACTCCATTCTATTGTGATGTATGCCTAACAGTTCTATGTCTTAATACACCATGAATCTTACAAAAATTGTCAAACTCTTCATTGCAAAACACCAAGCCATTATCTGTTCGAAGACACTAAATCTTTTTGCCACACTAATTTTCAATTAATGTCTTCCAGTTTTTGAAATTCTTAAAGACATCACTTTTAGCCTTTAAGAAGTATACCCAAGCCTTGAGTGAAAAATCATCAATGAAAGTAAGAAGATACCTATTTCCACCTTTGGATGGAACCTGAGATGGACCCTATAAATATGAATGAATGTAGTCAAGTACGCCTTCGATTTTATGCTTGGTTGTGCTAAAGCTGACCCGTTTCTGCTTTCCAAGGACACAATGCTCACAAAAATCAAGTGTACTAATCTTCTCACCTTTCAAAAGTTTTCGGTTGCTCAAAATTGCCAACCCCCTCTCGCTCATATGACCTAATCTCATATGCCACATCTTAGCGTTGTCATCATCCGATAGCGTGAGGTTGCAAAGATTCGGGCAGCACTCAGAAATGGTGTTGCCCATAAGTACATAAAGACCACCCTCCAGTTTGACCTTTACATCACCAGAGAAGCCTTGGTCACCTTGCAGATTCCACCTTCAGCCGCATGCTTATATCCTAGCTTATCAAAAGTACCAAGAGAGATCAGATTCTTTTTCATATCAGGAACATGTCGAACATTAGATAATGTTCTTATGATGCCGTCATGACAATCGTATACGGGCCGAACCAATGCCTCGCTATTTCACATCTTGCTTTACCCATAAGTACGTCCCACTCGTCCGCTCGTAGCTAGTAAACTAATCTTTCAAAGAACATATGAAAGGTACAAGCTGAATCTAAAATCCACTCGCGTGTCCGAATGTCATCTCACAAGGCTTAGCACATAATCTTCTCCAGACGTCTGAGCTACCTGAACCGTAGACGCACTGGTTGTTGTTTTATCAATCTTCTTATTCGGGCAATCCCTCTCAACGTGACCCTTCTGTTGACAACTCTAACATTTAGCATCCTTTCTATTCACCCTTTTCCTAGACTTTGACCTAGCTACTTATTTGCCTCTTCCTCTTTGGCTCGAGTGACCTCTAACTGTCAAACCCTCACCATGGTCCTCTTTCTCATCATTGTTGATATGGTTTCTTAATTCATCCGAATTCAATGCATGTCTTACCATCCGTAACGTGATGCCTCTCTCATCGTACGTCATTGAATTAACTACATCTTTGTACGCCGATGATAATGAAAATAATAGAGTGCACGCTAGTTCTTCATCTCCCACTTTAATATTTTCATGAGTAAGACCCATAGCCAATTTATTAAAAGCCGTCAAGATGATCCCGTAAAGCTGCACTCCTTCATCTTGAAGGTGTGTAAACGCCGCTTAACAACATTCTAGTTGTTGTTGATTTTTTCTAGTAGAGATCTTCAAGTTTCTTCCACAAAACCCGCAGCTGTTTTCTCGGTACTAACTTCACATAACACGTTGTCTGATAAGGATAATTGAATTGCACTAAACGCATCCATCTCAATCTTCTGCTTTTCGGCCTCTTTGGTATTTTTGGGATACGAGTTGTCCAAGGCATAGACTGATCCTTCTCTCCGTAACAACGCCATGATCTTGATCTTCCAAATGTTGAAGTTATTACTTCACCCATCAAAATTCACTACCTCAAACTTCATAGATGCCATAGTCTCCTTGTCTCCTAGATCTCACGACCTATAGGCTCTTGATACCAATTGTTAGCGCGAAAACGATAAAAGCACAGTAATTAACGTGGTTCGGATCGATGTGATCCTAGTCCATGGAGAACGACCGGCACTTTTATTAATATCAAGGGAGAAAGTAAGTTACAAGATTGAATACTCTTAGGTTCTATGTTCTGTCCAAAATAAATCCTAGCTAGCATGTATTTATACTACTAGGTCTAATCCCTTCCTAGAAAGGATCTAAATCCCAATAACACTCGAAAACCAACAAAGAAAAAAGTTTCCTTTTATTTCTTTCCGCTTTTGAGTAGGAATTGGCTTGAATATCTTCTCAACTTCACAGGTGCAATAATATTTTGTGTTGGATTACCATGGTATAGGATATTTGTTATTAAGGGAAGCAAGTATTCATCACAGTAGATTTTCCTGTATTTGTGAAATTATTTTAACATAAGTATTAGTACAACACTAATTGAGTGGATTCAACAACATAAAGGTTCTTGTGAAGGTTAAACATAAGTCTTAGCTATGTAGCTCTTATCTTTCAAAAATGTCGCCTAATATGTCTAGGAATTTCTAAAAGTTACCGCTTTTGGAGGATCAAACATGGGTTTGACAACATTTTTCAGAAGATCTGAGCAACACAGAGTCTTGCCACCACATATAGATTTTCCAAGTTCCTGTTAAAGTTAAACATAAGTCGTAGCTATATGTTGCTAGAATCCTTCAAAAATGCTGCCAGTTGTCTGTCAGATTCTCCAAACCTGGTTGAGTTAAGTGGGTGATTAACCCGACCCGCCAACAAAGGTTACTTGGGCTGAAATGATTTGGTCAAAATGGGAAAAAAAATGTGTCATAACCTAGCCCGCCCAACTCTTACCAAGTTTTAACACATATGTTTATTTTCTTATTATTTATTTCATTACCTAATAAAACATTTTTTTCATAATTGTGGCCTCATATGACATTTAAGAAAGAATTTTAAAAAAATTGACAAGATTTGTCAAAAAAAAAAAAAAAAATTCACGGGGTATCTTATTGGGATATTACTATTAACCTGTACCCACTTTTTAAAAAGCTTTTGCATGTCTACTCACTTCGGAACAACTTTAGACGTGCGATATGTTTGAAATTAGACTTTATAGACAAAAGTGTCTACAGTTACATATGACTGAAGTTCATACATTTTTGCTTGAAGTTTAGACAATAATGGCTGAAGTTCAGGCAAAAATGGATGAACTTCAGGTATACGAAAAATTGACTAAACTTTAGCTAAATAAAGCTTTAGACATTTTGTTTGAAGTTATAGTGACACCGCATGTCTGCAGTTGTTTCGAAGTAGATAGACTTGCAAATTTTTGCGCATTATGGGTATGGTTTAAATAGTAATCTCAAATTCGGGTATCTATGCACTTCTGCTGGTTTCTCAACGATCAAATTTGAGCTACATTGATAGCCAACTTTTAGATAAGCTAAATTGGACGGATCAAAATAGATTGAATTAATAAATAGACGGGTCATTAATCCGTCCAAACTTGAACATGTCATGGTTTTATGGGATAATTTTTGTCACCTCTATCCATAGGCATAACATACTTACAACGGGTTGGGATTGGCTTAGTCCTCTCCGCTTTATATATGACAGCAGCATCCATCTTAGAAGTTAAGCGCAAACAGGTTGGCGCGAGATAACAACATGCTCGACGCGATCCCAATGTTGCAGCCATTGCCTATTAGTGTGTTCTGGCTTTCAATTCAATTCTTCATCTTTGGTATTGCAGACATGCTCAATTGTGTGGGACTTCTTGAATTCTTTTATTCACAAGCACCAAAGGAATTGAAATCAGTGTCATTTTGTTTCCTTTGGACTTCAATGTCAATAGGGTACTTCTTGAGTTCAATTATTGTCAAGGTTGTGAACAAGGCAACTAAAAAAGTTACAAATAGTGGAGGTTGGCTAGCTGGGAATAATTTTAATAGGAACCATTTGAATCTATTCTACTTGTTGTTGGCTGTGTTGTGCGTGTTGAATTTTGGGATTTATTTGATTGTTGCTAGTAAGTATAAGTACAGGGTACAAAAAAGTGTTGGTGATCAAGATGATAGTAGAGTACATGCTTTAAAAGATCAGATGAACAAGTCACAAATGGAAAATTAGTGATATACTGATCTTGATGAAGATTTAAAGTTGTGTTTGTATTTGCTAAATTAGCAAGGAAATTAGTTTTTATTTTTATGTACTTGAGAATTCAGTTGTTTCAAAGTTGAAAGATTAGTTGCTATGCTAGCTTCAATAATTGAAGTGTGTTAGAGCAATATTAATGTTGGTTGTCTAGCAAAAGATGTTTCTATTTTATATCTTGATTTTCTCCATTCCATATTTGGTGAATTGCATCTCTCGTAGGGAAAAAGAATTAAATTTGCCTTGTACAATTCAAGCTTGAGTAACTTTACCCTCTGTTAGTACTTGGGTCTAATTTTATTTTCGCCGTTAAGAAAATGTCTAGCCTTTGATTCCAAATGGAACTCCAATCGGAAGGTAATTTTAAAAACAGTAAAAAGTTTAGGGGTAAATTTGACATCTTTGTCGAACAATTTAGACACGTGGAGCTCAACCATTTTGTGTTGGAGCTCTCCTCTAATGGCAATGGCAAATTTAAGATGATTTGCTAATGGTAGGCAGTGGCGAAGTCAAATATTTTGTCGAGATGTTCAAGTTTTATTATAGATATACAAAAAGGAATTTTTGACTTATATATACATTGAAAGAAATGGAGAAAGAGGACGGTCTTGTCTAAGCAAGGCTACAAAGAAATTAAAGGCATTTGGATTGTTTCCTAATTTTGAACTAAGTAAACAATTTGTTTACTTTGCTCTGATTATTTTGCCATAATTACTTACTTAAATAAATCAAATTATTTAACAAACTCAACCATTAAATCCGAAGACTTTTTTTAAAAAAAAAAAAAAAAAAGTCTGTGATGATTAAATCAAGATGCACGCGCTATTAAAAAAAAAGATGCACGCACTATGCACATATACTTTGGAATTAGTTATTAGTTAATTATTAACTCTGTAAATCTCTCTCATTAGTAAATAGATTATAGCCATCAACTGACTTTGATTTCTCCTCCTATTTATTTGTTCAAATCATTTATATTAAATTTAGTACTAACATTATGCACATATTATCCTAAATAAAATAATTTTGTGCAAAAACTGCTTGAGCAAGATTTTAAGTAAAATCAATACTTGAGATGGCAATCATGGCAGACAATGAAATCGGTGGGAGAACAAATAAGAAGGGCTAGTAAAAATGGCATGAATCTATGGCTACTATTCCAACTCCAAGATAACTAAAAATACAATGAAATAAATCAAGCTGCAGAGTGTGGAGGGATATACAAAGCCCAAGTGGAATTTCTAGTGACTCTGATTGGAAAATATTCATTTTAATTTGATAGTAATTGGAGTCCTAACAACATGCTTCTAGAAATCCATGATATCGATCTCAGGACAAAACGCCCAGAAATTTCACATGTTCGGTTGAAGGATATCATATATTTGGCTTGTTGGTTCATCTTGGTGAAGACAATCTTGATAGGCTCAACCACCGTATGAACTCCTAGAATTAATTTGAGGGATGCTAATAACATAAGTGGAGTTTGCATCACCAACATTTTTAACTATCTTTGTATATTTTTATTCTTTGATCCAAGTATAATGGAGAAAGAAGATAGTGCAGCTCCACCTCATATATGCTCGATAGTAACGCGCAATTGACACCTTGATGTACAATGCACACAATCTCCTTTTTCGTGTAGCCAAGGCGACACAAGTATTTGATAAGCCATGCTATCCTGTGGTTTGGTGTTTTGACGACGTGACAAACCTACTTGAGGAACCAGTTACGCTGATAGAAAGACCAGGTCTCCTGAAATGTTCATACAGTTAACTTTATAGTTGTAAAGCTGCTGCCACTGTAGCAGTACAACAGAGTAGCGTATAGCAGCAGAGTTGCTTTATGGGTTGTCATCTTCACTCTTTCTCATATTCAAACATCTTGCTAAAGTGAAGATATGATTCTTGCAAAATTCAAAAATTGTTCAGATCTAAAAGTGCAAGTCTTCACACATCAAGGTGTGTTCAAGAACAAAGTTTCAACAAATCCAAGGACCTATTCTTCCACAACTGAAGCTGTGTTAAGTCCTAGGAAGTGTTAAATTTCTATTCTTTTGTTCTTAAACTTGTAAACCTACTTTTCTCTAAAGGAAGCTATTTGTAGGTTTCTCAAAGTCTCAAAAGTTGCTTGTAGGAAGTTTATTTCCTCAAGCTTTTGAGTGGTACACTAGGCTAGAGTTAGTCTAAGTGTATTAGTGTGTGAGTGGCTAGAGTTAGTCACGGTATTGAATTCTCAAAGGGTGCCTTTGAGTGGTACACTAGGCTAGAGTTAGTCTAGGTGTATTAGTTCGCTTGGCTAGAGATAGTCAAGAGTTGCTTGCAATAGGGTGTATTATAAGAGTTAATTCCTAGATTGCAAGAGTTGTAGTTGGCTGATTGCTGGAAGTGGAGTTGAAATCCTACATGGTAGGTCGTGGTTTTTAATCCCTTGAGCAAGGAGTTTTCCACGGTAATATCCTATTATTTACTACTGCACTACATCAGGGAACTGGTATTCAACCAGGTCCCTTATATATTGTTTGGTGGACGCACCGTCTCTAGCAGTATTGACTGTAGTTTACGTACGTGTTGGATATCATAAATAAGCCCCGAATTTCTTGCTTTTGATGGTTTTACAGGCCAAGACCAAATACATCAACAGGAAGTTTCCTTTCATCAAGGATGGGCTGACCCTTGCGGCTAGATGTTGGAGTCATAATTGTGGATTTAATTGCAGCTGGTGACCAATCAGGGTGCATGCTTTTGAACAAAACCGCAATGTCGCTTAGGTGGGGGCAAGAAATTTAGATGCATGAGATGATGTAACATGTCGAATTTATATACTCCAAGAAGAAAGGCCAAGCATGTAGCGAGAATATTCAATCCAGGGCCGATTATACCAAGCTTTAGTATGCCTGGACTTACAAAGGTTGAGACCCCAGAGGAAAAAAGATGCTACAGATGGTGCATTTTTAAACCCCATCTCTGTTCCTTTGAAATGGATCCCCACCTTAGCCGTGGAGGATGAGTTTATGCAGGCTTTTATCTTTTCTTCTTCAGCATAACCCAAATTAGTTGCTGGAAGGACGTTAGCAACTTCAAAAGTACTGATATCGCGGAGGACTTTTGAAATGACAAGAATCACGGCGACTCCACCCCTCATCCTTTACCGCTTGGCCTTGATAAATTGCAGGCCCTTTATCATCATCACAAACCACAATCTTGCCTTTAATATCAGTGATTTCCAGTGATTGTGGTTCACATTGTGCCGTCTTTTGATTGTACATGATAAAGTATACCAAGGGAAATAAGGTACAACGGAAGTCTTTAAGTTGGACAAGTGAATCGCCATCATACACTTTGCCATTTTTTAGCAAGGGCGTTGCTATTTTTTCATTTTCTTGTAAATAAATTTTTATCAGCATCATTTTCTGTATTCTAGTTTAAAATATGCATAGAGACAATTATTTTTTTATTTAAATAATAAATGGAAAATTTATTTAAATAATAAATGATAAAAATTGTGTCTCTATACATATTTTAGAAGCTAGTTGTGTAGGACACACACAACCCGTGTCAATAAAATTTATTTACAAGAAAATGAAAAAATAGCAACGCCCGTGCTAAAAAATGGAAAAGTGTATGATGCGATCCACTTGTCCAACTTAAAGGCTTCCCTTGTACCTTATTTCCCTTGGTATACCTTATCATGCATAGCGCGTGCATCTTCTTTTAATCATGCATTCATTTTTAAATAATTTATAAGTGCTCAACCCTTTGTGCTGAAAAAGAGCACCGTTGGGTTCGAAACGTCACAACACTTCTCATAGTGGCCATGATACAAAACCGGTCAACTACATTCGTTTCAAGATAAGCCCTGCACATTAAGTTCCTTAAAAGCAATCTGGAACTGAATTATAACCTAGGATTGAAAAAATTATTTATTATTCTCTCCATTTTGTTTGTATGTTTTCCTCTTTAAATGTCGACACTGCTTACGGAAAATCCTGCGTACGCCACTGGTACTGTACATATAATGAATGCATGATTAAAAGAACATGCAAGTGCTATGCGCGGATGTACCTTTAGATTAGCTATTGCCTATTACTCTCTCTTTCACTCACTCACTCACTCACTCACTAATAAACTGAACTTTAATTTTCCTCTTATTTATCTGTTCAAGAATTTAGTACTAACGCTAAAAAAATTGTGCAAAAACAAGACTAACCCTAACGATGCATTCGGATGAAAAAATGCACGTGACTTGCACATTTGGTTTCCTCCCACTTTGAATAATAATTTCAACAGTATTTGCTAAATTAGTATTTTTATATACTTGATTCAGTTGTTTGAAAGTTGGAAAATTAGTTGCTTTGCTAGCTGCCAAATATTGTAGTCATTGCCTCTCCTAAAAAGTGTGCTAGAGCAATACATATTGTTGGTTGTCCAGCAAAAGATGTTTTTATAAATTTTGTATCTTGATGTGCTTCATTCCATATTTTTGCCCCTGTTAGAGTGTTGGCTTTTACTTACGATAAAAATTTCGAATTTGTTTTTGATTCCTAATGAAATTCAAATTTGTGCATCATTTTAAATTATTAAAATCAAAAGTTGAAAGGTAAATTGATTTGGAACCTTTAATTACGAGAATTTGACAACATGGAGCTTATTGTGCGGGAACACCTAGAATGGCAATGGTGATACAATGCAAATTTGGTAACTACAAAGGTATAAATGGACTTAAGAATACAGTGAAAAATAAAATCTAGCAACTTCAAATAATACATAGACAAATTTAACTGATTGAGTTGTTTAGGTGGTGGAATAAGATGGCTTTGATGCCCCTTTCCTCATTGAAATTCAAAGTTCTTTATCTGCTTTATTTCGTGTGTTTTAATTTAATTAATTAGACACGAATTTATTTTTAAAAAAAGTGGAATTTTTGAATTTATAATGTTAAAACAAAATAATTTATAATATATCAGAATATTTTTTAAATCTTATAATGTACCGCTTAAATGTTAAAAATCAATATATAATATAAAGCTTGGTATAAACAAGGTGATGTGGCACCTCTCTATGGTCATCATTCTTATTTATCTTTTTAGCTCCTCTTTTTTACCTTTTTTATATTTTCCCCTCATTTTTTTTAATCAAAGAAATAACTATAATCTACCCTATTTATTGAGTTTCATTAAATTCTGCCATATTAATTCATTGTGTATTAATTAGTTATTGTTGTATACGATTGGTTTTCTTCGATCAACAGTATGATCGTTAACCCAAGAAGATCCTATAAGTTATGAGGGACTCTGTGTATTATTTTCTCAAGATTGAAGGTGGACTGATAATACATGAATAACCAAACCCTACATAAAATAATACATAAATTTCTTCATAACTAATCCTTGTATTACTAAATACCCGCATAACTCGAACCAGCTACCAATCAACCCCGGGCTCGTTTGGTACAAGGGATAAGAGATAAATAATCTCGAGATTAAATTTGAGATGAGTTTATCCCATGTTTGGTTAGGATAAAATTACGGTATAACTAATCTCGGGATTAGTTATCCCGGGATTGTAGTGTTATTTTATCCCTTTGAGAGGATGGGATAACTAATTCGGGGATAACTAATCCCAGGATAAGTAATCCAGGATAACTTTTTTCGACCAAATAAATGATGTTACCAAATATGTAGGTAAGTTAAAAAGTGTTTGTAAATTGGTTTTGTGGCTTATAAACTTAGTCAAACATCCCTCAAATCATTGTAAAAATCTACTATTAAAAAATTACAATAAATAATAGATAGGAATCATAATTTTTAAAAGAGCGCCAAAAGATTGAGCTACATCAAAGTTTAAATGTTTGGATTCGCATCTGCGTGTCTGCACTCGATATATATACTTTACAGAGAATCAGTTCACTCCCACAATCCACTACCAAAAAAGGGCATATTTTTTGAAAAATTACAGTAACTCGTGATTTGCGTGGAAGCTGTTCGATGAAATGACTGAGAGAAAACTCAATAAACAAAGAATTCGACGGGGATATTGCCTTCTTTCTCTTATTCTCAATAAACAAAGACCACGGCAATGAATGGTGAATTTATCACCTTTTGATGAAATCAAAACACTATCAATACTAATAAAGTGAGCAACTCCTGATTTGTGTGGAAGCTGTTTGATGAAATGACTGAGACAAAACTCAATATAGAAAAGACCATCGCAATAGAACGGGGATATTCACTACTCATAACAAAAATAAATTAATAAACACTGATGAAAAAAATTATTAAAATTAATTTTCAACTTTAGAAATACCAAGACAAAAGTAATTGTTTTCAAAATCTCACTACTGTCACAATTTATATGGCATTTCTTTTTTAGTACGTAAAAAAAATGTCGAACACATATTTAGAAACAATTTAATTTTATGAAATGATTTTACGATCACACAATTATATAAAACATTTGAATACAAATTTCAAAAGTAAATTCATCTTTCTTACTTCTTAGCTAAAGTCGAATGATACGATCTGTAAATTCGGATGGAGGAAATTAGTAAAGAACTACTTCGTCTAACTAATGCTCAATTCTCAAGAAACATCTAACAAATAGGGGTAGCTCAATAAACTATACGCTGTATATATTATTTTTCTTAATGGGCGTGAAAGAAGCTAAAGAGACTTATGCTTTGTTTGGCGAGCATTTTTCAAAATCTTTTCTTTCGATAAGTCTTATTTGAAAAAAGTGAGGTGTTTGGTAGCTTTTGGGAGAAAATAAGTGCTTCAAGGGAGTTTTTCGAAGTAATTTTCAAAAAAAATAAACTTTTCTTTGTACAGCGCTTTTTGAAAAGTACTTTTGAGAAAAATACTGTAAAAACACTTTTAAAAGTTTGGTCAAACACTAATTCTTTGTAAAGTGTTTTTTAAATTAATTATTGAAACCTATTTTAAATCGAAAATCTTTTTGAAAAGTACTTTTAAAAAAAATACTTTTAAGAATAAGTTAATTTTAAAAACTTGGCCAAACAGACTATTATTTTGAGACAGCGGGAGTACTGTCTTTCGCTTATTCTCAATAAACAAAGACCAAAGCAATGGATTGTGAAAAAAATATTCACCTTTGAAACGAAAGCACTCATAATTAATAAAGTAAGCAACTCATGATTTGCGTGAAAGATGTTTGATGAAATGACTGAAACAAAACTCAATAAACAAAGACCATAGCAAATATTACCTTTTAATTTTTTGTTTTTTCACAATAAACAAAGACCATGGCAATGGATTGTGAAAATTTGTCTACCTTAAGCTGAGGCACTAATACTTAATAAAGTAACTCCTATTTGCATGTAAGGTGTTTGATGAAATGACTGAAACAGAACTCAATAAAAAAAAGGGTTGGGAGGGGTGGGTGGGTGGGGGGGAATTTAAAAAATATATATATATATAGCCCAACATAAATTATTACGCCACGTAACTATATTTTCAGTTTATACAATGTTATATACTAACATTATATCTGGAGAAAAGCATTATACATAATGTATCAACCTTGTATAAAAGTGTATACACAAATGTGGGCTAAACCGTGCAACAAACTCAAAATATGAGCTACGTGGTATAAATATTTTGCATGTAAGGTGTTTGATGAATGACTGAGACAAAACTCAATAGAAAAAGACCATAGCAACAAACGGGAATATTACCTACTTTTTTTTTCTCAATAAACAAAGACCAGAGCAATGGATTGTGAACTTTTTTCACCTTTAGTTGAAATTAAAGCACTAATACTAATAAAGTGAGCAACCCCTGATTGTGGGGGGGGGGAAGGGGGGAACATGGTTTGTTAAAAAAATCACTTCTGGCTGAAAAGGACATGTAAATTCTACTCCTTTCTCACCATTTAACTAGGCTGGGAATTTAAGAAAAAAATAAAAAATTTTGAAATTTATGATCTAAAATAAGCCTTAGATATTTGTGTGGTTGTAAATAGTTAAGAAAAAAATAATTAGAACTCCTTTCTTGGTGGAAAAGGTTTTAAAATGGAAAAGATACTATTGTATTTGGTATCTTTTCTTGGAGGAAAAGTTTTGTATTTCTATAAATTGAGGATTCTTCCTTCACACAAAATAACACAGTAGTATCCACAATATAGTCATCGAATGAAGTCTTGTTTAAGGTGAGATTTTTCTCTCAATAGTTTTATGATTTTCTTTTATATTAGTTTTCATATGCACGTCAATTGACCAAAACCATATCATATTATCAAAGTCTTTTTTTTTTATAGTTTTTCATTGTTGCTTGATTATCATTTGAGGTTTCGATTATTGAAACGGTGTGCGTATGACGCCATATTATTTCAATCCCAACACTTGGTAGGACACTTTCCCTGATGGGATCTACACGACGTGTGTCCGGATTTAGTAGGGCTCCGAGTGGGAAACCAAAAAAAAAAAATCTCCATATGATTGCACTAACAATCTTTTCTTTTTATAGAAATTTTACCTATGTTAGCTACCACAATAGTACTTCTCCCTCCTTTTTGCTTTTCTAAATTATTGCAATTGCAACTATGCATATCTGAACTAGAAGAAGGTGAGGGACAAGCAAAACTTGTTCTGTGAATTTACTTGAATCAATTTTATTTTAGTGGGCGTTTGGACATAGGAATTGTGAAATTTCGAAAAAGTAGTACTCTCTGTCCTAATTTATGCGATACTAGTTTTAGCGTACGTGCATTGCACGTGTCAATAAATTATAAATTCTACACAAAATGAAAAATTATTGTAAAATAGCTATGAATGTCAAAATAGATGCCACTTATATGACAAAATAATGTTATTACATTGACCCAAATGTTGTGTTTGATACATCTAACTAAATATCTCTTTATAGCTATAATTTAAATTAATTGTGTTTTAAGTAAAAGATAACATTTTAAAAATTCAAAGCGTAAATAAAATAAGATTAAAACACTTCTATTATATATAAGCGTGAAAGAGGTACAAACACTGCTATCAATTATTGTACTAGGAGCAATGTCAATTGTACTATAAACATGGACCAATCTCATTGGTCATTGAATTTGTTATGCCTCTTTATACACACGTGTACTGTATTTCTATTTCAGCACAGCACCTGTACACACTCACAAATCATGTTTCCTTCAATTTGCCACAGAACACCTCTTCCCTTGATTTCTAGGGGTTTTCTTCAGCAAATACTTACCTGTACACGTGTATAAGTGTCTTACTTTATTTTTGGTGACGTATTTTGAAAGAGTGCTCTTTCTCTATCTTAGTAAGTTGATAATTCCAACATCCTCGTGACAAGTTTATAACCACAAGATTCAAATGATATTTTAATACATTATACACATCTTTAATTTAAGACCACAAATTCAAAAGTCTTTTGTTATTTCTTAAAAGGCTAAAATCTTGAGTGTTAAAATGAACTTAAATGGGACGGAGAGAGTATTTATTATTTATGCACAAGATGTAATTTAAAGAAGCGTATTAGTGGGCATGAAAGGACTTATTATTGCAGGTATCATGATGTTTAATCGGCATATAATTAACCACCAAAGCAATTCACAAGGTCCCAAGCTAAGGTTCTAAAAGACTTGCAAATGCTTATCATGAACCTTGGAGGAGGCGCTTGGGAAGCCTAACAAAGTGTACAACTTATCTGGCCATGAAAAATCATGAATTACGTGTTGGAGGCTTTGGAACCATAAAAGAAGAAGATGGGCCAAGTTTGTCTTCCCAGTTCACGAGTTGGAGGCCTCCAATCAACAAAATATCTCCACATTTTGAAGTTAGATTACGGTATCTAATAATTTCGGATATTTTCCTTTTTTTAAGCCTAGTTAAGGACTTTTAAGCCATCGGTATGTAATAATAGAACAAGTATAAATACTTATTTTCAATAGTACAAAAGGGACATGCCTCTTTAATGATTCGGTATACTCTAAAGACGCTATCAGTACAATATTGACGATCTTATAAAGAGGAAATTTAAGTGAGATATTAAACTTGTGAGAATTGAGATCTCTCTTCGTTGTGTCAAGATAATTCAAAAGTGTTTTCAAGGGGATTACCATCCACTTGAGGGTTTCATATAGGTTTAATTATAATTGTTAGCTAATTAGGGTGTAATGAATATCTTATTTTTTGCTTTTAATTTGGGGTTTATCTTAATTCCCTTGTTGCTTTCTTTCCTATCTTATTCTACATCATATCCGAATCCGATGATTCAAAGTTTAAATAAGTAAGGAATTAATTTGAAGTAGAAAAACAATTAATAAAAAAGTTGACAATAAAAAATTACTGTGGAAAATATAAAAGAAGGAAAGTGGAGTAATATTTGAAACGACAAAATAAGTATAGTATAAAGCCGTTTGTACGAGGGATAAGAATAATAGTCTCGAATAAAATTTGAAATTAACTTATCCATGTTTGGTTTGGGGTATCAGCTAATCCTGATATTATTTTATCCCGTCGTTTCTAATAAATGGTGGGATATATTACTTTACTATCCCATATAAAAGGTGGGTAAAATATTAATATCATTAGATATCTCAACCCATGGAATATCTTTGGTTATCTAATCTCGCATACCAAAAGAATTGTGTTACATAAACTAAAACCTTGGAAACGTATGCATATAAAAATTTCTTCAGTACAAAATCTTCTTTTCAAATGGGTTTATAGGGACTAACACCGACACCGTATATCATGCATAAACAGAGTCTATAAATATCTTGTTATCCAGACACACAAATCGGTTTGCTTAAAGTTGTCAAAGAAAATTCTTGGTAGCTTCGAGCGAGAATTGTCTCTTTGTCCGTATAGTTTCGAGGAAGCTGGTGTGATAGTACTAATAGCAAAGGTCATTTTCAGTCAAATAATCCCTAGTCATATCTGCCGTTGTACTAATTAATTTCTTGCTTTTCTTTCTTTTATTTATTTCTTGTCCATAAGAAGATAAGATTAGTCTTGAATATCATTTAAACAAGTCTAAAATTTTTCCAACGATGACTTAATGCAAGAAATACAAAAATATCAGCTACTATAAATTGGTTTTCCCTTTCTTTCTTTCATAATTATGTGTTTTCTAGTCGTATAAGCTACTTTTCATTTCACTCCACATGGAAGATCGTCTAGCTAGGGAACTTTTCATCAGACGAATTTTCATATGATCATTTTCGTGTATTCAACGTAGAAGAAGTTCGCCTGCCTCCTTTTATTAACCAATTTTGTTTTTTTTTAAAGAATCTGATAGAGGAAGATGGATACTGAGAAGAGACTCTATGAAGCTGCAGTTGAAGGAGATGTGAGAGCTTTACAAGAATTACTTCAACAAGATGCTTTGATTCTTGATAGACTGACCTTAACTTGCTTCAATGAAACTCCTTTGCACATAGCAGCGATGCGCGGGCATATTGAGTTTGTGAGGTTAATTCTTGCTCAAAATCCTCAGCTTGCTGCTGAATTAGATTCACGAAAGTCATCTGCTCTTCACTTAGCTTCAGCCAAAGGGCACCTGCAAATTGTCAAGATGTTGTTGGTGGTGAATCCTGAAATGTGCCTGGCTTGTGATCGCGATGGTAGAAATCCTCTACATCTTGCAGCAATCAAAGGTCGAGTTGAAGTCATCAAAGAACTAATACATATCAGGCCTCATGCAGCTCTAGGAACGACGATCAATGGAGAAAACGTGTTGCATTTATGTGTGAAGCATAATCAGCTGGAGGTTCTGAAGGTGCTAATGGAGATTGGATGGGACCATGAGTTCTTGAATGCAAAGGATGGTGATGGCCACGCCATTTTGCTTTTGGCTGTTGCTGATAAGCAAATTGAGGTATGACTTTGTTCCTTAGAAAAGAAGTGGCGGCATACATCGACAACCCCTTAAACCTATCAGTAAATTTCATTTTGACATTCGAACTACGTCATGTTTCGATTAAGCACATGAACATTTGATAAATTTTTCCTATTAGACACCTCCAACTCAAAATTCTGAAAAAACTTTTGCGTGCATTCTCAAGCGTCTATTAAGTAGACCGATTAACTAATTAAAATAGGTCGCCTTTAATCAAATACATTAATCTCAATGAGCCATAAAATCCCATGCATTTTCCAATTGATGTTGATGTGTATAATTAAAGGATGAGACATATTTTATGTGATTAGCTAATACATGTAATTGGTGCTTGTGAATACGCGGAGAAACCTTTCCAAAATATGAATCAGAAGTGTCTAAAGAGCTATCGGTATATTCAGCCAAAAGAATTGATTTCATTTTCTTATAATAGTAACTAAACCACTTCCCTACCTTTCAAGGTGGGGGTTAGGTCTAACGTCTGCACTCTATCAGAGGACCCATGGTGGGATTCTACTGGACTTGTTGTTGTTGTTGTAGTAACTAAACCACTTACCAATCTTGCAGACTGCCAAGTACTTGCTAAAGACCAATCACATAGATGTGAATGCAATGGATGCTAATGGGAATACACCATTAGATATTTTAGCACAGAGTCGGAGGGACATGAATGATCTATCCATTGGAGAGTGTCTTAGAGAAGCTGGAGGCTTAAGGGCAAAGGATATTTCAGTATCCATCATTCAAAATAGTACCAAAATTTCCAATGACACTGGTGGAAATAACCATTCTCAAGTATCTTCAACACCAGCATATTTAGGAGAAAATCAGGCCCAAAAGCCCCCATCGGGCGTTGGCTTTCCAAAGAAACGTGAAACAATAATGGTGGTGGCCTCACTTATTGCAACTATGGCATTCCAAGCTGGAGTGAACCCTCCAGGAGGTGTTTGGCAAGAAAATGGAAAATTGAATGATCAGGGAACACCCTCACATAAAGCAGGGGAAGCAGTAATGGCTTATAATCATGCCAAATCGTATCGATGTTTCCTTCGTGCCAACACCATTGCCTTTGTCTCTTCTCTCAGCACAATCTTGCTGTTGATAAGTGGATTGCCCTTCACGCTCAGGCTTTTCATGTGGGGTTTGATGGTTATCATGTGGTTGACAGTAACCTCTGCAGCACTCACTTATGGCATATCCATTTACATCCTCACACCTAAGAAGGACAGTGAACCACTTGGTCAGGTCATTGAAATTGGAATTACAGTATGGTGTGGCTTAATGGCACTACTTCTACTCGGGAACACAATACGTTTGTTGCATATATGGCAGAAAAAGAAGCATGAGATAAGATCATCAGCAGCGCAAAAATCTGCAAATTCAATTAATTATGTCAATGTTTGATATGTTTCATTAATATATAGGACTCAAGCCATTACAAGAAATATTCATGCTTATTTTGGGTATCTCATTTCATTGTCACATGTTAAAAGAGTTCAGAAGCATAGACAAGTCCAAACAAAATAATTGGTATCCTTTCTCAGCTTTCGCCATGTTAGCTTTCTAATTGGGAAAAAAAGAAAAAAGCTAATCAAACAGAGCTTCTTCCTAACTTCTTAGCTTCATTGGGCATATAGTTAATACATTCACTTTGAATACATGGTCTATTGGGATTATAATTCAAGTTCTCTTTTCTATTCATCATCTATTTACTCAATCACAAAAATGAAACTAGACAGTATTGACAAATCAACAACAGGGGCGGCTCAACGAATTTGGTGGCCTAAAGCCAAAATATATTACTTCCTCCATCCCAAAAAGATTGTTTTACTTTCCTTATTAGGTTGTCCCAAAAAGATTGGCACATTTCTATATTTAGAAACAATTTAACTTTGTGAGATGATTTACAGTCACAGAAATATCTAAGGCTTGTTTTGGAACACACATTTTAAAATCTTCCTTTATTTAACCGCTGATGTGCCAAATTAAACCCAAAGCATAATCTTTTTGGGACGGAGGGAATAAAAGGCCTTCAACTTTTTAAATAAAAGCTTATAATAATGAGATGAGAAAGAAGTCCACATGACCTCGATCTAGTTGCAAGAACGCAAAGTGTGGTGTATGTTTAGGCATGCGTCACGTTTCAAAATCTCTCATATACAAACGCATCGTATTTAAGTGGAAAAGAACAAATGGGTGAGCATGATTTCCCAAATTTCGAACTTTACTTCACTTGCGGTAGGAGATTCTTAGTTAAAAATATGCAATATAAAATAACTTGTGTTTATCAATCCAATATTGACAAAAAGAAATAACTAAGTCAAAGGAACTAAGATGAAATTAGAAAGTGACATCGTCAAAAACATGAAAAACAAGAGTACATAGAGAAAGAAAAATTAGAATTGATGAGAAAGTAGAAAAAACTATTTAATTTAATGAGGGAAAAATTTATGATTATGTAATCGTTCAACCATGGAACCTCGACTCAATTAAAAAATATTAAAATTTGAAATTTCTTATTAATAACAAATATATAAATTATATATATAATAATATAGTAATTTCTATTTTTTGGGGCCCTTAATAATCGGGGCCTAAGGCAAAGGCCTTAGTTGCCTTACCTTAGAGCGCTGATCAACAATACACATAATAACACAACGAGAGAAATTTCTCTGCATCAAACCCTCTCCTCTTACCAACCAACAAGGGAAAAAACTTCTAAATATGGATGAAAAGAAAAGAGAGAGGCGGAATTCAAAAAGATCTGCAAATATGGTTAATTTCAATATTTGAGAAGTCCAATATCTAGGCTCTGTAGCATAATCGTCTAGAAAATACAATGTAATGTTTTGGATTTATGACTTACATTTGTTAAATATCCTTTTAGTCTAAGACAATGCGAATTCATAAGGAAACTAAATCGATTACGATCAAACACGAAATTCTCTTGTTCATTTTTTAATGGCGTAATGGTCTAGGTCCCTGAACTTGTCGATTTTTGTTCGGTGTCACCTAAACTTACGTTGGCTTAATTACCCCCCTCAACTTGAAAATATGATAGCCTGGATCCCCCCCACCCCCCTTAGACGCTGATGTGGCAAAGAGCATGCATACACTCTCTTTTAGGTGCGTGGAAGGGTGAAAAATTAAAAAATCAGGCTTCGAAATGGAGTATTTTTCAACTATTAATTGTCACATAATCAATATAATGATTTTATTTGATCCAATTGTATTTCTTATTGGTTTTTCTTAATATCCATTGCATATATTATTCCAATTGTGTTTTTTTTCTTTTTCGATACGATGATTATTTATTTCGGCTATATTTTTTTCTTTTTCGGATCCAAATCTAAATAACTTAGTTGAAAGTTTCAACTTGAAATTCTATTTATTTTATTCAAATAAAAATAAGGTTTAGCAAAAGTAATGAAGTTTAGACGGTGTATTTTTCACAAAAATATTGTGTATTTTTCTTTTCATGCAAGTACTATTTATTTCAATTGTGCATTATTTTTTTCGGGTCAAATTCGTAAAATATTTGGTTAATATTTTATTTGATTTCTTTTTTAGATTCAATGATTATTTGTTCTTACTATATATTTCTTCTTTCCTGCCAAATATATAAAAATAACTTGATTAGAATATCATTATCTTTAGGCAAATAAAAAAATTATACTCAAAATATTTTCAAGTTCTTTTTCTGATTTGGCCCGAAAAAGATGATTCAAATAATTGTTGAACTTAAAAAGTAATATATATATATATATATATATATATATATATTATCCTTTAAAAAATGCCACATGCACAAAAAAATCCATGTGACAGCGCGTGCTAACCACCTCCATGGGTTGTTAGCGTCCAGGGGGTCGTGCCTACCATATTTTCAAGTTTAGGGGGGTAATTAGGCCAACGTAAAGTTTCGATGTACACTGAATAAAAATCGACAAGTTCAGGGGGGTCCCGATCTATTCTGCCTTTTTTAATTCCTGAATTTTGCAATCATTTTACGACTCTGTTTAATGTCATAAGGATCATATTTGGTTCATTTTATTACCTAAATGAGCAACAATAAAAAGTTATACTATCATAATCCATTTTTGTGAGCTGCGACAGGCATCTTATTCATCATCATAAAGCATTCTCACATTCAAGATGCAATCATTGTCAGTAAAACAGGGTGCAAAAACTGGAAAATTAGAAAACCAGAAACTGGAAAACATGAAATCTCCTCGCGTCGTCGTCGCTTGGCTTGGATTTGGATTTGGTCAAATGATCTGATTGATTGATAATTTTTTTGAACCAAATTTATTTTCATTTTCGTCATTTAATTTCCTTATCCTAATAATAATTAATTGACGCGAAATTTATTATTTAATTAATTAATTCTTGCAAAAATAAATTATTTTCCAACGGTCACAACCAACCAAACGGTCACCTTCTTCCCCGAAGAGGTGCCTTTGTGCCTCTTCAATGGCTATAAATTTTTTCAGAGGCTTCGCCTCATTTTACCAACTTACGAAAGAACTGAAAATTTCTATCTCTCTGAAAATCATAATCTTTTCATCTCCTCTCCTCTGCATATTTTTTAAAAGACAAAGCAGTAAGTGTGATTACTACCGTTAGTTGAGTTTGCTGAAATTCTGCAATTCCATTGTCGGTATTGCAGAATAGAATTTCTCAAAGAATTTAATCCCCTCACTACAAAAATATTATTTTTATCTTATACACTTAATACTTCCCATTACAATATTGTTTTTGATATATACCCTAGCTTTATGTTTTTATCTATGTGGAAAAATATCCTAGGATTAAAATAATCCAATATTAGGAATTGAGCTAGTGACCGATATTGTATTTAATTCATTATATGCTGAAAATCATTATTAGATTATTTATAAGGAATTTTTTTTTTAATCAATTTCAAATAACTATCTTTCGCAGGTAGGTAATACTTTGCTTTTCCATTCAAAAAAGTTGTTCAAAGCTGGAACACACCGCTTATGTATGACTATCTACTCTACAACCATTTGATCGACTTATTTCGATTAGAAGTTGTCATTATTACATCTAATTAATCTCCCATTGCATGCATGAAATCAGAAAATTAAACACACTGCAATCATATTATTTCTTTTGCATTGTGTCGAGGAGATGTAATAATGTAATAAGTTTCACTACCAATAAGAACTTATACGTATGAGTTTTTCAGTCTATGGAGTAATAAGATATCAAAATCCTACGCTAAAGCAACACAACACAGTTGATAATTTGACGTAGACAACTCCAAGCATAAATAATAAAGTTGAAAATAAAAATTATAATAATGGAAAGAAATACTCCCTCCATTTCAATTTAAGTGAACCTTTTCAGAGTACAAGGGTCAAGCTTTGTAACTTTGACCGTAAATTTTGACATAGATTTTTCAAGTTTGTAAAAATAAATTTATATATTTAGAAACTATATAAAAAGTACTATAAGTCATGATAATTTGTAATTCAAATAATTTAGAAAAAATATAAGAAAAATGTGGTCAAAGAACCACCTCGTAAACTCCTCAAATAGTAAAAGGTTACATAATTGAAACAGAGGGAGTAATACCTTTTGAGAAGTTTGCCGAATTTTGCTTTCTTCTTTCCGGAGCAGTAGCAAAGCTTAAAATTAATACTTCTTGAAAAGTTTACGATGGAGAATGTGAAAATATGATTTTTTTTTTTTTTAAATCCTATATCGAAACGTAAGCTAAATTTGTAGTCGAGTTGACTTCCTAGTGTAATATCATAACATTCCTAACCTTCATTGAGAAATGTAGTAATAGGATCAAGAGTTCACGTACATTGAGTAATAACATTAGTAGTAATATGATTAATAGTCCTTTTGCGTACGTAGTAAACCTTCATTGAGAAACGTAGCAATAGGATTAAGGGAAAAGGGTCAAAAATACCCCTGAATTATTCGAAATAGGTCATTTATACCCTCCGTTGGTTTTTCGTGTCAAAAATACCCTCGTCGTTACCAAAGGAGGCCGCCAATACCCCTCTGGTTAACGGCTGGCCATTTAAGCTGACATAGCAATGCCGAGGTGGAAAAATTTATCCACGTGGATGGCCGTCGACCTTTCGAATAGTTCGGGGGTATTTTTGATTGACCCCCCCCCCCTCCCCTACCCTTCCAAAAAAAATCTTGTAACAAAAGTTTTGAAATTTTTTCTTTTTGACCAACCCCCTCCTCCTCGTCCAACCCTCCTCCCCCTCCCCCCCCCTCCTCCCCAAAAAAAATTTAAAAATTTTTGATTTTTTTTTGTTTTTCACCACCACCGCACCCCTCCCCTAAAAAAATTTAAAATTTTTTGATATTTTTTCTCGGGTGGGGGTGGGGAGAGGGTGGAGAAGGGGGGTCGGTGTAAAAAAAAAAAAAAAAAATCAAAACTTTTTTTTAATTTTTTTTGGGGGTGGGGAGGGGGGTTGGGGGGGGGGAGGGTTGAGGGGTGGGAGGGAGGAGGGAGGGCTGGTGAAAAATAAAAAGAAAAAAAGAAAAAAATTTCAAAACTTTTGTTAAATTTTTTTTTTGGTAGGGGGGGGGGGGGGGGGGTGGTGTGGTCAAAAATACCCCTGAACTATTCGAAAGGCTGACGTGGCCGTCCACGTGGATAATTTTTTCCACATGGCACTGCCACGTCAGCTTAAATGGCCAGCCGTTAACCAGAGGGGTATTGGTGGCCTCCTTTGGTAACGGCGAGGGTATTTTTGACACGAAAAACTAACGGAGGGTATAGGTGACCTATTTCGAATAGTTCACGGATTTTTGACCCTTTCCTCTGGGATTAGTAGTTCACCCATATTGAGTAACATTAGTAGTAATAGAATTAGTAGTCCTAAACTTATGTGGAGAGTATGTTCAATAAGAGGCTTTTTTGTTTAGGTAGTTGAATAGAAGTAGGATTAGTAACGCTAGTAGTAATAGGATAACACTTAGTTGTGTCAAGTAATTATAAGGAATTGAATTATAGCTTATTAAGGGTACAAAAGTCGTTCAATATTTTAAGGCTATTTTGGTTGGTCAACTAATATTTATATTCATGCTTTTATAATAACTATCTACATTATTTTAAAAGCATGAATATAAATGTTGGTTGACTAAAATACCTTTCAATATTGAACGACTTCTATACTCTTAATGAGCTTGAATCCTATTTCTTTTGGACATAGTTCTTAAACCTAAAAACCTCAAACTACAAACCCACGTTAGTAATATTCTTTTGGGACAATCCTATTACAACTAGGAAGTAGGAACTAAATATTTCATTAAGTAATAGGAGCTTATCTTATTCTTTTTAAGTTAGAAAATCACATCTATTTAAAAGATATACTCCTTTGCACTATGTTTTGCTTTTATATTAATTTTTATTAGCTGAACACTTAACAAAAGAAATTTGAAATCAACTAAAAATAATTTTTTTTTTTTTAAATTTGTAACGAGACATATGGTGCCAATGTAAATATTAATTCTACTTGGAGAAAATAAAAATAGAATTTGAATCCAACCATGGGTGATATCTTCATTAGTACGTTACCTATATTTCTCTTATTCACCCAAACTTGATTTTGGTTCATTCTCCTAAATAAAAACAAGAGACATAAAAAAAAAAAATGGAATTTTCTTTGTCTTAGATATGTTCTTCTTTGATGTTCAACTTTGGAAAATCTTTTATTTTTTGTTGTCAAGAGAATTACTGGTAACATTTACTATGTGATTTCTAGGTGCATTAATATTAATTGTATAGGCATGTAATTGAAATAAAACATTTATTCTTAAACCAATATGGACATAATTATTTTGAATGAACGAAAACCTGCATTAGTAGAACAGAAAAATCAGGTAAACAATCAAAATTTTGTCAAATTAATTGATATAACATTATCTCAATCCAAATAAATTTGTACAACTTCCACATGTCAAACATGTAAAGAAAAGGTACACGAACTCACCAAAAGAAAAAAGAAAAAAAAAAGACAAAAGTGATGAACCTCGATCAGTTCTTCGTATCAATGAGCTGATCAAAAGCAAGTTCCCTGCTTGGCCGCAAGGATTTAAAGAGAAGAAGATATCTAAAAACAAAGTTGTCTTCAAAGATTTGTTCCACAATATCGGTATTTGTTATCATCTTCAGGTCGATTTTTTAAAGGATTCAATTCATATCCGTAGTAATTGTTTAATTAGAGTTAACTAAGGTTGAACTCGGACACAAGATGACACTTTTACACCGGATAACAGTAAGAAATCATCTAAACGATACAACTACACCTTTTATATTATTCAGCTTTTTGATCGTAAATAAAATGGAAAACCTTAGAACCTTCAAAATCGAATTTTCAACCTTTTGCTTGAAAGTCCTTTCAACTCTTCCCGCATCCCTTTAATTACTTTCTTAGTTGTAACACCCCGTACCATTAACTCGGACCTTGAGCATGATCCTAGACCAAAAGAAACCAAAAGAAAACATGAGCCTAGACTAAGGCATCACCTGCGAATCGCATGTTCTACGTGCGAGTCGCGGGTGGTGTCACTATCTGCCGACGAGAGAGGTGCCAAGGAAGATGTGTACGTGCACCACATGCGACACCATGTGCGATTCGCATGTTACACATGCGAGTCGCATATGTCATCGCATCTGGTGACAGAGAGGTACCAAAGAATGACGTGAAGGTATGCAGCACCTGCGACGGTTCTGGTGCAACATGCGACTCGCATGTTGCACATGCGACACCATGTGCGAATCGCACATGGTGCACGGGGTATTTGTGTCTGAAAGTTTTCCTCGTTTTTGGACACCCTATAAATAGGTTTTCTAGGGTCTGGGACTCATTATTCAGCAGTTAAATCATTGGTATTCCTTGTGGAGCACATGCGAGTGTTGATTAAACATCTCCTAGGGATTTCTTACTTTTGGTATCTCCTCCACCCAACATTTTTGGTAAACCCTAACTAAACTCGTTCAAGATTCAAGAATCAAGAATTGGGGGAATACTTCGAAAACTCGGTCTCTAATTCAAGTGTTGAAGCAATTAAGGTATGTAGAACTTCCATCCACATGTGGGAATCTCTACGTTCTTCCCCATGCTTCGTTTCTTGATATTCATGAAATTCAAACCCTAGGGCATTAAACCCAATATATTGGTAGCCCGTAATTATGTATTTATGTATATGGATTTTGTATCTATATTCGTCATTGTATTCCTAATCTTCCATTATGGTTATTAGGAACCCTAGCTTAATCCACGAATCATGAATTCTTCCTCATGCATTCTCATTATGTTTATATGGCATTTTATGATTTTATGTAACAAGTCACATGCATGCTTTCAAGTCAATTATTTATATAATTATGAACTATTATTACTACTCATGAATCAAGAACATGTTTGCAAGACTACGACAAGTTAGTTCATGAAACCATGTTACAAGTTATTTCGTGAAATCATGATTACAAGTTATTTCACGAAATTCATGGGCTTCTTAGCCAACTATATCATGTTCATGTTTTTTGGGATTGCTTAGTTAACGAGAAGGCTCGATAGCTTTGAAACTACGTTGCCACCGTAGGATAAGGGTTGTCGGCAAGTAGGGCAACACCTTCATTATGCGGTTTGGATCCTTACATGCTATTATTACTTAAATCTCATATCCCCCGGCAAGGCGTGAGTGTTCTCCTGGTAGGGCGCAAGTACCAGATCATGTTGTCGGTTACACTATAGCATTCCCCACGTTACAAGAAGTTTTATATTCATGTGTTTTCATTGAATTACTGTTTTCAGACTTTACTCACGTTTCATGCTCATGTTCAAGTTACATTCGGTTTACGTTCATGTTCTATACCTATGTATGCCATGTTCTTCATTTCGACGGAGTTGTACATACTAGTACTATTCATCATGTACTAACGTCCCTTTTGCCGGGGCACTGCGCTTCACGGTGCGGATACCGATTTTCGAGGAGCATACGCGCAACGCGGTAGGATCGCCTCGATATCGGCTTATTGGTGAGCCCCACTCCTCTCGGGGTTCGGCATGGAGTCTTCATATTTAGTATGCGGTTTATGGTAGTCCGGGGCCATGTCACAGTAGTTAGTACTCGAGACATGTTTTAGAGGTTTCATAGACGAGATGTTAGTTTCCGAGTCGGTGGTGCATTCATGATTACGACTATTATGTTTCATAATATTTCATGCTATGAGATGGTTCAAGATTTTATTCCAAATTTTATTTCCATGATTTATTTAAATTGCATCATATAGATTATATTGTTTGATGCCCGTGTTGACAAGCAAGCCATGAGGTTCGCTCGGACACGTACAAGCGAGGCCGAGTGCGTGTTACGCCCGAGCCATGGTTCGGGGCGTGACAAAGCTTGGTATCGAGCCGAGGTTCAAGTGTCTTTAGGGAGTCTATGAAACCGTGTCCGGTGGGGTCACTTTTATATGTGTGAGGGCCCCATACATATAAACAGTTGACCACCAAGACATCCGGGATTGTCTCGCTTCTTTCGTATTCTAGATCGTGCGGTTAGAGCATTACTTTTAGGATATCCTTCTAATTCGTGCGTGTACGTATTTTCGAAAATGCCTTACAAGAGAACGTACAAGAAAAGGAACACGGCCACCGGCCAAAGGGCTAGCGTGGAAGCAACTCGCGAAGAGACCGTTCCGACTCGGACGGCGGCCCCGACCGCTCACTGCGGTTACCCCTCCTGCGATACGGATGGAGATGTTAGGAATGCTATCAACATGCTCACACAGGCGGTAGCGGGTCGGACCCAACGTCGAGGAATGCGGGTCAAGTTCGGGGCATAATGGAGAGTCTTCTAGGACTAAGGATTTCCTCAGAATGAATCCCCCAGTCTTCACGGGGACAAAGAAAGACGAAGACCTCAGGACTACATAGATGCTCTTCAGAAGATCTTCAGAATTATGGCAGTCACAGAAACTGAAGCAGCTACTTTCGGAGCTCATCGGTGCCGAGCATTGCTAACACACAGTACGAATCTTGGAAATTATCCCGGGTGAGGATGCGCCGATGCTTTACGTGGGATGAGTTTGCAAGTGCATTCTGGACAACTTTATGCCGGTAGAGGTCGGGAAGCTAAGGTTGAGCAATTCTGGAAGCTCGAACGGAATGGCGGATCGATTCGGGACTACTATTTGGAGTTTGTCGGTCGCCAAGCATGCTTCGGATATGGTACCGGATACGAGGGCGAGAGTGAGAAGGTTTGTTGGAGGACTTGATTCTCGTTTGTATGATGGGACGACATTCTTTTGCACGGAATGGGGGAATGACCGTCTCCCGAATGGTTGCTTTCGTACGGGGCAACGAGACGAGGCTAAGGAGGAGGAAGCCTTGCGGAAGAAAGACAAAGAGTTCGACAAGAGGGTCGAGTCTGGACGGTTCGGCGGGAACGGGGAAATTCTTTAACAACGAGGTCGGCGGGACCGCTCCGTCCCGGCAAGTGCTCCGGTTTCTAAGTTCGGGAGAGATAACCGTCGGCGAAATTTCGGGGCCGTCGGGCTCTCGGTCTCGAGCCGGTGTGACTCGGAAGTAACTTCGCGTCCGATTTGTGCTAAGTGTGGGAGGAGGCATCACTGAGGGGGGTGCGGCTGGGATCGGAAATATTTGCTATGGGTGTGGTCGGCGGGCCATATTCGGCGGATTGCCCTTCGGTCGGACGGGGCACGGAGGTAATCGGACCCGGTCGATAAATCGTCGGTTCCTCGTAATAATCAAACTCGGGCGGGGACGTGCACCGGTTAGATCCGACGCGCGCGGCGGTGGCCCACGGTTTGTATGCTTTGGGCGGGGCGTCGGGATACGATGCTCGTGCGATGTTGTCACGAGGTATGCTCGCCGTTTTCGGTTTCGATGTCTATGCTCTCATGGACCACTGGATCCCGCACATCCTATGTCACCCCTTATGTTACTAGAAAATTTGGTATTGAACACGAAAAGCTAAAAGAACCTTTTGAAGTGTCGAACTCCGGTTGGTGAGCCGTCGTGGCAGAAACGTGTCTATAAGGGTTGTCCAGTTAGAGTCTATCATCATGTGATTCCAGCTGACTTATGTGAGTTGGAAATGGTAGATTTTGATGTAATCATGGGCATGGACTGGTTATATTCATGTTATGCGTCAGTTGATTGTAGAACTAAAACTGTAAATTTCAAGTTTCCTAACGAGCCAGTCTTAGAGTGGAAGGGTAATTCAGTAAGCCCTAAGGGTAGGTTTATCTCTTACCTCGAGGCAAGAAAAATGGTGTCTAAGGGTTATATCTATCATCTCGTTCGGGTTAGGGATTCGGCTTCCCGAGCCCCTCTTCGATCGATCTCTGTTGTTAATGAGTTTCCGAAGTCTTTCAGAGGATGTTCCCGGAATCCCTCTAATAGGGAAATTGATTTTGCAATTGACCTACTCATGCGGTACGAAACCTATATCTATTCCACCTTATAGGATGGCTCCGGTCGAATTACGAGAGCTTAAGGCTCGGCTCGAAGATCTTCTAGACAAGGGTTTTATCGGACCCGGTGTCTCTCCATGGGGTGCCCAGGTTCTCTTTGTGCGCAAGAAAGATGGTTCTTTGCGTATGTGCATTGACTATCGCCGGCTCGATAAAGTCACAATCAAGAATAAATACCCTCTTCCACGAATAGATGACTTATTTGATCGAACTTCGGGGTGCCCGATGTTACTCCAAGATAGATCTCGGTTAGGTTACCGTCGACTTTAAGGTTAAGGAACGAGATATTCCTAAGACGGCTTTTAGAACCGGATATGGACATTTCGAATTACGTATTATGTCCTTCGGTTTGACCAATGCCCCGGCGACATTTATGGACCTCGTGAATAGAATCTTGAAGCCATACCTCGACCTCTTTGTCATCGTCTTCATAGATGATATTCTCGTTTACTCCGTAGTGAGGGCGAGCATGCGAAACACGCCGTATAGTTCTTGATTCTCGAGGCCGCAAGTTGTATGCAAAATTCTCTAAGTGTGAATTTTGGCTCAAGTCGATAGCCTTCTTGGGTCATGTGATTTACGGTGAGGGTGTTCGGGTTGACTCTCGAAGATTGAGGCGTTAAGGATTGGCCTAGACCCGCGTCGGTTTCGGATATTCGCAGTTTCTTGGGTCTAGCCAGGCTATTACGACGGTTCGTAGAGGGTTTTCGTCTATTTCGGCACCGTTGACCAAGTTGATGAAGAAGGAAGTTAAATTTCGGTGGTCGGATACTGTGAGCGCGGTTTCGAGGAATTGAAAACGAGATTAACCTGTGCGCCAGTTTTGACTACCGGGAGAGGCGAAGGGTTCGTGGTTTATTGTGATGCTTCGGGAGTTGGTCTCGGATGTGTTTTAATGCAACATGGTAAGGTTGTAGCTTATGCGTCTCGTCGACTCGAGGTTCACGAAAAGAATTATCCGACTCATGACCTAGAGTTGGCGAAATTTGTTGTTTTTGCACTTAAGATATGGCGTCATTATTTGTATGGAGTACATGTTGATATTTTCACGGATCATAAAAACTTTGCGGTATATCTTGAAGCAAAGGAGAAATTTGAATCTTAGGCAAAGGAGATGGCTCGAGTTGCTTAAGGACTACGATGTGGATATTCTTTACCATCCGGGAAAGCAAATGTTGTGGCGATGCTCTTAGTCGGCGTTCCATGGGAAGTATAGCCCACGTGGACGTAGATAAGAGAGTTATGACAAAGGAAGTTCATCGTTTAGCTTGATCTTGAGTTCGACTTTTGGACTCGAGGATGGTGGTGTGGTTGTTCGAGAATAGAGCTCTTTCCTCTTTAGTTGTTGAAGTCGGAGAAACGGTTTAATGATCCCTACTTGCTGCGGTGAAGAAGGGATTCACGAAGCACGAAAGACGGCTTTTGAACAAGGGGGAGATGATGGTACCCTGAGTGCGGGTAGATTGTGTGTTCCGGATGTAGATGGGCTCGAGAGAATCATGTCGAAAGCTCACAATTCCGGGTATTCCATTCACCCGGAGTTCTACTAAGATGTATCATGATCTTAAGGAGATTTATTGGTGGAATGATATGAAGAAGAATGTAGCAGACTTTGTAGCTAAGTGTCCCAGATTGTCGACAAGTGAAAAACACCGGAGGGCACAGTTGGCTTGGCTCGGAATATCGATATTCCGTGCCGGAAATGGGAAATGATCAATATGGACTTCGTGTCGGTTTACCTCGTTCGGTAGGAGACACGACTCTATTTGGGTGATCGTTGACGGGGGCTTACTAAGTCGACACACTTTTTGCCGGTCGAGACCACGGATTCGAGGAAAGATTATGCCAAGGTTTGTATGTTAAGGAGATTGTCAGATTGCATGGGACACCAGTGTCCATCATTTCGGATCGTGGTGCTCAGTTTACAGCGAATTTCTGGAAATCCTTTCAGAAAGGATTGGGTACCAAGGTGAACCTTAGCACAGCTTTTCATCCGCAAACAGATGGGCAGGCAGAGCGTACTATTCAGACTCCGAGGACATGCGAGGGCATGCGTCTTGGATTTCAAAAGGTAATTGGGATGATCACCTTCCTCTCGTCGAGTTTTCGTATAATAACAGCTATCATGCTAGTATTGGGATGGCACGTTTGAAGCTGTATGGGCGAAGGTGTAGATCACCAATTGGTTGGTTCGAAGTTGGTGAAGCGAGTTGCTAGGACGGATTTGGTTTATCGAGGCTATGGAGAAGGTCAAGTTAATTCGGGAGCGTTTGAAAACGGCTCGGAGTCGCCGAAGTCTTACACGGACGTGAGGCGAAGGGACTTAGAATTTTCGATTGATGATTGGGTGTTCTGAAAAAGTCTCACCCATGAAGGGTGTTATGAGATTTGGCAAGAAAGGCAAACTCGGTCCCGGATATATTGGACCTTACGAGTGCAACGAAGGGTTGGTCTAGTAGCTTATGAATTGGAGTTGCCACAAGATTTGATTGCGGTGCATCCCGTATTCCATGTGTCCATGTTGAGGAAGTGTGTAGGGGACCGTCGTTAGTTGTTCTGATACCATATCGATTAAGGATGGTTTGACTTACGAGGAGATTCCGTAGCCATTCTTGATCGTCGAATTCGCAAGTTGAGAACCAAAGAAGTAGCCTCGGTGAAAGTCTGTGGAGGAGTCGGAGAAGGTTGAGAAAGCTACATGGGAGCGAGGAGGATATGAAATCCAAGTACCCATTTTGTTTGATCAACAAGCGAATAACTTCCAAGTAACTTTCCATAGCCCATGTCATGTCATGTCTCGTGTTTCACGCTCATGTCTGTACCGGCGCTTATGTTTCATGTCTCGTACCTCGATATTCACGTTTTCATGTAATCACATCATGTCATGTCTCGTGTTTCATGTTATGTTTTCTTCGCATCCGTGTATTCAAGCCATGCCCGGCCATGTCCTTGACCATGACCCGTCATTCGAGGACGAATGATCCTAAAGTGGAGATATTGTAACACCGTACCGTTAACTCGGACCTTGAGCATGATCCTAGACCAAAAGAAACCAAAAGAAAACATGAGCCTAGACTAAGGCATCGCTGCGAATCGCGTGTTCTACGTGCGAGTCGCGGTGGTGGTGTCGCGTCTGAGCGACGAGAGAGGTGCCAAGATGTGGTCGTGCACCACGTGCGACACCATGTGCGGTCGCGTATGTTACACATGCGAGTCGCATATGTCACTCGCGTACGGTGACGAGAGAGGTACCAAAGAATGACGTGAAGGTATGCGGCACACTGCTGACGGTTACGGTGCAACATGCGACTCGCGTGTTGCACGTGCGACATGCATGTGCGAATCGCACATGGTGCACGGGTATTTGTGTACGAAAGTTTTCCTCGTTTTTGGACACCATATAAATAGGTTTTCTAGAGGGTACGGGACTCGTTATTCGGCGATTAAATCATTGGTATTCCTTGTGGAGCACATGCGAAGTGTTGATTAAACATCTCCTAGGGATTTCTTACTTTTGGTATCTCCTCCACCCAACATTTTTGGTAAACCCTAACTAAACTCGTTCGAGATTCGAGAATCGAGAATTGGGGGAATACTTCGAAAACTCGGGTCTCTAATTCAAGTGTTGAAGCAATTAAGGTATGTAGAACTTCCATCCACGTGTGGGAATCTCGTTCTTCCCCATGCTTCGTTTCTTGATATTCATGAAATTCAAACCCTAGGGCATTAAACCCAATATATTGGTAGCCCGTAATTATGTATTTATGTATATGGATTTTGTATCTATATTCGTCATTGTATTCCTAATCTTCCATTATGGTTATTAGGAACCACTAGCTTAATCCACTAATCATGAATTCTTCCTCGTGCATTCTCATTATGTTTATATGGCATTTTATGATTTTATGTAACAAGTCACATGCATGCTTTCAAGTCAATTATTTATATAATTATGAACTATTATTACTACTCATGAATCAAGAACATGTTTGCAAGACTACGACAAGTTAGTTCATGAAACCATGTTACAAGTTATTTCGTGAAATCATGATTACAAGTTATTTCACGAAATTCATGGGCTTCTTAGCCAACTATATCATGTTCATGTTTTTGGGATTGCTTAGTTAACGATAAGGCTCGGATAGCACGAAACTACGTTGCCACCGTAGGATAAGGGTTGTCGACAAGTAGGCGACACGCCGTTATGCGGTTGGATCCTTACATCTATTATTACTTAAATCTCATATCCCTGGCAAGGCGTGAGTGTTCTCACTGGTAGGCGCAAGTACCGAGATCATGTTGTCGGTTACCTATATAGCATTCCCCACGTTACAAGAAGTTTTATATTCATGTGTTTTCATTGAATTCTTGTTTTCGAGACTTTACTCGCGTTTCATGCTCGTGTTGAGTTACATTCGGTTTTACGTTCATGTTCATACCTATGTATGCCATGTTCTTCATTTCGGCGGGTTGTACATACTAGTACTATTCATCATGTACTAACGTCCCTTTTGCCGGGGCACACTGCACACGCGTGCGGACTGGGTTTTCGGGGAGCATGCGCACGCGATGGGATCGCCTCGATGTCGACTTATTGGTGAGCCCCGCTCCTCCGGGGTTCGGCATGGAGTCTTTATATTTAGTATGCAGTTATGGTAGTCCAGGGCCATGTCCTGGTAGTTAGTACTCAGACATGTTTTAGAGGTTTCATAGACAGATGTTAGTTTCCAGAGTCAGTGGTGCATTCATGATTACAGACTATTATGTTTTCACAATATTTCATGCTATGAGATGGTTCAAGATTTTATTCCGCAAATTTTATTTCCATGATTTATTTAAATTGCATCATATAGATTATATTGTTTGATGCCCATGTTGACAAACCATGAGGGTTCGCTCGGACACGTGCAAGCAAGGCCCGAGTGCGGTGTTACGCCCGAGCCATGGTTCGGGCGTGACGGATATGCTAAAATAAAGTAGGAGGATGAGAAAAACAATAATAGTTATCATAAAATCAATTGATTATCTTTTGCAAGTTGGTAGATATAAATCCTTATGTTGAAGAAAATAAGATAGTTGAAATTGTTTCTTCCTATGAATATTTCATCATGAAAACTTTCATGAAGTCATAAAAAATAACAGTGACGAGAGGAATTGAATTTTTTTTTTTTTTAATATTATACTTTACCTTTTTGACCAGATTGACTCAAAAGGATGTTCCTTCCAGTGGATAGATGATTGTGAGGAGAGCTTTCAAAAGCTCAAGCTTCTTTTGACTACAACCCCCGATCTAGCCTACCGTGGAAGGTAAGAATTTACTATCTATTGTGATGCTTCCCGTATGGGTTTGGGTGAGGTGTTGATGCAGGAGGGTAGAGTGATAGCTTATACCTCCCGTCAGTGAAAAGTTCATAAGAAAAATTACCCTACCCATGATTTGGAGTTGTTGACCGTAGTCTTCGCCTTGAAGCTTTGGAGGCACTACTTGTACGATGCCCATTGTGAGGTTTTTACCGATCACCATAGCCTTCAACATATGTTTACCCGGACGTACGTTCCGAGGGGGCGACGCGAGCTCACCAGGATTATGACATCCCTATTCTATACCATCCGGGGAAAGCAAATGTGGTAGCTGATGTCTTGAGTCGCAAGGCAGTGAGTATGGGGAATTTAGCTCAATTGATAGTTTTCGAGCGTCCGTTGGCCATGGAGGTTCAGACTCTGGCCAACAGTTTCATCCGTCTTGATATTTCAGCTCCGGGCAGGATTTTGGCTTGCATAGAGGCGAGATCATCTTTATTAGATCGGATCAGGACTCATCAGTTTGAGGATGCTCAGTTGAGTAAGATCCGAGATAAGGTTTTGAGAGGTGAGGCGAAGAAGGCCGTGAATGATCCTGAGGGCATTCTGCAAATTAGAAAGCGCGTCTGAGATCCTCGTGTTGGTGATTTGATTCAGTTGACCTTATCTGAGGCTCATACCTCTCGCTATTCCATTCATTCGGGGGCGACTAAGATGTACCGTGACTTGAGACATCACTATTGGTGGCGTCGGATGAAGAGAGATATAGTTGATTTTGTGGCTAAGTGTGAAAATTGTCAATAGGTAAACTATGAACACCAGCGGCCACGTGGGGTGCTTCAGAAGATACCCATTACCGAGTGGAAGTGGGAGAGGATTACCATGGATTTTGTCACGGGTCTTCCGAAGACTCTTGGCAAGTTTAATTCTATTTGGGTGATAGTGAATCGGTTGACGAAGTAGGCTCACTTTGTTCTAGTACTATATTAAAAGCACGAAAGACCTTAGAAATGTTGATTGAACTTTTTGCTGTTCATTAAAAGACTTCACAATAGACAAAATTGTCATTTACTATTTTCCTCAAAATAAATTTATTCCTTCTATAATTAAAATTCAATTGTCGTTGGTTAAAAATGGAAAAAAGTATTAGTAGGAGATTAAGTAGGGAAACTTAATCTCCATTTAATTATTTGATTTCCATTTAATTATTTTTTTTACGACATTAATCTCTTTTCACATTTATTAGAGTAAGGAAAAAAATGAAAAAGTAATTAAATTCTATCTTATTTTAAAATATAAATAAATATCTATCTATTTATTTATAATAGGAGAGGCAAAAGCGTGATATGATGACAAGTGTCAATCACCAGAAAATTCGTATTTAAAAAATATAATAAAATAAAAGACAAAAAACAAAAAAAGAATGAAAAGAAAAGACAAAAACAGTTTAAAAAAATTAAGAAACGATAACCGCACAAGTCAAAAAAAAAAAAAAAAAACACGTTTGCAAATCCAAAACCCGTTTTTGTAGCAAATTTTATTTTCCATACAGCAATTTCACAACTACTAAAAAACTGCACAAGTCACAACATATCGTCAAAAAAAAAAAAAAAAAAAAAAACCAACGCCTGCAAACTATAAAACAACCCATGAAAATAGCTCAAATTTTTAGTACCCAGTTAAAACTCTTTATCCGGCCATTTCTAAAACTTCCCACAACTACATGTACGTAATTGTAGGACTTATCAAATTTGAAGATAATTTTTCAATAAAGAATGATTTATAAGAATATTTGTAGTGCTATGCTTAGGCAATTGTCTTGGTCTGGATTATTACTTCACTGGGTCAAACATAGACTTCCCCACTTTATCGTAATTATAGGAGTTTTCAAATTTATAGATACCTTTGCAAAAGAATTATTTTAATCAAACACCAAGATAAATAAAAATTAATTGACAGATAACGATTTAAAATTAAAAAAAAATTAATAATTACAGTTTTTGAAATGCTTACAACTTCCCCATCTCATCGTAATTGTAGGAGTTTTTAAATTCAAAAATCCCTTCTTTAAAATGAAATGTGCACGTGTAGTAACTGCCACATTGTTTTCCATGGTAGCATCCTTGAGTGCTTTTCTTAGTGAAGGTACGGAGTTTTTCTCTTGCACTTCCAAAGAAAAGAAAATGAAGCCGCCTTATCTACTGAAAAGAGGTCTCAACATCTTATTTAAATTCCTTTTTCTTCCTTCTTTCAGCGAAAGTTCAGAAAAATTTCATTTTGCAGCATCGTGACCTCATCCGTGAATGAAAAAAATAGTGCTAGAATATGAGCAGATAATGACCATATTGATAAGGTAATGATATTTTTTAAATATTTCAATGTTTATAACTAATTGGAACAATGTCCACTGCCTAAGTCATACTTTATCATAGTCCTTATATTCTTTTTCAAGTCTTTTATCTTTCAGGTGGTATATTAATACTTCAATTTCAAAATAATAGCTACAGATTGCGGACTCAGTAATTTGCGCAGTTTCTGCAATTTTTGAATTACTTCGACTGCAAAGAAACGAGGTGCTAAATCTCTTAGGTACTCTCACATCAGTTTTGGTTAATATATTTGACATTAATTTACTTTTTTTATTACATAATTAAATTACTTGCAGCGCTTGAAATATGTTATGATCACTGTTACGATGGCTTTACTTTTTATAATTGGTTTTGATTTATTCTTTCGAAATTTTGTAGTTTCAGGAATAAGGAGATCGATAAATAAGAAGATTAACTAACTCCAATGATTTGTTTTTAAATTTAGTAAAATTATTATTTCTTCTAATCCATATTTAGGGTGTGTTTGATATTAAATTAAATATTTTTGTGAAAAAAATAGGTTTTGAAATTTCAAGAAATCAAACTTATAAGCAGCAAGTAGTAGAATGTTGGAGAAGTAGTAACACCATTATATCCAAACGTCCTCTACCACATATAAAAAAAGTACATCCATGTCCGATCTTTTTTTTTTATCCATGCACTAGCAATATTTGATCCATATTGAAAGTCCCTTGATCTGTCCCATAATTATAGTTTCACTAAAAAAAGTACAAATGTGTCGGTGAGTGATTGATTCGGGGAGACTAAAAATGATAGTGGAGCACAAACTCAAATGGAGAGAAGAAAACATTAACTAAAGTTGCTGAAGTGACAAAAGGATTGATGGAAGGTGAAGATGCAAAAGGAGTACGCAACAGATCTAAGAAATTTAAAAGATGAAGTAGCCAACATGCTTGAAGACGGTTCTTCCACAAAAGCACCGGCGGAATTGGTTTCCAAAATCAGCAAAGTATTAGTTACATTTTATGTAACACTTTTATCGTTTTACGTTTTTTTAAGAAAAATGACATATTATTATGTTTGAAAACTCTTTAATATGAACTTTCTATTTGATCATTTTGTGATTTTTTACTCAGTATCCCTGTGAATTTGAAATCGTATTGAGAAGTCTTACTTTAAGGATAAAAAGTTCCTTATTAAAGGCGACTTTATATTCTTCTAATGACATGTTGTTATAGTCACATAATTGTCATTGTGTATTTAACATACCACAAGTTCTAAAGATATTTATGTCATATGGCAAAAAGCTTTTCATTCTTTTTTGAATTAAATATCGTTACCAGGCAAACACCACATTGTAAAATGAAAGTAATGGAGGAAGTAGTTCATTACTAGCACATAGATTTTGTTCTAAGTTTAGTAACAACTTGGCTGTATTCGTGATTTGTTGGTGAAAATTTTTGACATCTTATTTGAATATAGAGAATAGAGATGATGTATATGTAAGAAATAAAAATTTTGAAATCTGATTTGTATATAGAACAATATACATGTAAGAGATAAAAACACATATTTCTCTATTTCTTACACCGTTACTGTAAGAAATAGAAACCTTCCGTCAGTTAATGATTAATCATACATGGCTGTTTCTTTGTTTTCTGCAAATCGAAAATTTTAGAAAAAATGAATTTGAAGTGCCATAATGTCACAAGTGGAGCCAAAGATTAACTATAATGGTAGGAAAATTCATTGGAAGAGGCCATAAAATCATGAAAGCTCTTCAAGAGTATGTGCGCTTTTTTATATCCTATTTACGAATCATTATATATGATTATATTCATTTTTGATGATTTTAGTATCGGTACAATTGAAATTAAATAACGAGAAAAATATCGCAAGAATACAATGATAAAATCCACTAAACAAAAACAATTGGAGGAAAATGTTAAACGAAATTGGCTAATTAAAATGCTCAAACTTTATACATAACATCGATTTGCACAATGCAAGGTAAAAAAAGGTAACGAAAGTTACAATTAAATAAAAATGAAAGTTACAACTAAGACGTACAAATTCTTATTTGTTTCTTCTTTATGTATGGTTAGAAAGGAGGCATTGTGAATACCATAGTGAGAATAAGCAAAGACAACTCTATGAGTAAGTAAGTAATGCACAAAAATATTCTTCATAAATATACAAATTGATGCATCGTAAACACAATACGATAAAAGTTTGGACCTGAAAGAAATTTTAGGGGGTACGTAAGGAAATCTATCTATATAAGAAGTGTAGTGGACAAGGATATATAAAGCCAATTGATAAGTTAATATAAAGTTTATATTAGAAATGTAATAAACAAAAATAAGGAACATAATAAAAGTTGTTCAATATTAGTATGATTCGCTTCTTTTAATTTTGTAAAGGCTCTATTATTAAGTATAGGGGTAATTTGACACAGGTTTTAGTTAAAACCAAAACCAAATCGAAAATTTAACCAAATCGAATAAAAAAAAACGACATTTGGTTTGGTTTGGTTTTAAATTTGAAAAACCGATAATATTTGGTTTAGTTTTGGTTATATTAAAAAATAACCGAATAAATAAACTTAAACCAAACCGATAATTATATACATAAAATTTATAATTATTTATATGTATAATATTAACTTTTCATAAATAATTAAAGATATTTTATACCTTTTAATTATTAATTTAATTTTGGTCTACTTATTTTTAAAGACTAGCGTCTTAAAAAGAATATGTCATAAATCCAACAATCCAAAGCCCAACTCTAATAAGTCGTAAGCATAAGGGTAAAAAGTAAAAATCCTACTATCTCTTTTCATTTTACATTGCCATCAACATGTCTTTCCCTCAATATCGACAAAGTTAATCGCCACTTGTGGTAGTGAGAAAAAAATAGCTTCATAAGAAATTTGAAGAATGTAGAGAGATAATATTTGAATTGTCACGGCTAGTCATAAATTGAAAAACCGAACCAAACCGAACCAAACCGACAATAACCAAACCGGTGGTTATTATTTTACTTGGTTTGGTTATGGTTTTAGACATTTAAAAACCGACTAAATTGGTTTGGTTATGGTTTTAACCAATAACCGACCCAAACCGAACCATGAACACTCCTAATTAAGTATAGTGCATTAAATAAGATCATATTGAGATTTTGATAAAGAAATATGATCCAATATACACAAATAAGCCAAATTACGATACAATAAGATTCTTATTTTTTATATTGACCGCGCATCGCGCGGGTACAAGTACTAGTAACAAATAAATGACATGGCGGAATAGCAAATACAACAGTTAAATATCTAGATTAGATCTCAGGCTAATATAAGAAAAGAAAGGAAATTGTATGGTTTGACTACTTAACCTTTTAAAGAAAAGTAATAATATGAGGTCCATGTTTTTTGCTGTACAATTTACGGCCCATAACTATTTCTAAGACTTATTTATTAGTAATAGCTATTTTTTTTTAATTATTTTTGGTAGCTTAATTATTTATCAAATTACCATCTATAACTTGTTTTTGTAACTGCAGTGTATTTTCCTAAAAATAAGGTACCTCTCATTCACTTACCCACAATCTTTTTTTTTTTTTTTTTCAAATATTTTTCTCTCACATCTTCAATTCACAACCGTATTTTACTCCCATTATTCTTCACCACAATTAGCACAATTTCTTCTTCTTCCTTATCAGTTACCTAATCTCTACAGGTAACTAATTTTCGTTATGTTATTTGTTGTATTTCTCTTCAATTGTTCATAAATTTCATCGTCTTTACCTTCACTTTTCATTCAATTTTTTTAATTTTTTTTTTTTATAATTTTCAGCCATTGTTAGAGTATCTTCAACAAGCTCTAACTCTCCATTTTAATAGCGGATATTGATACTCCAAGCAAAAATACACCAATGGCTACAAGAAAAGCAATGGAGGATCTCCAGCCAATAGCCGAAGCTCAAACATAACAATTCGTTTGCTAAATCTCCATGGATAGGCCGAAATAAGAGGAAAATCCTTCTTATGTTTGCTAATCATGTGGTGTTATTTATCTTATGAGTGATGAAGAATAGTATTGATTATAGCAATATGATATTGTAGCATCATCTAGGAGCAAGAGAATAGGTTGTTGTAGAAATACCATTGATGAGAGTTGTGCAGCTTCATGCCCACCAAGTGTTTAACAAAATGTTTTAGGTATATTTCGGTATATTTACGTGTATTTAATGTATCAATAAACAGTATATCTAATTTTTCAATATATTTCAGTGTATTATTTCGCTGTATTTAAATGTATTTATCTTTTTTAGGTGTAGAGCCTATTTTCACTTCACTTTGTTTTCACGATTTTTGTATTTCGCTGTATTTCTGCATTTTGTATTTCTAATTTATGAAATAGTTTCTGATATATTTCATTGTATTCCATTGTATGTACGCATACTACAACTTTATATTTCTTAAACAAGTAATCATATTTTATTGTATTCCAGCGTATATTTTTCTATATTTGGAAGTTTTCAGATCTTTAGTGATTTTTGAATTCAAAAAGTTTTGATTGTGATAAAAGTTGAGAGATTCGTGTACATTATGGAATACGTGAAATATGATTGATTTAATTTAACTTACCATTTAAAAAGAAAAAGAAGAATCTGTTAAAAAAATATAGCCTATTTTTACTCAACTCGATTTCGTATTTTCGTGTATTTCACTGTATTTCAAAAAATCTGTTCCGTAAATAGCTCCTGATTTCATTGGAGCGTGTTTACTGTTCACTGTGTGTCTCTATATTTCAAAAAAAACAGAAATACACGCGTTTTTAAAGAAAAGTAGCTATGCTTGGTAATTTTGCAATTTATAGTTATATCTAGTTAGAAGCTAATAAAAGGTAGCTATTTATGTAAGTTTCACATAATTTCATTTGCTCCCACTAATGGGTTGATACGCATGTGATAAGATACGTAGTTATTGACTTAATGAGAATACTTTGGGAATTATATGAATATTGTTTGATTTTTTAATATAGGGTGCACGTTTTTTTTTTTTTTTTTTTGGACATTGCTTGTTTTTTTAATATGGGGTCCACTTTTTTTTTTCACATTGCTTGATTTTTGTAATACGGGTCCACTTTTTTTTCCTTTTTTTTTTTTTTTAAATATTGCTTGGTAGTAATATCCAATACAGTACTATTCTTATACCTAAGAAACCATCGCAGTAACAATACCAGTACTATTCCTATTCTAATACATACTACTCCTATTCTAACACACCCTATTTATTTAATACAACAAACCAAACAGTCGCATAAAAAATAATGTCCGCATAACTAATCTTTTTTTGTTTTTGCTAACAGCATAACTAATCTCAGCATTGCTAATGCATCATATTCAGTACTCTTCTTATACACCCAACCAAACGACTCCTAATAATAATTAGTGGATTTTTTAATACATATACAAGGTCTAAGCAAAAGTAACTGGATTCACGTGAACGCACAAACAACATTGTGGATCCTTCCTGGTGTGTGGAACAATTCTTTCTTCAATTTTTCTTGCTGTTTCCACTTCTGGGCCCTTACAGCACAGCTTTTCTTTTCTTCAATTTTTCTTGTTGTTCTACTTTATAAAAGTGAAACCTCCAATAATGTTCCACAGAGACCTTGACTAGTTTCTATCTCATGTACCCACTTCAATTTCCTTTTCAAGAATCAGCTCACTACCAAAAAGGCATATCCTACGTAAAATTAAAACAACTCGTGAGTTGCGTGGAAGGTGTTCTATGAAATGACCGAAAGAAACCTCAATAAACAAAGACCATAGCAACAGAAAGGGAATATTACCTTCTTTTTTTTTTTTTTATCAATAAACAAATTACAGTCAAATCTTATTCGGCCGTTTGATATGTAAACGATGTATAGGTAGTGTATAGAGTATACTAAATATACATATCTTATATACGTATCTGATAGAAGTGTATAGGCGTATATCGTCGGCTATGTTTGGTAAACTAGATGACCGAAGGGTACATTTAGGTAAGTTTCCCTAAAATTAAAGCACTAATATTAATAAAGTGAGCAACTCCTGATTTGCATGCAAGGTGTTTGATGAAATGCCTAAGACAAAACTCAATAAACAAAGACCACAGCAATGGATTGTGGAAAAATTTCACCTTTTGCTGAAAAAGACATGTAAAGTCTGCTACTAGTCTCAACAGCAGTCATTTTCAAAAATAATTTTTTCTACATATGATTGCACTAACAATCTTCTTTTGAGAAAATTTATCCATTTACATTAGGACCCACAATAGTACATCTTCCTGCTTTTTGCTTTTTTCAAAATTAGAGATTAAGGAATTAAAAAAAAAAAAAACACCTGAGCGGTTACTTTTTTGCCAGTTTCACACTCTAGCGATCCGTTATTTTCTTTTACTACCTGAACTATCACTATCTATGTATTTAAGCATACTTAGTTGAGTAGATGGTGATAGTTCAGGTAGGAAATATTGATGTGTGTTTTAACACATACCAAATTTCAAAGTGTATTTTAATACACAAATGGTGATAGTTCAGGTAGGAAAAAGAAACAGTTGATAGCACCTCGAGTTTATGTATGTATTAAAACACACCTCGATATTTCCTGAACTATCACCGTCTACTCAATTAGGTGTGTTTTTTAATACATAGATGATAATAGTTCAGACAGTAATCAGAAGAGCCGATAGTAGCGATGTGAAACCATTAACATTTTAAATTATTGAAGAAGGTGAAAGACAAGAAAACTTGTTCTAGGAATTTACTTGAATGAGAGATCAGGAATATGACACCTTCCATGGTTAACAATATAGTAATCCCTGCAGTCTATCTTGTTTGACACTATTATCTTATTAGTTCGTTTCAAAGAACGGCACATTTCTATATTTTTGAAATGAGAAAATTTTATAGTTATACAAATGTTATGGCATCGTTTCTATCTCATGTAACCACTTCAATTCCCTTTCCAAGGAATCAGTTCACTGCCACAAATTCCACCATATTCTATGTAAAATTAAAGCAACTCGTGATTTGCATGGAAAGTGTTCGATGAAATGATTGAAAGAAATCTCAATAAGCAAAGACCATAGCAACAGAATGGGGATATTACCTTCTTTATTTTATTCTCAATAAACAAAGACCATGGCAATGGATTGTGATAAATATTTCATCTTTAACTGAAATTAAAGCACTATTAATACTAATAAAGTGAGCAACTACTGTTCTGCATGCAAGGTGTTTGATGAAATGACCCAAAGAAAACTCAATAAAAAAAGACCATAGCAACAGGGGAAATTTAACTCAAGGTGACTAAAAAGTTTCATAATTATTAATGGTGACACATTTAACCAAAACTAAGTCAAGCCAATTAAAAATAGGGAAAAGGGCGATTTACCCCTCTACTTTCAAAAAAGGTTCATATTTACCCCTCGTTATACTTATCGGGCCATTTATACCCCTACGTTACAATAGTTGAAATATTTACCCCTATTTTTAACGGAGGGGTAAATATGAACCTTTTCCAAAGTAGAGGGGTAAATCAGGCCCTAAAAAATAAAACACCCTAAAGTTTCCAAACAAAACTTACTTCGGGTACCTTTTCAACCCCTAAAATGACTATCCGAACGTCTACATATCCTTGATGTATTGAGCCTACATTATTGTACGCAGAAAAAATATCAGGTTCTATATAAAATATTGACGTTTCGGATTAACACACCACTAATCATTGGTCAAAGTATGAAAAAAAAAAACTAAATTTTTTCAACCAAAACTTACTTCGGGTACCTTTTTCAACCCCTAAAATGACGATCCGAATGTCTACGAATCCTTGATGTATTGAGCCTACATTATTGTACGCGAGAAAAAATATCGGGGTTCTATATATAAATATTGACGTTTCGGAGTCTTGACACACCACTAATCATTGGTCAAAGTATGAATAAAAAACAAAAATTGGCCAACTTTATTTTTTGCAACACTTAGTGTTATTTTCCATACTTTGACCAATGATTAGTGGTGTGTCAAGACTCCAAAACGTCAATATTTTATATAGAACCCGATATTTTTTTCGCGGTACAATAATGTAGGCTCAATACATCAAGGATTCGTAGACGTTGGATCGTCATTTTAGGGGTTGAAAAGGTACCCCAAATAAGTTTTGGTTGAAAAAATTTAGTTTTTTTATTCATACTTTGACCAATGATTAGTGGTGTCAAGACTCCGAAACGTCAATATTTTATATAGAACTCCGATATTTTTTCTGCGTACAATAATGTAGGCTCAATACATCAGGATATGTAGACGTTCGGATAGTCATTTTAGGGGTTGAAAAGGTACCCGAAATAAGTTTTGTTTGGAAACTTTAGGGTGTTTTATTTTTTCTGGCCTGATTTACCCCTCTACTTTGGAAAAGGTTCATATTTACCCCTCCGTTAAAAATAGGGGCAAATATTTCAACTATTGTAACGGTAGGGGTATAAATGGCCTGATAGTATAACGAGGGGTAAATATGAACCTTTTTTGAAAGTAGAGGGGTAAATCAGGCCCTTTTCCCTTAAAAATATGATTAAATTAATAAGGGCCTGAAATGTAATTTTTAAAACTTGTTAACCTTTTACAAAATGCAAAAATACCCCAACTTAATTCCAAAAAATCCATCAGCTCCCCTCCTCCTCCACCCACCGCTCTCCCCCCCTTTCCCCCTTCCCAAAAAAAAAAAAAAAAAAATTTAAATGTTTTGATATTTTTATTTTAGTTTTTCACCAGCCCCCCTCCCAAAAAAAAAAAAAAAATATTAACAAAAGTTTTGATTTTTTTTTTTTTTTTTTATGTTTTTTCACCGGCCCTCGCCCCGCCTCCCCCCCCCCCCCCGTCCCACCTCTCACCCCCGCCACCCCAATTTTTTTTTCACCGGGCCGCCCTTTCCCCCCCCCCCCCGCCCCTCCCCCCCCCCCCCCCCCCCCCGCAATTTTTTTTTTTGCCGTACCCCCCCTCCTCCCCCCCCTCACTCCTTCCCCCCCCCCCCACCACCACCCAATTTTTTTTTGCCACCCCTCTCTCCTCCTCCCAACCCCGTGACCCAACACACTACCATCTCCACCCTCCAAAAAAAAAAAAAATTGATTTAAAAAAAAAAGTTTTGAAAAGTTTTTATTTTTAATTTTTTGCTCCCCACCCCCCCCCCCCCAAATTTTTTTTTTTGCTTCTTACTCCGTTTCTAATTCCCACCCAAAAAAATAATTTTGTTTTAAAAAAAAGTTTTTGTTTTTGATTTTTTGCACCACCCACCCCCACCCCAAAAAAAATATTATTTAAAAAAAAGTTTTTTTTTTTTTTTGTTTCTTACTCCATCCACTCTGTCACCCCCTCCCCCTCCTCCTCCTCTCTTCTTTTATTTTAAAAAAAGTTGCTCAAGAAAAAAAAAAAACTAGCTTGATTTACGTAATTTTTGGATCGGATTTCATTCGTGTAGCACTGGACATTACTTTATGGATTATTTCCGTTCATTTGGTAAGTAAAACAATGTTGTTTTATTTCAATTATTCATCTGGGTATAGCTGCTGATTTTTCAACAATTTACCGTCGCAGTTACAGTTGCTGCAACAAGTGCTAAAGATATTGTATAAGAGCTTCTGAATTTATTGCAATAACTATTGTAGTTTTTGCAACACTTGCAACAATTTATGCAGTTGTCGCAACTTTTGTACTAATCTGTTGCAGCTTCTGTACTAATCTGTTGCAACAACTGCTAAAATGTATATAAATCATTTAGCCTACTTGTTGCAACAACTTTGAAAGCTGTTGGACAGCTTCTACTCTTTCCAACAACTCACTGACTTGTCACAACAAGTAGACTTCTTGTTGCAACAACTACATTAGTTTTTGGACATACAACTGTTAGATGAAACAGAGACAGCCGAAGCTGTCACCAACAACTAAGCCACACCTAAGTGATATGTTGATCTTCTTCAAATCACAAATGTATGCACTGTTGCTAATAAATTGCTGAAAAATTTCCGATAAGTAATAAGTATGTTGCAAAAACTCTGTAACATGTGGGGTTTTTTCCAACAAGTAACCGGACTTGTTGCAACAAGTAACCGGACTTGTTGTAACAACTAATTAGTTGTTGAACATATCACAACTGTTAATTTGTACTTTTGGAGCCCAAAGGGGGGCTGACGAACAATTATTTATAAGTTTCTATTTTATGTTCTTGGTGGATTATAGTGGATGATGAACATTATGCAATTTTTGTTAATATATATGTATTATGTGTTCAGTATCAATATATTATATGTTCAGTATGTATTTCAGTTGTTCAAATTATGATCAGTAGTTTCAAACAAGTCATAAAGTCATTGCAATAATCAAGGAAGTTGTTGCAACAGATTCCTCACATGTTGAAAAAAAATCAAAAAGTTGTTGAGGTTGTTGCAACAGATTCCTCACCTGTTGCAATAGCTTCCTTATGTCCAGTAGTTTCAAACAAGTTACAAATCTATTACCAACAGATTCCAAATCTGTTAGTAATAATCAAACAATCGCTGCAGATGTTGCAACAGATTTCCCATCTATTGCAACAGATTTGATTAAACAACTGTTGAAAATAGCCAAAGAGTTGCTCTGAGTACATGGTTACAACAGCTGAGTAATCTGTTGCAACAGATTCCTGTCCTTGTAGGTAAAAATCAAACAAGCGAGTAAATTGTTGCAACGGTGAGTAATCTATTGCAACAAATGGCTCATTTGTTAAAAATCAAACGATTCTTTGAAGCTTTTGCAACAAGTTACTAATATGTTGCAACAGATGACTCAAATGTTGCAACAAGTTACTCATCCGTTACAACAAATGGCTCATCTGTTGCAACAATGTACTTAGTTTTTGTGAAATGTTCACTCTATTAATCACTAAATATCAGTGATTTCCTTTGTTTATCTCTAAATATGGGTGAATCAAGTAGTTCACATCAAATCACTTTAGTGATCACTTGATTTAGTGCATAGTGACTTAGTTGATCATTTGTCCTGACTCAAAATACCATCAAATTGATTAAGTATATATATATTGATCAGTAAATATTATTGATTTCCTTTGTTTATTACTAAATATGGGTGAATCTAGTAGTTCACATCAATCACTCTAATGATCACCCGATTTAGTGCATAATGACTTAGTTGATCATCTGTCCTGACTTTAAATACCATCAAATTGATTAAGTATATATATTGATTACTAAATATCATTAATTTTCTTTGTTTATCACTAAATATGAGTGAATCAAGTAGTTCACATCAAATCACTCTAATGATCACTCGATTTAGTGTATAGTGACTTAGTTGATCATCTGTCATGACTCAAAATACTATCAATTGATTAAGTATATATCTATTGATCACTAAATATAATTAATTTCCTTTGTTTATCACTAAATATCATTGATTCTCTTTGTTGATCACTAAATATGGGTGAATTATATCATAGTTGTTGCAACAATTGCAGTATCTATTGCAGCAAGTAACATAGCTGTTGAACAAGGCATATCACTTGTTGGATAAAACACAACAAGTTACCTAGTTTCTGCAACAAGTCATTCCACTTGTTGGAAAACTTCAAACAACCAACCTAGTTGCTGTAACAAGTCGTGTCACTTGTTGGACAAACCCCAACATTGGACAAACCCAAACAAGTAACTTAATTGCTGCAACAGATTTGTTAATTGCAACCAGTCCTGTCACTTATTGGATAAAGTCCAATAGATAAATGGTTGTTTCAACAAGTCCTCATATTTGGTGTGATATGTTCAACAACTAACTAGTTGTTGCAACATATTTATTACTTGTTGGAAATTTTTCAGCAATTTATTAACAACAGAACATACATTTGTGATTTGAACAAGATCAACATATCACTTAGGTGAGTTGTTGCAACTGATCACTTAGTTGTTGGTGACATCTTCGATTGTCTCTGTTTCATCCAACAACTGTATGTCCCAAAACTAATGTAGTTGTTGCAACAAGAAGTCTACTTGTTGTGACAACTAAAAGAGTTGTTGGAAAGAGTAGAAGCTGTCCAACAGCTTTCAAAGTTGTTGCGACAAGTAGGCTAAATTATTTATACACATTTTTGCAGTTGTTGCATCAGATTGGTACAGAAGTTACAACAATTGCATAAATTGTTGCAAGTGTTGCAAAAACTACAATAGCTGTTGCAATAAATTCTGAAGCTCTTATACAACATCTTTAGCACTTGTTGCAACAAGTGTAAAATCGCTACTGTAAATTATTGAAAAATCAGCAACTATACCCAGATGAATAATTGAAATAAAACATCATTGTTTTACTTACCAAATGAACAGAAATAATCCATGAAGTAATGCCCAGTGCTACACGAATGAAATCCGGTCCGACAGTTACGTAAATCGGGTGAGTTTTTTTTTTTTTTTTCTTGAGCAACTTTTTTCTAAATAAAAGAAGAAAGCGAAGCGGCAGGAAAAAAAGAGGAGGAGGAGGAGGGGGAGGAATGGCAGGGTGGGTGGGTCGAGGTAAGAAACAAAAAAAAAAATTGAAAACTTCTTTTCAAGAATTTTTTTTGGGGGTGAGGATGGGTGGGTGGTGCAAAAAACCAAAAACAAAAACTTTTTTTAAAACAAAATTATTATTTTATTTTTAGGTGGGTGGGTGGAGTAAGAAACAAAAAAAAAAAATTCAAAACTTCTTTTCAAGAAAATTATTTTTTGGGGGGGGGGGGGGGTGCAAAAAGCGAAAACAAAAACTTTTTAAAACTTTTTTTAAAAACCAAAATTAATTTTATTTTTGGGAGGATGGAGGTGGTGGGGGTGTTGGGTCACGGGGGGTGGGAGAGGGGGGGTGAGGGGGTATTGGAGAAAAAAAAATTCATAAATTTTTAAATTTTTTTTTTTGGGGGGGCGGGGGGAGGGTGGTGTAAAAACAAAAAAATAAAAATTATTTTGTTGTGGGGAAGGGGTGGGAGGAGGGAGGGTGGCTGGTGAAAATATAAAAATAAAAATAAAATTTTTTTTTTTTGGTGGGGGGGGGGGTTAGGCACTGGGGGAGGGGGCTGATGTGTTTTTTGGGATTTTTCCCCCACCAATTTTAGGTAATTAGAATTTTATTGAGTTGGGTCAAAGTGTTAAAAATAAAACTTGGGGGCAAAGTGTTAAAAATAAAGCTTAGGGTCAAAGTGTTAAAAACAAAACTATTGGGAAAGTCAAAACTCCTTAATGAGTAACCGAAAATTTATCACCTCTACTCAATTAAAAAAAAAAAAAAACTTGAGTTACCTCCACTCAATTTTGAAACTTAAAAATCACCTATAATTAAATTTCCCTAGCAACAGAATAGGAATATTACCTTTGAGTTAATGGTCAACTATCACTTTTTTGCGAGTTTCACATCCAATTATTAGTTGTTCTTTTTTTCTACCTGAACTATCACGATGTATTAAAACACAACTCGAATCTAACTAGGCCAACGATTAGCTGTTCTTTTTTCCTACCTAAATTATCACGATGTATTAAAACACAACTCGAATCTAACTAGGCCAACTATTAGCTGTTCTTTTTTCCTACCTGAATTATCACGATGTATTAAAACACAACTCGAATCTAACTAGGCCAATTATAAGTTACCTTTTCCTACCTGAACTATCAACTAGCTGTATTTTAATACATAAATGGTGATAGTTCAGGTAGGAAAAAGGAGCAATTGATAATTGGGTATGAAAATCGTGAAAAAAGTGATAGTTCAGATGTTTTTATGACCATTGTGTCTACTTTTATTCTCAATAAACAAAGACCATGCCAATAGATTATGAAATAATTTCAACTTTTGCTGAAAAAGACATGTGAATTCTACTACTAGTCCCAACAGGAGTCATTTTAAAAAAATAATTTTTTCTGCATATGATTGCACTAATTATCTTCTTCAGAGAAAATTTACCCATTTTAAACATTAGGACACACAATAGCACTTCTCCCTCCTTTCTTTTTTTTTTTTTTTTTTTTTTTTTTTAGAGATAATGGTCAAAGTATCACTTTTTGCGGGATAGCTACCTAAACTATCACAAACTATTTCAAAAAATCCACCTCGAGACTGACTAGACCAAGTGTTTGAATACAACCGCCAAAAGGTGCTTGACAGCTTAATTTGCCCATAAAATTTCGTCAACACGGCAACGAACTCATAATTTCGAGGTGTGTTTTGATAAATAGTTAGTGATAGTTCGGGTGGAAACGCAAAGACCAAAATTTAGAAAACTCACAAAAAAAGTGATACCTCAGGTGTGTTTGTTTCTACCGTTGTTGTCTCTTTTCGTAATGAGAAAGTTTTATAGTTTTGCAAAAGTTATGGCCTTGTTTCTATCTCATCAATTCTCTTTTCAGAGAATCAGTTCACTACCACAAATTAAAGTAACTCATAATTTCTGTGGAAGGTGTTTGATAAAATGACTGAGATAGAATTCAATAAACAAAGACCATAGCAATAGAATGGGGATATTACTTTCTTTTTCTCAATAAGCAAAGATCATAGCAACAGAACAGGGATATTACTTTCTTTTTCTCAATAAACAAAGACCACGGCAATGGATTGTGACATAATTTCAGCTAACACTAATACTGATACTATCACCATCTATGTATTAAAAACACCCTAGCTGAGTAGACGATGACAGTTCAGGTAGGAAAAAGGAACAACTGATAATTGGCCTAGTCAGCTTCGAGATGTGTTTTAATACATAGATGGTGATAGTTCAGGTCGGAAAAAGGAACAGCTATAAGGTGGATTTTAATACATAGATGTGATAGTTCATGTCAAAAAAAGAACATCGAAGTGTGTTTTAATACATAGACGGTGATAGTTTAGGTCGAAAAAGAGAACAACTGTTAGTTGGGGTGTGAAACTCGCGAAAAAAGTGATAGTTGAGATGTGTTTTTTATTAGTAACCATTTTTTTCTCAGTAAACAATGACCATGGCAATGGATTGTGGAGAAAAAAAGAATCACTTTTGGCTGAACTTAAAAGCACTATTAATACTAATAAAGTGACCAAATCTTGCATGCAAGGTGTTTGATGAAATGATTGAGACAAAACGGACTTCGGTCAACATAATAGGGATTTTTTTTTTGTGTGTTTGTGTGTGTTTGTGTGTGGGGGGGGGGGGGGGGGGGGGGGTTGGCGGTGAAAAAATTGACTTCCACCGTCCCAATTTAAGTGTCCTACTTTTCTTTTTGATTTGTCCCAAAAAGAGTGTCTCTTTCTATATTTAATAAATTGGCAATTCAAGCATCTTACATGGCAAGTTTATAACTAGGGCTGGGCGTTCAGTATTCGGTTCGGTATTTTCAAAGTTCGGGTTCGGTAATTCGGTAATCGGTAATTCAAAGCATATACCAAATACTGAACTTTCAAACTTGCCCGATAATTCGGTAATCGGTAAATCAAACTTCGGTTCAACGGTATTCGGTAATACCATATTGAAGTCGAAGTCCATCGTATTAGAATGCAAGTATACTATGCAAGGGGTCAATGTAATTAGTAACAACAACAACATATTCTTAAAATAAATTGGGCGTAAATTGTATACAAAACTGGACAAAAGTTCCGAATTGAAGACATTCTAGTTAGATCTTTAAAAATCCTTAAGTTATTTCAATAACAAACGACAACCCCAGAAAGTAGCTACTTATAAATTCTTAGTCCAAGATCTCATAAGTCATAATACAGCAGCTTCCAACAACAAAAGAATAACAGTGTAGATAATTTTCAAAGCAGTAGCGAAATTGTGAAGATGTTGTACACTTGTACTGCCCACTGTCCGGAAACTGGAAGCTCTAGTTGTGCACTCCAATTTACCATCTGCGACCATGAAAGAAACCAATTGGAGGCTTTTCCTTTGGATGCTTGGAGCCATAGTGATCAACAAGTTGGTTTTGATTTGCTAGCTGCGCCTGAAAAAACAAAACAAACTGCTTAATTGAAAGCCTCATAAATCCAACAAAGACCATTGCATGCCTTGAGAAAAGGAGTACAGCACATATGTTGACAATTCAACATAGAACATGTAGCATTTGATTAAACCTAGTGCAACTATAAAGCAAGTTTTAATCATTTGTGGTACAAACTTTTTCCCAGTCTAAACATGTAATATGACGGACCCAAAATACAAATCGCTTATAGCTCTTGAACGCGATCCGCAAGGCACAAGCCTAATTAAATGTAAATCAAATGCCTAACAAGATTCACTACTTGAACATAACAGAACACATGAATGAACTAGCAAATACATGTATATTAATGTTGCTAAGCTTCTTAAAGACTCGAGAAGATAATGAGATTTTTCACTAATACGCGTTCTGCCTACATGATCAACACTAGAACAAGTACTCACAGATAACTAGCAAGAAAATGAACATGTTCTCTATTCCTGGGGAGACAATCTGCATAGCAGATATTTTGGCAAAATGGACGACCTACATTACCAGATTCAACCATGCTTTAGAATATTAGAACACATGCCAAGAGAAGTTAGAGAGCCGTTAAAGCTGAAGCAGATACAAACACCTGACTAGTGAATTAGGCAATGCCATGCAACTGTCAGCTTTTGTTATGGAAGTTACATTTACCTTGTAATATTTTGTAATCTTGACACCTTTAACTAATAACCATTGAAGATTACTTTTTTTAGGTGACATAATGTAGAGAAATAAGATCATTATGGGAATGTCAAACTTCAAAAACTCTGCAAATGCATGTTGCCTATTTCACAAAATACTCGAGCAACATACAACTAGGGCACAAGCTTAAAACTAAATTCAAATTTCATCATAAATTACTCCATAAATAAATAAATAATAAAGTCTCAAGACCTGGAAAACTATGCAGCCACTGAGTGGCAAATCGTTTTTCCATGATTATGTATTTGGCATGCAAGGACTTTAATTTCTAAACTAGCATAATCGCAAAACATCAAAAGCTGTATGTCGATTTAGTTAAGGCGATGAAGAAATTAAGAAATTCAAGTCAAACTACTAAGGACAAAGGAAAACAACCCGCAAGCATTACTAATGAGCAAGACACGTAAAGGAAATCATAATCCAAGGCGATCAAAGTTTAAATAAGCAAGTTATCGAAAATAGAAATCATGTTATTAAGGTGTTGGATAGTGGAAAAGGTTGGCAATGTTAAAGACTTATACAAATGGCAAACTAACAAGGGGAAGAAGCAGGTTAAGGATAATGGAAATTCTCAACAGGTGGTTGGGCCATCAAGAAAGAAACAAATGGCAAGAAGGACGCTAATGGGTTGATCGGTGATCATAAGCAGCAGCTAATGGCATTATCAAAAGTTAAAAGATGCTCTTTGGAGAAGTGAAAAATGAACATTTTAACTCTAACATGGACACATTTTAACACTTGAAGTGAGGGGAGAAATGAAAAATGAAAATTCAGAGCCTTATACCTGAGGCATCTTGCGATTACAAATCAAGAACGAGGGAATCTTTTGAGCTATCAGCCATATCTAAAAAGAATTTAAAATGTGTCAACAATTAAACTAAGTAAAAAAGTATAAAAATAAAATACAAAAACTGAAAAACATACCAAGTTCAAGTTTCATAAGATCATTAAAATCTTCTTCAACATTTATGGGATAAGGCTCATTTCGACGCCAATCTTGAAGACAAATAACAACTTGCACCAATTTCAGAGTCAAAGAACTCCTAAACGAATCAAGAATACGGCCCCCGGTGTGAATCGTGTAAGTTGTATATTTAGATGTGTAATATGCTTAACTACATCAGCTCTGTCTCACTATGATTATACCTGCCAAACTCGAAGAATTTTTCCCTCCTTTGCTCTCTTCAACTTTAGAAAGTGATTTAGCTACTCTTTACTGAGAGTTTATTAGAAAATGGAATTAATTTAATCCTTTCTAATAGATTCAGCCAATCAAAGAGCACGAATCTTATTTAATACTCCATAAATTCCATATAATAATGTAACTCTTTTGTAGTTAATTGATGATCTTTATGCTATATAAAAGTTAAGGTGGTTGCAAAAGTTAAGGCAGTACTAGTTCTTTACTTGCATTTTGATGCAAATTATATCTGTTTTTTTAATGTCATTGTATGAGTTCTCTGCTGCATTTTTTATTTTGGTAACTGAAAAGAACAGAGTACCTAATGATATTTATTTTATGGAGGTCGAGTATTAGAATAGAAGGTTAGTAGGTAGTTGAATGTTGTTGTACTTTTAGAAGCTTGATTTAGGGATCTGCATAGTTTCTTTTTAGCTAATGTGTATAGATATATGTTGTTGCAGTTGTTTTGTACATTTGCTATTTTGTTGTCCCTTTTCCTTCCTACATTTTTGCGATTACATTTCTTTTGAGCAGTAGGGTCTACTTAAACAACATTTCTACCCCGCAAAGGTAAGGGTAAGGTTTGCGTACATCCTATCCTCTCGCAAACCCCACTTGCCTGATTATAATCGGCTATGTTGTTGTTGGATGTGTATTAAATTAGTAAGAAGAATCGTATTAGGAAGCGAGAACTATAGACTCACATAGCTTGATAAATCATTACTATCACAAAACTTTGTACAATTTTCCTTAACAATTTTCTATTTTATATTCTCTCTCCCCCCCCCCCCCCCCTTCTCTTATTCTCGCCACCACGGAATTGTTGTGTGCTTGTACCTAAAACCTATTGTAGCTGCGATAAATCTAGCTAAAAATTCTGATGCATCATTTTGGTTTAACATTTGCAGGTGTGGATGTGACTTCTGTTATAAATGTGGAGCTGAGTCGACTAATCACCACTGCAAATGCTGTGGTACTTAAAAACATATTTTATTTCAACTCATCAAGATCTCTTGTTCTTTATTTTTTCGTTGCCAAATATAAGTCCACCGTGGTTGTAGCACTATGTTTAGAATATAATTGTGACTTCTGAGTTATAATTCAATTGGATATAGTGGTGATTACATGGAAACATGTCATAGATATGCATATATATAGTTCACCATTCTTGGAAGATCGATTGTTTGGTATAGCAACTACTACTCTACCTCAGTCACAAACAAGTTAGGGTTGGTTATATGAATCCATACTTCTTCATTTCAGCTCATATTATAGGTTCAACTATCTTGTGTCTGGCAAAATCAAAAACATAATGACTCTTCAGGGGGAAGGAAACTTATGGAACTAATGCTGAGATACACTTTGGTATTTTCAAGTGTACTGAGCGGATTGTAGATATCACCAGGGGTGCAAAAACTGTAAATGCGCGATTTCTTCTCCTGACTTTGCTTTGACGACCTCGTTGACGGAGTGGTTAAGTATGGATATAGATATTCAGATTTGTGGCTTAGGAGATTATAGTTGGAGAAGTAGATGAAATATGAACATAGATATAACTGTCTTCTAACTATTTGATTCTTAAGTTCTCAACGACTTAAGTACCTTCGTCCGAATGTTGTTGATTATAAACTTGGTAGCTTCTTACCTAAATATACAATTACTACGCCTCCGTCGTAAACAAGTTGAATGGGTTATATGAATTCTCACCGATCATATTCTTCGTTAAATTCATCTCGAGTAATATTATACTAAAAATAAAGTAATGCTAGGCCTTTAGCCTCTGCCCATAAATATGCATATACACGCACACACAGAGTTACCATTCTTGGAAGTTCGATCGTCTTGCATAACAACAACTACTATTGCGCAATTAGTCTCAAACAAGTTGGGGTTTGTTATATAAATTTCACTTCCTTATTTGAGCTCATATCATAAGATTGATCATTTTGTGTTTGACACAAAAAAAAAAAAAAAAAAAAAAAAAAATCTCCGAGCACGTTCATCCGTCAACTGTCAGTTGTCCTTTTTGATGTTATGATGGAAGATGTTGCAAGTCCATCAAGTCTTTGTGCCATTAAAAATGTATTGGATGTTTACACAAATAGTTGGTCAGGGAACAACGTTTACATTTCCTAGCCAGTATACGTAGATTATACAATGCGGTTGGGTGGATGACTATTTAGGTTAGTTCTTCAACATATATTATCTTCCAGGCAAAAGGAAAATAATGGAACTACTGCTGAGATGTGCTTTGGTATTTCAGGTATACTGGACAGATTGTAGATATCTCCAGTGGTGCAAAAATTGCAAATGCGCAATTTCTTCTTCTAATTTTGCTTAAATTGTTGGATATAGATTTTCAGAATTCCACTTCTTCATTTTAAGCTCATATCAGAAGATCAATTGTTCTGTGTCTGGCCAAAAGAAGAAAAACATATTGATTGTTTGAGCGACATTTATCTGTAAACTTGTCTCTGTCCTCCTTTTGCTTTTGTGATGGAAAATGTAGTATGTCCATCAAGTCTTTGTGCCATTAAAGATATATGAGATCTTTACACAAATAGCCGGCGAGGAACACTCTTTACTTTTCCTAGGAGATTATATGATTGATTATACACTGCAGTTAAGTGGGCGGGATTATATGATTGATTATACACTGCAGTTAAGTGGGCGGCTATTTAGATTAATTCTTCAAGATATATTATATTCCGGGGAAAAGAAATTAACGGAGCGATCTTTGAGATGCTCTTTGGTATTTACGGTGTAAAAGCTTGGGCAGATTATACATATCTCCGGGGTTACAAAAAGCGCAAATGCATGATTTCTTGTTCGATTTTGCTTAAATTGTGGATATAGATTTTCTGATTTGTGGATTAGGAGATAGCTAAAGAAATAGCTGAAATCTGAACATATGTAGAAGTGATTGGTCTTCTAACTATTTGTTTCTTAAGTTCTGCTGGTTAAAGTACCCTTTGTATGAATGTTGTTTAATGTTGATTATTAATTTGGTAGCTTCATTCCTAGATATACAACTACTCTTTTGTAGTAAACAAATAGGGATCGGCTGTATGATTTCTTAATCAACTTGTTACTTTAAAATTGGTCTTTGGCTAGTATCATATAAAATAAAAATAAAGTAATACAAGTTCTTTAGAGTCTTGCCTGAATATATGGAGTTCACCAAACTAATGAATGCAAGACGTATGCCTTTCATACAATCGTTTATCACTTAACTATAATTAACTAATGTATATTCTTACTTTAATTTCTACTCCGCAATGAATTAGACAAAGAAAGTTCAGGCATTTGCGATTGCACCATCTGTAAATGGTTAAGTCTACCTGAAAATTCAAAAAAGCACCTAGCATTAGTTAATATTCCTCTTCATCTTCAACTTCTTTGTCCTCTTCTTCCCTCCTCCTCGTCGTCGTCGTCTTAACTTTGTCTTCGTCTCTTAATCTTCTTCCTCCTGCTTTCGTCTTCTTCATCTTCATCCTTTTCCACTTCTTATTCTTCATCTTCATCCTCTTCCACTTCATCCTCTTCGTCTTCATCTTCTTCGTCCTCTTCCTCCTCCTCCTCTTCTTCTTCATCTTCGTCCTCCTCTGTGATTATGTAATATTAGAATTAGTTGAAAACACCTGAACGAGGTTGTACACAGAATTTGAGAAAGATTAGAAGTTTTTGTGTTTGTTTCAAATAAGAAATCAAACCTAGAAAACGTATTTGTAATATGTGTATATCATGTTGTATATACGATGTATAGCCACTTAACACATCATAGTCCATGATGATAACGATGTGCCTAACAATCAGTCGCCTAGCCAAAATTTAAGCAAAGGGATTCAAAGCAAAAATATATCACACATAATATAGAAACCTATATGTTAAGAGTATTCAATAGTAAATATATATATATATATATATATATAAGTATTCTATTTTTACATTTTGGATAATGTACTTTTAAAATGAATGAAATTAAGTTGAACCTGCTTTACCAAAGGCAGCTATGCTGATGACATTAACACCATTTTTTTGTGCAAATTTCCCTTCAAACGCACTGGTCTTTAATTTTTGTCCTTCGCTTAATAAAACTGAATTTCGGAAGGCAAGACTTTCGCGAAAACTCTGCCTGAAAGCCTAATATTTGCCCAAAATTTGGCCTATTTGGGCAAAAGTTAGGCCTTAAGGCAGACGTTTGCCTTAAAGCCTACTTTTGGGCAAAAGTTTGCCTTAAGGCCTAATTTTTGTCCAAATAGTTCTAATTTCGCTACGAAACTCTATCTACCGATTTTTTATTTTTGACTGAGCTGAGGTTTGAACTAAAACCTCAGGGTATTAGGCAAAGGGCAAAAATTAAAGACAAGCAATTTGAGGGCCCCCCGAATAAGGGTAATTGGGCAAATTCCCCCATTTAACACACTAATATCACAAACCTATGATATAGCTGCTTAGCTATTTTTCCAGTTCTTACATTTTATTGGCTGCTTGAATGCACCAACTGTAACCATCAAGCTTTGTGATACACCATATTTATGAGGCTATTTATTTCTTTCCTCGAATTTTCACTAGTCGATTTTCACATTATATTTTGTTTATTGCGTTTCAAACTCATTAATGTTGTCCGTGCTTGTTCGGGCAACTAGTGAGATTTAGAATAAAATTCACAAATAACCACTTTTCAATCCTTGTAACTGGAAAATAGCTATTGTCATAGAGTTTCAGATTGTACTGGTATAATTCCAGGACATTATAATGAAGTTTCACAAGTGAAATTTGAAACTTCATGTCATGACAATAACTATTTCTGGAAAACATGACCGAAAAGTTGTTAGTAAACGCTATTTCTATTGAAATTTCGGATTCACGAATAATAAACAATGTAAACACATGCAATCATGATAAGAAGTAGCCCTTTACCCTCTGTTTGGATGGTTGTTTCACGTGGTTCATTAATATACAGTATGGTATGTTACAGTATGGTATTGTATTGTATTGTACTGTATTAATGAACACAATGTTTGGATAGACTGTATCGTTTGTTGTGGTTTAATAACATTTGTATTGCTTGTTTTTATTTGTATGATGCTTGTATAATAACTTGTAAGTTTACTAAAATACCATTAACCCTTAATTAGAAATTAGTTTATATATATATTAATAAAACTCGGGTAAGAACAAAACGAAACTTTAAAAAATAAGTAAGTAGTGAGTGGGAGTGGTGGGGGGGGGGGGGGGGGGGGGTGGGCGGTGGTGAGGGGTAGTGGGTGGCGGTGTTGGAGGAATGGGTGGTTGGGGGATGAGGGTGGGGATAGTAGGTGGTAGGTGGGGGTGAGTGGTTATGAGGTTAGAGGGTGGTGAGGGGTAGTGAGTGGTGGTTGGGGTGGTAGGGGTGGGTGGTAGAGGAGTGGGGTAGTTAGGAGTGGGGGTGGGGTGGGTGGTAGGGTGAAGGTGTGGTGGGAGTGAGTGGCGGGGGTGAGGTGGGGGTGAGTGGTAGGGTGGGGTGGATGGTGGAGGGTGGGGCAGGGGTGAGTGGTAGCGTGGGGGTGTGGTGGGGGTAGCGTGGTAGCGTGGGGGTAGCGTGGGGTCGAGTATTAGAATAGAAGGTTAGTAGGTAGTTGAATGCTGTTGTACTTTTAGTAGCTTGATTTAGGGATCTGCATAGTTTCTTTTTAGCTAATGTGTATAGATATATGTTGTTGCACTTGTTTTGTACATTTGCTATTTTGTTGTCCCTTTTCCTTCCTACACTTTTGCGTCAGTTACATTTCTTTTGAGCAGAGGGTCTACCAGAAACAACATTTCTACCCCGCAAAGGTAAGGGTAAGGTTTGCGTACATCCTATCCTCTGCAAACCCCACTTGTCGGATTACACTGGCTATGTTGTTGTTGGATGTGTATTAAAGTAGTAAGAAGAATCGTATTAGGAAGCGAGAACTATAGACTCACAGTTTGATAAATCATTACTATCATAAAACTTTGTACAATTTTCCTTAACAATTTTCTATTTTATATTCCCCACCCACCTTCTCTTATTCTCACTGTCACGGAATTGTTGTGTGCTTGTACCTAAAACCTATTGTCATTAGCGATAAATCTAGCTAAAAATTCGATGCATCATTTTGGTTTAACATTTGCGGGTGTGGATGTGACTTGTTATAAATGTGGAGCCGAGTCGACTAATCACCACTGCAAATCTTTGTGGTACTTAAAAACATATTTTATTTCAACTCATCAAGATCTTGTTCTTTATTTTTCGTTGCCAAATATGAGTCCATTGTGGTTGTAGCACTATGTTTAGAATATAATTGTGACTTCTGAGTTATAATTCAATTGGATATAGTGGTGATACATGGAAACATGTCATAGATATGCATATATATAGTTCACCATTCTTGGAAGATCGATCATTTGGTATAGCAACTACTACTCTACCTCAGTCACAAACAAGTTAGGGTTGGCTATATGAATCCATACTTCTTCATTTCAGCTCATATTATAGGTTCAACTATCTTGTGTCTGGCAAAATCAAAAACATAATGACTCTTCAGGGGGAAGGAAACTTACGGAACTAATGCTGAGATACACTTTGGTATTTTCAAGTGTACTGAACGGATTGTAGATATCACCAGGGGTGCAAAAACCGTAAATGCGCGATTTCTTCTCCGATTTGCTTTGTGACCTCGTTGACGGAGTGGTTAAGTATGGATATAGATATTCAGATTTGTGGCTTAGGAGATTATAGTTGGAGAAGTAGGCTGAAATATGAACATAGATATAAACGTTTCTTAACTATTTGATTCTTAAGTTCCTTTACGATTTAAGTACCTTAAATTCTGAATGTTGTTGATTATAAACTTGGTAGCTTCTTACCTAATTATACAATTACTACGCCTCTGTCGTAAACAAGTTGGAATGGGTTATATGAATTCTCACTGATCATATTACTGTTAAATTCATCTCAGGCTAATATTATACTAAAAATAAAGTAATTCTAGGCCTTTAGCCTTGCATATACACGCACACACAGAGTTACCATTCTTGGAAGTTCGATCGTCTTGCATAACAACAACTACTATTGTGCAATCAGTCTCAAACAAGTTGGGCTTTGTTATATAAATTTCACTTCCTTATTTGAGCTCATATCATATGATTGATCATTTTGTGTTTGACACAAAAAAAAAAAAAAAATCTCCGAGCACGTTCATCTGTCAACTTGTCAGTGTCCTCTTTTTGATGTTATGATGGAAGATGTTGCAAGTCCATCAAGTCTTTGTGCCATTAAAAATGTATTGGATGTTTACACAAATAGTTGACTGGGAACACTGTTTACATTTCCTAGCCAGTATACGTAGATTATACAATGCGGTTGGGTGGATGACTATTTAGGTTAGTTCTTCAACATATATTATCTTCCAGGCAAAAGGAAAATAATGGAACTACTCAGTTGAGATGTGCTTTGGTATTTCGGGTATCTTTGGGGCAAGATTGTAGATATCTCCGGTGGTGCAAAAATTGCAAATGCGCAATTTCTTCTTCTAATTTTGCTTAAATTGTTGGATATAGATTTAAATTCCACTTCTTCATTTTTAAGCTCATATCGAAGATCAATTGTTACGTAATCGGCCAAAAGAAGAAAAAACATATTGATTGTTTGTGACATTTATCTCAGTAAACTTGTCTGTCCTCCTTTTGCTTTTGTGATGGAAAATGTAGTATGTCCATCAAGTCTTTGTGCCATTAAAGATATATGAGATCTTTACACAAATAGTAATGAGGAACACTCTTTCTTTTTCCTAGAGATTATATGATTGATTATACACTGCAGTTAAGTGGGCGGGATTATATGATTGATTATACACTGCAGTTAAGTGGGCGGCTATTTAGATTAATTCTTCAAGATATATTATATTCCAGGGAAAAGGAAATTAACGGAACTGATGCTGAGATGCTCTTTGGTATTTACCGATAAAACTGGACAGATTATACATATCTCCAGGGTTGCAAAAACTGCAAATGCATGATTTCTTGTTCTGATTTTGCTTAAATTGTGGATATAGATTTTCTGATTTGTGGATTAGGAGATAGCTAAAGAAATAGCTGAAATCTAAACGTAGGTAGAAGTGATTGGTCTTCTAACTATTTGTTTCTTAAGTTCTGCTGGTTAAAGTACCCTTTGTATGTTGTTTGTTGATTATTAATTTGGTAGCTTCTTTCCTAGATATACAACTACTCTTTTGTAGTAAACAAATAGGGATCGGCTGTATGATTTCTTAATCAACTTGTTACTTTAAAATTGGTCTTTGGCTAGTATCATATAAAATAAAAATAAAGTAATACAAGTTCTTTAGAGTCTTGCCTGAATATATAGGAGTTCACCAAACTAATGAATCCAAGATGTATGCCTTTCATACAATCGTTTATCACTTAACTATAATTAACTAATGTACATTCTTACTTTAATTTCTACTCCGCAATGAATTAGACAAAGAAAGTTCAGGCATTTGCAGTTTGCACCATCTGTAAATGGTTAAGTCTACCTGAAATTCAAAAAAGCACCTAGCATTAGTTAATATTCCTCTTCATATTCAACTTCTTTGTCCTCTTCTTCCCTCCTCCTCCTCGTCGTCGTCTTCTTCTTCATCTTCATCCTCATCCACTTCCTCCTCTTCGTCTTCATCTTCTTCCTCCTGCTCGTCTTCTTCATCTTCATCCTTTTCCACTTCTTATTCTTCATCTTCATCCTCTTCCACTTCATCCTCTTCGTCTTCATCTTCTTCATCCTTTTCCTCCTCCTCCTCCTCGTCTTTTTCTTCATCTTCGTCCTCCTCTGTGATTATGTAATATTGGAATTAGTTGAAAACACCTGAACGAGGTTATACACAGAATTTGAGAAAGATTAGAAGTTTTTGTGTTTGTTTCAAATAAGAAATCAAACCTAGAAAACGTATTTGTAATATGTGTATATCATGTTGTATATCAAAGATATAATCCTTTAACACATCATAATCCGCAAAGATAACGATATGCCTAACAATCGATCAGCCAGCCAAAATTTAAGCAAAGGATTCAAAGGAAAAGTATATCACACATAATATAGAAACCTATATGTTAAGAGTATTCAATAGTAATATATATATATATATATATATATATATATATATATATATATATAAAATTATTCTATTTTTACATTTTCTGGATAATGTACTTTTCCGGCGAATGAAATTAAGTTGAACCTGCTTTACCAAAGGCAGCTATGCTGATGACATTAATACCATTTTTTTGTGCAAATTTCCCTTCAAACGCACTGGTCTTTAATTTTTGTCCTTTCTTAATAAAAATGAATTTCGGAAGGCAAGACTTTCGAGAAAACTCTGCCTGAAAGCCTAATATTTGCCCAAAATTCGGCCTATTTGGGCAAAAGTTAGGCCTTAAGGCAGCGTTTGCCTTAAAGCCTACTTTTGGGCAAAAGTTTGCCTTAAGGCCTATTTTTTTTTCAAATAGATCTAATTTCACTACGAAACTCTATCTAATGATTTTTTATTTTTGACTGAGCTGAGGTTTGAACTAAAACCTCAGGGTATTAGGCAAAGGGCAAAAATTAAAGACAAGCAATTTGAGGGCCCCCCGAATAAGGTAATTGAGCAAATTCCCCATTTAACACACTAATATCACAAACTATGATATAGTCGCTTAGCTATTTTTCAGTTCTTACATTTTATTGGCTGGGTTTTTGAATGCACCAATCTGTAACCATCAAGCTTTGTGATACACCATATTTATGAGGCTATTTATTTCTTTCCTCGAATTTTCACTAGTCGATTCTCACATTATATTTTGTTTATTGCGTTTCAACCTCATTAATGTTGTCCGTGCTTGTCCGGGTAACTAGTGAGATTTAGAATAAAATTCACAAATAACCACTTTTCAATCCTTGTAACTGGAAAATAGCTATTGTCACAGAGTTTTAGATTGTACTGGTATAATTCCAGGACATTATAATGAAGTTTCATAAGTGAAATTTGAAACTTCATGTCATGACAATAACTATTTCGAAAACATGACCGAAAAGTTGTTAGTAAATGCTATTTCTATTGAAATTTCGGATTCACGAATAAACAATGTAAACACATGCAATCATGATAAGAAGTAGCCCTTTACCCTCTGTTTGGATGGTTGTTTCAAGTGGTTCATTGTAATGTACCCGGTATGGTATGTTGGCGGTATGGTATTGTATTGTATTGTCTTGTATTAATGAACACAATGTTTGGATAATCGTATCGTTTGTTGTGGTTTAATAACATTTGTATTGTTTGTTTTGACTGTATGGTACTGTATAATAACTTGTAAGTTTACTAAAATACCCTTAACTCTTAATTAGAAATTAGTTTATATATATTAATAAAACTCAGGTAAAGAACAAAACAGGAACTTTAAAAAATAAGTAGGTAGTGAGTGGGAGTGGTGGAGGGGGGTGGTGTGAGGTGAGTGGTTGTGGGATGAAGGTGGGGTAATAGGTGGTGAGGTGGGGGTGGGGGAGTAGGCGGTGGTGAGGGGTAGTGGGTGGCGGTGAGTATGGAGGTAGGTGGTTGGGGGATGAGGGTGGGGATAGTGGGTGGTAGGTGGGGGTGAGCGGGGCTGTGGGGTTAGGGGGTGGTGAGGGGGTAGTGAGTGGTGGTTGGGGTAGTAGGGGTGGGTGGTAGAGGAGCGGTAGTTAGGAGTGGGGGTGGGGTGGGTGGTAGGTGAAGGTGTGGTGGGAGTGAGTGGCGGGGGTGAGGTGGGGGTGAGTGGTAGTGTTATATCCCGTATTTTTTGTACATCGATAATCCGGAAGCAATCCATGATAAGTTAAGGACAAGACTATTTCGGGATACGAGGTAGAGACTTTTAACCACGATTTTGTTTAAGGCATAAGTGGCTTATGATTTTATTGGTATGGAATATTAAAGAAAATTTTGGGTTAAAAGTGAATTATGGAAAGTTGTTAATTAAATGGAACAAAAGGCCAAGTTGGCATTCCGTGCGTGTGGGCCATGGGCCACATGGATGCTTAATATATGTAGTTAAGTGATGACTAATTAATCATCTTCATCATTTTCATCACTTAGAAAATTCAAGAAACTTGGAGAATAAAACAAAGAGGGCCATTCGGCCATAGACCAAAAATTTGAAGCCCTCAAAGAGTGATCAAAAAATAATTTTCTTTTAGCTTTTCTACCAATTGGAAGGTCTCTATAACGTGGAGTAGTTGTTGGAACAAGCAAAACGCTTATTCTTGCAAAACACCACCACTAGCCGAGTGAAGAAGTTGGGTGAAGAAGGTAAGGTTTAATCTTCATTTTCATATGTTATGCATGGTTCAGTGTATGTTGTGGAGTGTGGAAATGAATGAAATTCATAAAAGTATGGTGTTGATGTTGTAGCTATGTGTGTGTTGTGTTGTGGCCGTGTATATGTTGTGTGGTGTAGAAGTGATGAATTAATTTTATTTAGTGTTCTTGGCTGTTGTTGTTATGGATTCTATGATGAAAATGGTTTAATGATTCAAATTGAAGTTATAGTCGTTTGTGGTTTGTTATGGAAGTTAATGTGATTGTAACATGGTTTCTTGTATTTATGATAATAATGTTGTCAATGTGTGAATTGTTGGGGTAGTTGATGAATTTAGAAGGAAGAAATGTGTTGTTGATTGTTTTCTTGAACTTGGAGGGTTTCGGGTTACATGGTGTATTGGAGGGCGTTTTGAATATTTTGTGGATGTTTAAAGTTTCTTGAATCTTGTTTAAATGGTTTGGATTAGTACTTGAACGTGTGAATATTGATGTTGGTTTGATCGTATGCGGTTGATTTGAATGAAAATGAAATATCGTCGAATTATATAGAAAAGAGTTACTAATGTTAGAATGCGTTTTGAATTCATTATTGATGTTGTTGGTATTGTTGTTGATGATATTGGCCGAGTTGAATTCTCGGGGTTGTTGAACTTATAGGAGAAATGCTGCCCAAATTTCTGTAAATAAAGAGATGGCTTGGGATTGGATCCTTAAGTACTTAAAGCTAATGTTTGGTGTTTAATGACCTTATTGTAGCTCTTGGAGAGCCCGAGACTTAAGTCTGGATTAGCTTAGGAAGCGGACGAGGTATGTAAAACTTACTCTTTCCTTCTTTTAGCATGTCTTAGACGGAAGTAAGATATGACACGACTTGTGCCTTGGGGTAACTCCATTCTTAAGTGCCGAGCATGTTTATGATTCATATTTGCTTCTTAATGTTGGCATTCTTAATATGGTAGAACTATGGTCCTTATGTCTTTGATATGATTGGATTTAAAATGTTGTATAAACGGTTTTGTTCCCAAAATATCCTATGTCTAAAAAATGTCCGTAACTTTCATAGACAGAACCGGATCGCTTCAAAATGTTCGTAGGAAGTTCGATAACGTATAATGACTTTAACTTTCATAGGCGGGCTCGGATTGGCTTGATGCCTGTCCGTGGGCCCCCGAGACTTTTCTATGTTTGGTTCTAACGACCTATTTTTGAAAGAACTTTTATGTGCATGTGGCTATCATTCCGACTCAGTGATGATTTTATGTCATGGTTCGTATGCGACCGAGCGAATGAGATGTCATAATAATTTAATGAAAATACTTGTTTAAATCACAAATGCGGAAATAACATGAGTGAGCCAAAGATGACTAAACACCTTGCATGTCTAACATAACTAAGCTGACTAGTCTATGAAACCTCTAATCGTGAATCCTGACCGGAAAACATACTTGCTGGGACAAGGCCCCCAAAGATACCTTTAGATGCAAAACTAATTAAAGAATGACAATGTCTAAACCCCGAATGAGATGGGGCTCACCAATAAGCTGGTACGTGCAGATCCTACTGAGCAGAGGCGTCGTCCTATAAATCCGTACCTGCATCGTGAAATGCAGCCCCCGGCAATAAAAGGGACGTCGCGACATTGAATGTACCGGTATGTAAAGCAACCGAAAGAAATAACATGGGACATGGAATAACATGATAAGAACTGAAACCGAAAACCGGACATGAACATGAATACATAGCATATATATATATATATATATATATATATATATATATATATATATATATATATATATATATATATATATATATATATACGTAAATATGATAAGTAATAGCATTTCATAAACCGACCATGATATCACCACGTGGGTACGTGGAGTCCGGTACCTCGCCGATATGCAGAGCCCCATACCTTGCCAGGGTATGAGGTGGTAACGTGCCCGATGGATCCATTCAAAGGTAAAATTAAGGTATCGTCCTAACCGGGCGTGAGCGATCCTTGTCCTACGGTGGCTACGTAGTTTCAGGCTATCTGAGCCTTCTCGGTAATTCGTGCAACTCCCAAAACATGAACATAATATAGTTGGCTAAGAAGCCCATGATTTTCGTGAATTAACTTGTACTTGTCTTGTAATCATGATTTCACGAAAATAACTAAAATAACTTGTAAACATGGTTTCATGAAATAACTTGTATTTAGTATGTATGTATCTTGAGTCATGGCATGAACATAGTTATAAAATACAATTGCATGAAAACTTGTAGACATGTAGGATATTCATGAAATAAGCATTTTTATTTAAAAACATGCATGCAAGAACCCATGGAATACAAGATATGGGTTTTCATGGATTACGGATTATTCTCAATAATCATAAAGAAATATTAAGAACTCAATGATGGAATTATAACAATTCATACATAATATAATCATGGACATGGACCTAGGGTTATCATGAGCATGGTATAGAAAGAAACCCTAGTTTTAGTAGAAGAATCATAATTTATGGATTATGAGGCGTGGGGAAGAAACAATGATGTTCCCACACGTAGATAGTAACTCTACATACCTTAGTCGCTCCAAAACTTGAATTAAAGACTTGAGCTTTGAAGAAGATTTCCAAAATCTTGAATTCTTGAACCTTGAGATGGGTTTTCTTGAAAACCCTAGTTTTAGGAATGATGATTTCTTGTTTAGATTACAAGGATATGTATTAGAATTGACTTGGAATAATTAGAGTAGGCTTACCTTGGTGTTCTTGATGATGGAAGAGGGTAGGAGGTCGTTCTAGGGCTTGAAGGAATGAAAAATAATGATTTGAACTGATATGGACGAATATATACTGTTCTGGAAATTGCATTTTACGTCCAAGCAAGTATACTGGCCGTATTTTGAAATACTGGCCGTATTTTGAAATACGGTCCGTATTCCGAAAGGACTGCACTGCGTCTCTTTAGTAAAATGGCCATAACTCTTTGCACAGATGTCCGTTTGACCCCCATAATATACCGTTGGAAAGGTATTTCAAAGCTCTACAACTTTCATCAAGGAAGTTTTCCCAAATTCCAAATACGTTTTGAAATACGGGCCATATTTTGAAATACGGTCCGTATTTAACAATGTAACATCCAAATGTCAAATTCCAGAATGCTCAGAAATCCTTGGTACGCTTTTACGTTTTGAAATACGGGCCGTATACTCAAATACGGTCCGTATTTAACAATGTAACATCCAAATGTCAAATTCCGAATGTTCGAAATCCTTGGTAACGGTTTACGACTTGATTTACGACCGTAAACCGAAATACGGTCATCGTTCATGGGCGTAAACCCCCATCTTACAACCGAACAGGAAATTCCAATTCTCACATCCTTTATCTATTTTCTAAGTCTAGGATCATGGTCAAAGCTTAGGTTAAAGATACGAGGTGTTACAATATCTCCCTCTTTAGGATCATTCGTCCTCGAATGATGGGTCATGGTTAAGAATATGGTCATGGCTTGAATACACGAATGTGAAGAAAACATGACATGAAACATGAGACATGAAATGATGTGATTACATGAAAACATGGATACTCTGGCATGAGACATGAAACATGAGCGCTGGATACATGACATGAGCGTGAAACATGAGACATAACATGACATGGGTTATGGAAAGTTACCTTGAGAGTTCTCTGCTTGCTGTTCAAACAAAAATGGGTACTTGGATTTCATATCCTCCTCGGCTTCCCATGTAGCTTCCTCAACCTTCTGACTCCTCCACAGGACTTTCACTGAGGCTACTTCCTTAGTTCTCAACTTGCGAACCTGACGGTCAAGAATGGCTACGGGATCTCCTCATAAGTCAAACCATCCTTAACTCGTTATAGTATCAGCGGAACAACCAACGACGGGTCTCCTACACACTTCCTCAACATGGACACATGAAACACGGGATGTACAGCAGCCAAATCTTGTGGCAACTCAAGTTCATAGGCTACTAGACCGACCTTTCGCAGAATTCTGTAAGGTCCAATATATCTGGGACTGAGCTTCCCTTTCTTGCCAAATCTCATAACACCCTTCATGGGTGAGACTTTAAGGAACACCCAATCATCGACTGAAAATTCTAAGTCCCTTCGCCTCACATCTGTGTAAGACTTCCAGCGACTCTGAGCCGTTTTCAAACGCTCCTGTATTAACTTGACTTTCTCCATAGCCTGATAAACCAAATCTGGTCCTAACAACTCTGCTTCACCAACTTCGAACCAACCAATTGGTGATCTACACCTTCGCCCATACAAAGCTTCAAACGGTGCCATCCCAATGCTAGCATGATAACTGTTATTATAGGAAAACTCGATGAGAGGCAAGTGATCATCCCAATTACCTTTGAAATCCAAGACGCATGCTCTCAACATATCCTCCGGTCCGAATAGTACGCTCTCGCCCGGCCATCCGTCCGCGGGTGAAAAGTCGTGCTGAGGTTCACCTTGGTACCCAATCCTTTCTGAAAGGATTTCTAGAAGTTCGCCGTGAACTGAGCACCACGATCTGAAATAATGGACACTGGGGTCCCATGCAATCTGACAATTTCATTAACATACAACTTGGCATAATCTTCTGCTGAATCTGTGGTCTTGACTGGCAAAAAGTGCGCCGACTTAGTAAGCCGGTCAACGATCACCCAAATAGAGTCATGTCTCCTAGCCGAACGAGGTAGACCTGATACAAAGTCCATATTGATCATTTCCCATTTCCGACAGAATATCAATATTCCGAGCCAAGCCACCAGCCTCCGGTGTTCGGCTTTCACTTGCCGACAATTCGACACTTAGCTACAAAATCTGCTACATTCTTCTTCATATCATTCCACCAATAAATCTCCTTAAGATCATGGTACATCTTAGTGGAACCTGGGTGAATGGAATACCTGGAATTGTGAGCTTCTGACATGATTCGCTCTCTGAGCCCATCTACATCTGGAACACACAATCTACCTCGGTACCTCAAGGTACCATCATCTCCCCCTTGTTCAAAAGCCGTCGTCTTATGCTTGTGAATCCCCTCTTTCAGCTGCAACAAGTAGGGATCATTAAACTGTTTCTCCTTGACTTCAACGACTAAAGAGGAAAGAGCTCTATTCTGAACAACCACACCACCATCCTCGAGTCCAAAAGTCAAAATCCAAGAATGGCCAAACGGTGAACTTCCTTGTCATAACTCTCTTATCTACGTCCACGTGGGCTAAACTTCCCATGGAACGCCGACTAAGAGCATCGCCTACAACATTCGCTTTCCCGATGGTAAAGAATATCCACATCGTAATCCTTAAGCAATTCGAGCCATCTCCTTTGCCTAAGATTCAGCTCCCTTTGCTTGAAGATATACCGCAGTTTTTATGATCTCGTGAAAATATCAACATGCACTCCATACAAATAATGACGCCATATCTTAAGTGCAAAAACTACAAATTCGCCAACTCTAGGTCATGAGTCGGATAATTCTTTTCGTGAACCTTGAGCCGACGAGATGCATAAGCTACAACCTTACCATGCCGCATTAAGACACATCCGAGACCAACTCCCGAAGCATCACAATAAACCACGAACCCTTCGGTTCCTTCTGGTAGCGTCAAAACTGGAGCAGAAGTCAATCTCTTCTTCAACTCTTCAAAGCTTCGCTCACAAGCATCTGACCATTGGAACTTAACCTTCTTCTGGGTCAACTTAGTCAACGGAGCAGAAATAGAGGAAAATCCTTCAACGAAACGTCTATAATAGCCTGCCAGACCCAAGAAACTCCTTATATCGAAAACGGCTGGTCCGGGCCAACTCCTTACCGCATCAATCTTCGAGAGTCAACTTTAACACCTTCTCCTGAGATCACATGGCCTAAGAATGCCACTGACTTAAGCCAAAACTCACACTTTGAGAATTTTGCAAAAAGTTCGCGATCTTTAAGAGTCTGCAACACTATTCCGAGATGTTCTGCATGATCACCTCATTACGGAATACACCAAAATATCATCAATGAAGACAATGACGAATAAGTCGAGATAAGGCTTGAAGACCCCGTTCATAAGATCCATAAAAGCAAATGGCGCATTTGTCAACCCAAATGACATAACAAGAAATTCAAAATGGCCATAACGGGTTCTGAAAGCGGTCTTCGAATATCAACTTCCTTAACCTTTAATTGATGATAGCCTGATCTGAGGTCAATCTTGGAATAACATTGGGCGCCCTGAAGTTGGTCAAATAAGTCATCTATTCTAGGAAGAGGGTACCTGTTCTTAATGGTGACCTTGTTCAACTGACGGTAGTCTATACACATACGTAAGGAACCATCCTTCTTTCGGACAAATAAAACTGGCGCACCCCAAGGCGAAACACTGGGCCTAATAAACCCCTTGTCAAGAAGATCTTTCAACTGGGCTTTTAACTCTTTTAACTCGCCGGAGCCATTCGTATGGGCGGAATAGATATCGGCCGAGTATCGGAAGTAGATCAATTCCAAATTCAATCTCCCCGTCGCAGGGACTCCCGGAAGATCTTCGGAAAGACCTCTCGAAAATTCATTTACAACCGGTACGACCGGAGAGTTGGAGTCCGGGCATCCGAATCCTTGACTCGAACTAGGTGATAGATATAACCCTTGGAAATCATTTTTCCGGCTTTTAGATAAGAAACAAATCTACCCCCGGGTACTACTGAATTACCCTCCCATTCTATGACTGGCTCATTAGGAAACTCGAATCTTACAACTTTAGTTCTACAACATACTGTGGCATAACATGAAGCTAACCAATCCATACCCATGATCACATCAAAGTCTACCATTTCTAATTCCGCTAAATCAGCTATGGTTCTGCGGTGATAGACTAAAACTGGGCAACCCCTATAAATACGTCTAGCTATGACTGACTCTCCCACTGGGGTGGACACTTCAAAGGGTTCATGCAACTTTTCCGGTTCAAACCCAAATTTCTTAGCAACAAAAGGGGTTACATAAGATAAGGTGGATCCTGGGTCAATAAGGGCATAAACTTCAAAAGTGAAAACTGTGAGTGTACCTGTGACAACATCTGCTCTAGCCTCTGTATCCTGACGACCCGTCAATGCATACAAACGGTTCTGACCACCGCCTGTATTGCCAGACCTTGTCGTTCCACGCCCCTGCTGGGCCTGATTGTGACGAGGAGCTGCTGAATTTATGGACTGCGTCACATTACCTCCAGTACCCTGTCTGGCTGATGGACAGTCTTTCTGAAAATGGCCCTTCTGACCACATCTAAAGCATGCATCAGTACCCACACGACACTCACCTGAGTGTCTCCTGTTACACTTACCGCATATCGGATGAGTATAAGTCGACTGACCCACACTAGCCTGAGAGTAAGAACTTGATGGCCTGAAATTCTGCTTCTTATCATTACGAAACTTGGGGAGTGGGGCACTTGCTGTGGACGGAGCAGGTCCTGCTGACCTGTTCTTAAAGAATTTCCTGTTTCCGTTCCCGCTGAACTGTCCGGTAGACTTGACCCTCTTGTTGAACTCCTTGTCTTTCTCTTTCTAAGGCTTCCTCCTCCTTTAGCCTTGTCTCATTGCCCCGTACGAAAGCAACCATCTTGGAGATGGTCATTCCCCCATTCTCGTGCAAATATTGGCCCCATCATACAAATGGGAATCAAGTCCTCCAACAAACCTCCTCACTCTCGCCCTCATGTCCGGTACCATATTTGAAGCATGCTTGGCCAGATTGACAAACTCCAAATAGTAGTCCTGAACTGACCTGCCATTCTGCTTAAGCTTCAGGAATTGCTCACCCTTAGCTTCCCTGACCTCTACTGGCATGAAGTGGTCTAGGAATGCACTTGCAAACTCATCCCATGTAGCATCGGGTGCATCCTCACCTCGGGACAATTCCCAAGATTCATACCATGTGTTAGCAATGCTCTTACCGATGAGCTCCAAAAGTAGTCGCTTTCAGGCCAGAATCGTCATAATCCCGAAGATTTTCTCAAGAGCATCAATGTAGTCCCGAGGGTCTTCGTCTTTCTTTGTCCCCGAAGACCGGGGGATTCATTCTGAGGAAATCCTTAGTCTTAGAAGACTCTCCATTATTTCCCGAACTTGACCCAGATTCCTGACGTTGGGCCTGAGCTGCTACCAGTTGTGTGAGCATATTGATAGCATTCCTAACATCCGAATCACTCGGAGGTGTAACTGTAGGAGCGGTTGGGGCTGCTGTCTGAGTCGGAACGGTCTCTTCGCGAGTTGCTTCCGCAGTAGCCCCTTGGCTGGTGGCTGTAGCCTTTCTGGTGTATTTTCTTTTCGCAGGCATTTTCTGAAAATACGTACACGCACGAATTAGAAAGGCATCCTAAAAGTACTGCTCTAACTGCACGATCTAGAATATAAAAGAACTGAGACAATCCTGAATGTCTTGGTGGTCAACTATTTATATGTATGGGGCCCTCACACATATAAAAGTGACCCCACTGGACACGGTTTCATAGACTCCCTAAAGACACTTGAACCTAGGCTCTGATACCAAGTTTTGTCACGCCCCGAACCATGGCCTGGGCGAAACACGACACTCGGTGCCATACTGCATGTGACCGAGCGAACCACATGGCTTGCTGAATCATCATGAGGCATACATGAGCGGAAATATAGCATGAACGTGATGAGCTTTCATAAAACATGAGATGTCATAATAATTTAATGAAATAGTTGTTTAAATCACAAATGCGGAAATAACATACGAGTTGAGCCAAAGATGACTAAACACCTTGCATGTCTAACATAACTAAGCCGACTAGTCTATGAAACCTCTAATCGTGAATCCTGACTGGAAAACATACTTGCTGGGACAAGGCCCCCAAAGATACCTTTAGATGCAAAACTAATTAAAGAATGACAATGTCTAAACCCCGAATGAGACGGGGCTCACCAATAAGCCGGTACGTGCGCATCCTACCGAGCGAGGCGTCGTCCCGTAAATCCGTACCGCATCGTGAAATGCAGCCCCGGCAATAAAGGGGACGTCAAAGACATTGAATGTACCGGTATGTAAAGCAACCGAAAGAAATAACATGGGACATGGAATAACATGATAAGAATCGAAACCGAAAACTGGACATGAACATGAGCATGAGCATATATATATATATATATATATATATATATATATATATATATATATATATATATATATATAGCATACGTAAAACATGATAAGTAGGAGAGCATTTCATAAACCGACCATGTGATATCACCACGTGGGTACGTGGAGTCCGGTCCTCGCCGCGACCAAGCGAGCCCCATACCTTGCCGGGTATAAGGTGGTAACGTGCCCGATGGATCCATTCAAATGTAAAATTAAGGTATCGTCCTAATCGGGCGAGCGATCCTTGTCCTACGGTGGCTACGTAGTTTCAAAGCTATCTGAGCCTTCTCGGTAATTCGTGCAACTCCCAAAACATGAACATAATATAGTTGGCTAAGAAGCCCATGATTTTCGTGAATTAACTTGTACTTGTCTTGTAATCATGATTTCACGAAATAACTTGTAAACATGGTTTCATGAAATAACTTGTAAACATGGTTTCATGAAATAACTTGTATTTAGCATGTATGTATCTTGAGTCATGGTATGAACATAGTTATAAAATACAATTGCATGAAAACTTGTAGACATGTAGGATATTCATGAAATAAGCATTTTTATTTAAAAACATGCATGCAAGAACCCATGGAATACAAGATATGGGTTTTCATGGATTACGGACGATTCTCAATAATCATAAAGAAATATTAAGAACTCAAATGATGGAATTATAACAATTCATACATAATATAATCATGGACATGGACCTAGGGTTATCATGAGCATGGTATAGAAACCCTAGTTTTAGTAGAGAATCATAATTTATGGATTATGAGGCGTGGGGAAGAAACAATGATGTTCCCACACGTAGATAGTAACTCTACATACCTTAGTCGCTCCAAAACTTGAATTAAAGACTTGAGCTTTGAAGAAGATTTCCAAAATCTTGAATTCTTGAACCTTGAGATGGGTTTTCTTGAAAACCCTAGTTTTAGGAATGATGATTTCTTGTTTAGATCATTAGAGTATATGTTAGAATTGAGTTGGAATAATTAGAGTAGGCTTACCTTGGTGTTCTTGATGATGGGAGAGGGTAGAGGTCGTTCTAGGGCTTGAAGGAATGAAAAATAATGATTTGAACTGATATGGACGAATATATAGTGTTCGGGAAAATTGCAATTTACGTCCAAAGACAAGATCGGCCGTATTTTGAAATACGGGTCGTATTTTGAAATACGGCCCGTATTCCGAAAGGACTGCACTGCGTCTCTTCAGTAAAATGGCCATAACTCTTTGCACAGATGTCCATTTGACCCCCATAATATACCGTTGAAAGGTATTTCAAAGCTCTACAACTTTCATCAAGGAAGTTTTCCCAAATTCCAAATACGTTTTGAAATACGGCCATATTTTGAAATACGGTCCGTATTTAACAATGTAACATCAAGTGTCAAATTCCGAATGCTCGTAAATCCTTGGTATCGCTTACGTTTTGAAATACGGGCGTATACTCGAAATACGGTCCGTATTTAACAATATAACATCCAAATGTCAAATTCCGTAATGTTCGAAAATCCTTGGTAACGGTTTACGACTTGATTTACGACCCGTAAACCGAAATACGATCATCGTTCATGGGCGTAAACCCCCATCTTACAACCGAACAAAATTCCAATTCTCACATCCTCACATCCTTTATCTACTTATAACCACGGAAAAATCACCACAATCTATGGTTACAAAAGTAAACATACGAAACTTTTCATGGTTATATAACCATGGGATGAAACAAGTTCATTTACAAACACTATACAACATAATTTTAATTCACTTGAATAAAATGAAATATAAACATAGTTTCCGTAGAATCATACATTAATGAACCACGAGAAACCACCATCCAAACAGGGGGTTAGTAATTAGTACAAAACCACCTCTATGTTCCAAGAAGCACTTGAAACAAGTTCATTGAAATATACACTCCAACAAAAAGACCTTTTGGTGGCAATTATTTAATGGCAATACATTGATTGCCATTAATTCACTTAATAAAATTAAATATATGCTGTCAATTGAACATTTGCCCGCAATAAACACATTTTATTGGCAATTGAAGAGAAATGGCGCTAAAAATTCCGTCGGATTCTCCGCAAACTCCTCTTCTCTTCTCACGCAGCTCTTCTGGTATCATTCTCATTAAACATTATCGAATTCAAATGCAACTAAATTAAGTAAAATACAACAAATTTTCCACAGTAATTATATTTACAATTATATACAAAGGAAATTGGAGTAAACAGAAATATTACAAATTTGGATAAGCACTGGAATCATCTATAGTTTCTCGTTCTCGGCATTTGTTCCTCCGATTGCAAATGAGAAAAATTCGACAAAGGTATGAGAAAACAGAGTTAAAAAACACCCTAATTTTCATCTAGATCGTCGATTTGAATCGCAAGTTCGCAATTTTGATTTCGAAAATGCAAAAAACTAAGTAATTTTGAACAAAATTGAAGAGTTTTATTAAAACCCTAACAATTGAAGTGAAGAACAAGTCATGATTTTAGGTTGATTTGAAAAAAGAGTGAAATCGGTGAATTATCCGTAATGATTTTAGGTTCGAGTACTAAATTGGATGCTGTAACGAGTCATTGTAAGATCGTTCCACATCTCTCATTTTTTATTTGTTTCGTATGTGTCTATTACTTTGAACAATTTTACTTGAAATCGGCCTTTTCTAACTTGATTTGATTATTGAGGATTGAAATTTATTGTGGAAGTGTATTAACGGAGTTCTATTAGCTCACTTTAGAAGATCAGATGATTTAACTGGAAAAAATCAGTTAAATCTAATTTCGTTCGGATTTCGTATGTTTCTTACTATTTTTTCAGGGGTATCAATGTAATAGTTTTTCACGAGTATCACATCAAGCACACAAGTATTTGAAAGTTAGTCTTCAACCCTAGAAATCATCAGACTTAATTATTTTCATGTCATTGGTTATACATGGCATGAAATGTTAGTAGTTGTTTTTAGTCGGTTGTAACTGAACTTTTAGCATTGTGGTTGATGAAAAATGACAACTGACAAGCAAGAAATGTGGATCAAAACTAACAGACTGAGAGCTATAGACTACATTGTGTTATTGAGTTGCACTGTGTCTGATAGAAGACCAATTGGCTGTGCTTATGTAAGGGCGTTACTGGACCACCTATTCGACTGTCTGATTTTCAAATTTTGACCTTAGTTTTTAACTTGCGATGGTTAATGACTGTATTATGCTGATACGTTATCGTGCGTGTTAGCTGTTCTGAGAGTTTCGTAGTTGTAGTGTTGAAGTCAACCATGTTATGAAGATTGTAACCAGGCCTTCTTAATCTGTAAGTTATATTGTCATAGAATTTGTGTTTTTTTTCTATGTAGTTAATTAACTTTGTTTCAAATGATGTTGTAAAGAAATGAGATTCCTTAACGTTGGGCTACTATCAAGTGGTTTCTTATTTGTTAACAATTTGCCTCGTCTTCATCTTACTAAGTGTCCAATGTTGGATATATTGGCTTCATCAGATCTCGAAAAGCTCTTTTTAGACAATTAGATTTCCAAAAGGCTTTCTGCTTATATATGTAACAGCTAATTGAATGCAACCAATGATAATAAAGGAGGGATTTGGAACAAAGCAACAATCTTCTGAATTCTCCATGCAAGTAGACTTCTGATTACTGTGCTTTCGTGCAGATAAATATCAAGCAGGCTCGAATATTAGTGAACTTCCATGTTTTTACATTGTACAGTTCCAGGTAAACTCAGTCTTGATTTTTGTGCAATCCTCAACTCTATGTTGTAACTCAGGCCTGTTACTCCATGTGGACCAGGAATCAATGAGTACAAAAAGATCGAGAGCATCTTATTGTGGCAAAGATTCTTAAGGCCACAAATTGTTTTGAGGTATCTTTGGAGGAGATGATCAATGGAGGCAAATACGGATCATGGTATAGCTTTCTTTTGTCCATATATAAGTTTACGACAAGTTATGTTGATTTATGTTTATGAAGTAACTTATATACTGGGTAAATAATAGCACAATAATGTAAGAATAACAGTTAATATCAGCTTCTTGAAGTGAAATTATGGTTAGGTACCTGCTTCAAGAGGTTCTATAAAACTTCTATTTGAGGCTGTGGACTTTGCTTTATGATGGAAATACACAACATACTTGACCTGTTTGGTTTAAATATTTGTCGTAGTCGACTCCGTCTTAAGTTTTCAGATGATTTCGCTTGGTTTAAGTGTGGTTAGTCATATGATTTCTAAATATTGTGTTCTTCAGAACTTGGAATGTAAATTTTAGATATTGGTTCATACATCACTTAAGTCCTAGCTAACTTATGTATCTTTATAGTTCTGCAGCACCTTTTTTAAAATCAAGAACTTATGAATCATACATTGAAACTGTGGATCCATGGTATGCCCAGCTTTTGAATCCTCAGGCGTCTAGTTTTAATGGCCTCCAGAGTTTGTCTTGTTGTATTTTAGGTAATTTCCTAGTATTTATAAATACTCGGCAAAATCTGTTTTGGCCTGAAAGGTGGGACTTGCAGCTTTCTGTATTTGCTATCCAACAGGATTATCTTCTTTAGTACTATGAGCATAAAGTTTTGAGAAATTTGTTTTATTACTTAGGCACTAAATTCATTGCTTAATCCTTTAACTGCTATGTCAGATGTGTCCACTAATGTTTCAACCAAATTCCTTGCAGCTCTAATACCACAACTGTAGTTGAAAGGGAAACTGAAGGAAGCTCTGTTGGTGAAGCACCAATTGGGAAGTGCATGTGAGATGATAATTGTTTGGATGCAGAACCTACTCAAATAAGGGGCCAAAAGAGAGAGTACTAGAGTATGTGAATCAGGTAAAAGTCACAACTTAATCTTCTCCTGATGAAACGGATTGTGTTTGGAATACTGTATGACATCTTCATTTTATTTTTACTGGCTATAGTATAAAAATACATATTTAACTTAAGAAAGAAATAGTCGCATGGAGAAAGAAATAGTCGCATGGACTTTGTTTGGATGGCTTGCTTTAGTAATGATCAGAGCTATGTTATTACGCGCTCTTTGTATATGTTTTTACTTCTATACTGTGGTAATATGGATTGCTAAAATACAACAACAATATATCCAGTGTAATCCCACAAATCTGGATTGCTAAAATTTGGTGACAAAATACACAAATGGCTAAAGCTCTTGTTCAAAAGATTGTTGATAGAATTTTGCCTCTTGCAACTATGAATTGGTTTCCTGGATTTATGTTATCATCTTTCCTCTAAGCATCTATCTGAGAGTCTATAATCTTTTCCAATTTCTGGTTATTACTCTCCTTATCCACTTGGCTGGTCTGGTGTTTAGCCAGGAAGTACAATGGCTATCCTAAATCTTGGGTTCCCCATTCTATAGCTAGCTTTCAGCTTGCATGGCAGTTTGGTATATTTGTCATGGTTAGAGCTTGTCCATGCGACTTTGGTCTTGCTACTTCAAATGTTGTCGGTCATGGTTGGAATAGGAGTTGGTTTTTCTCGAGATGTGCTGACTAAAAGTGGGCAGGCTTTAGAAGGCACACAAATGGTTTGCAGTAGAAATCAAAAATTCAACTTGTTAACAAATCATCGTCTGTTTCTGTAGGTAAACTGTGTAGTGTTTGATAAGATGGGGACTCTTACAATGGACAAATCAGTGTTGTAGATATTAGTTTCAAGGCTGTTTAGAACTAGGGTACTTCATGAATTCTATGAATTGGTGGCTGCAGCTGAGGTAAATTATAAGTGGAATTTAAAGTTTCATTTAGGGATAATATGACATTAACCAGTCGCTTATGTTTTGCTAGTGTTGGCCTACTCGTTATATCACCCTTGTTACTTATGCTAATCTTGCACTGCTAGTTTAAGAAACATCTATCTATGAAGTTGTTCTCTGTGATTTTGCATTAGTCACATAGTATCCAGTTAAAAGTAGTGGCACTATATACCTCTGGATCAGTTTATGCCAATTTTAATTTACTATAATCTTTTATCTAGAGGAACAAATTGAAAATCTTATCTGGTGTGGCTCAGGAGTTCCTTAGAGAATGTCATTACCCAATATTACGTTGAAGAATGATTTGTCCATACTAACATGTGAGACTGATAACTGTCACTTGATTTTTAGGTAAATAGCGAGCACCGCTTGGCCAAGGCAATTGTTGAATATGCTTAAAAGTTTAGAGGATGAGGAGAATAAGAGCCTGATGTTGGACCAAGGCATTTCTGTTCCGGTTGTTGCTGATGAAGTATTGGCAGAAACAAAAGAATTGGCACATATTGCTAATGGTCGTGATCCAGGAAGCTGCCACAATTTCTCTAGGGAAAAAAATAGTGGCTCAATTTCCTTATTTTTTTAATTGCAGAACACATTCTTTCTATTTCGAAAATTCATATTTTTTTTAACCGCTAGAAGATAAGAAAGTGGATGTATTGAGTTTGATTGTTCTTATTTTAATTGAATAACATTCTTTTGAGTTTGGTAATTGAATAACGTTCTATTTCGATAATTCATATTTGCTGGCAATAACAAAAGTCGCAAAATATGTTTGATATTATATTTCCAAGGTAGCTTTAATGGCAATTAGTAATTACTTTTAGCGGCAATAATATGAGTCTTAACCAGCATTGGACATAAATGCCGCTAAAGGCTTTAGCGACCTTGGATCCAATGGCATTTACTCAATGCCGGTAAATATTTTTGTGGCAATAAACATTGCCGCTAAAAGGAAAATAGCCGCTAAAAGGAAAATATATTCTTGGCTAAAGGCCTCTTTTGATGTAGTGATATTGGACTTTTTCTTTTCTAGAACAGAAGTACATAACAAACAGAAAGAAAAAAAAAACTCTTAAAAGTACAGTAAATGTCTTTTAAGTACCACAACTATTGCAGTAGTGATCACTTGAGTGTGCCCCACATTTGTAACAAAAGTCACATCCACACCTGCAATTGTAAAGACACCAAAAATGCATTCAGAGTTCAATATACAACTAATATGTATTGTTCGGATCTTCCAAAAATGCAGAATTTTTCTTATTTTGTAAGAAAAAATATTTACATATATAATAGGCCGACACCATTTGAATAATATAATAGTACAACATAAATATCAATTTGGAACTAGAAATAAAGCCTTAAACCAGCACTTATCTCAAACTCAAGCAGACTAAAAAGCTGAAATTATAATTGCAAAGATAAAATGTGCGAAGTCAAATAACGCATTGATCAAGATTGAAATATCACATAATTTCATAGACCAAAATCGCTATTTTATCTATTTAATTTAATAATATCAATATGTGGGAAGATTGAAGAATGACTGTTGTAGATAAACCTCTTGAAGAAGAAGTTGAGTATATCATAGCTGACGCACCATGGGCTAGCCCATACGACCATTGCATGAGTAGAATACTACTTGGTCAAGTGGAAAGGTTAACCTGAGAGCTAGACAAGCCGAGACTTATGATTAGTTAATGAATCTACTAATGAAGAAGTTGAGTATATTTAGGGACAGCAGTGACAAAATGCTCATGGTCACTCGATTCCTTTAGAATGGGACAAGTAATTGGGCTGAAGCGGCTGCCCTGTTATTTGGGTTGAAATGGTGTATTGAACAAGGCCATGAGACTTGAGATCCGAATACCAAATCAGAGACTACTAGATAGATGTCTCTCAAAATGACTCTCAACGGGACATTCAGACTGCTCGAACGGAAAAAAAAAAAAAGGTCTGATTAATGAGAGATCTTTTCAAGAGGAGAAAACCCTATATACACAAATCACTCAAAGGCGCTAAGAATGTTTCACCTCCCATCTGGTATGAAAAGTCTGCTCAACGAAGACGAATACAATCGTGACTTGGATTTTTTTTATTTTTTATTTTTAAAAAGCAGAGCGACTCTCATAGACGACTAGTTAGACGTCTCACAAAACAACTCTCAACGAGGACATTAAGACTGCGTGGACACAACAAAAGAAATTTTTTCCCTATATATATAAATCACTCAAAGGTGCTAAGAATGTGTCGCAAAGCTACTCTCAGTGAGGACGTTAGACTTTGGCAAAGCAACTCTCAGAGACTACAAGCTAGACGTCTCACATAGCGGCTCTCAATGAGGATAAGACTGCTCGAACACAACAAAAAAAAATGATTTTCTTTGCCCTATATACACAAATCAGTCAAAGGTGCTAAGAATGTTCGCCCTACAAATCCAAGACAAATAGAAAAAAAAAAATTAAAAAATCATATGGACTAAAAACGAACCTGCATCTCATTTGTGCACAACCTTCTGATCTCCCAACATACGTCCTACAACTTGGACATCTTTGCCATTCTTGATTCTTAGCAAGTTGCATAAGTTGTATACCTTCTATTTCCCTTTCATCTTTGTTCAACTTCTCAAATTCTTCACACACAAATCCTGAATGCCAAGGAACTTTACACTTTGCACAAAACAACCTTCTACATTCCGGGCATTCCGATTGAGTAATAACCATATTTTCGCCCGGGCATTCATCAATTAAAAGCGCGGAACAATCCTTAAACGGACAATAAAATTTCTCGGACACCAAAATCATCAACTCACACAACGTGTCTCCCCACTTATCGAACACATCATTAGGCAAAATCAAATGACAATTATGCGGTTCTAATTGCGTGTTACACTCCATAATGGGGCACGATATTCGAGAGATGTTCTCTTGGAGTTTTGAGGCTATATAGTTAGCCATGCAATTTTTGCAATAAGAATGATTGCAGCCCAAAATTTTGAACATGTCAGTACTTGTAGATTTTTCATGAGCACAAATATCACACGTGAAAATGTCATTATGGCCATCTATATGAACAGATAAATTTGGACTTGTTGTGACTTCCACTGATGCTTAATTAGTTTTTGGATTAAGCCACAAGAATGAATATTAAACGAGGAGTCTGTGACTCTTGAGATTATAGAGGCAAATAAAGATACTTCTGAATTTGGTGACAGAGAAGACAATGAGTTTTCCTTTTGGGGGGAATTCCACTACGGTAATTAACCCTTTAACTTCTATGCTAAATCTTTTTATAACAAGAGTTTAAGTTATATACACCTTCAGTATAAATCATTTTTTATATTAATTACATATAAGTCTTCTCAAAATGTACGATAGGACAATTATCTACTATACAAGTAAAAATGACTTGATGGTGTAATTTTTTATTTTTATATTGCGATGTATATAACTTGAACTCTAAAGGGGATAACAAAGAGAAAGGAAAGGTGGATAACAAAGAGAAGGAGCCAAGGAAACAAGAAGCAGTGCCTGGAGAGAAGAGTGAAGCAGGGAAAGGGCAACAATTTTCCTCCTGGGAAGCTGGCTAATCGCAAGATTATTGGAGACCTTGCACAGTGGAATGCTAAAAAAGGTACAGAAGAAAAAGGAAATTAGTGTGCAAACATCTGGAGATAAAGTGGCTGCTGCAGGGTCACAAAAAGTTTGATGCACCGTCAAAAAATGAAGAGGAAGTGAGTAAAGAAGAGCAACAAGAAGTACAATAATCAGTAGTTGCACTTACTGGTCACAATGAAAACAAAGGAATGATGATACCAACAGACATGTCACACAAGCAGTTAAGAGGGGAATTGTCCAGAGGTGTGCTTGAATCGTAGTGGAGAGAATTTAGGGTAGTTGTCGGTCAATGCTTTTAATGTATAGAACATCAGGAAAGTGTCTTTTAGCTTTTGGCTTTGTTGCTTTGTTTTATCTGCCTTTGTATATCTTTATTTATTTTATCTTAATAAAAATAAAACCAGTAAGCTCAACTTAGTGGTAATTAATTAAAAAAAACTTGAACTCTGAATAATACTTTTACTGGTTACCTTGGCTATGAAGGAAGCGGAGTACCAAATTTCAAATAATCTATTTGTGGATATTATTATATTACAAAAAAGTGAAATTCCCACGTGAAATGTTGATATCAACTTTTTTCTCATCTCTCCATTTTTTTTCAAATTTTAAAGATTAGAGACATATAACATAAGTTAAAATTAATAGCTAAAATTTAATTAACTAAAACAAAGTCCTAACCATGATTTAGAAAATTAAATAACTTGTCCATAAATTAAATTCTTTTGTCTCTCTCTTCCTATTTTTTCTCCCACAGCCGTATAGTCGTCCTTCCTTATCCATTTTCGATTTTTTAGGGATCAAACATTTGTAATTTGTGTGTTTTTCATTGTTGTAATTAGATAGCACTTCTTCCACTACATGAAAATGCCACTATATGGAGGCTACTATAGGGCAAGTTTCATGACATTTTCTTCACAAATTTTATAAGGCTAGGCTAATTGTGTAGCAAAGAGGAAATTTGAGTTGCTTTGAATTATTACAAAAACGTTAATAATAGATTTAATAAGAATATATGTGAATAAGATAATCATAGTAGGTTTATTATTAAGGCACCTATAGTTAATAAAAAAAAAAAATTGAAGTGTCATATCCCTGCAATTTCTAACTTTAAAGAGAAAATTCCAAAGAAAAATGAATGAAATGATTAACTCAAAAAAAAAAAAAAATGGAAGATAAATTGTAAGTTATTAATTCAAGTAAAATTAGAAGATTAGTGATACGGCTGTGGGAGGAAAAATAGGAAGAGAGAGAGAAGTTTTAAATTTAATGGACAAGTTATTTGATTATTTAAATCATGTTTAGAACTTTATTTTAGTCCAAAGAAATCTTAGCCATTAATTTTAAATTATTAATGTCAAGTAATTTAAGATTAGAACTTGGGGAAAATAAGAAGAGAGAGATAAATGGAAAGGAATCCCAACTTTTTATACCCTTACATGTTGGATGGAATTGTTAAATTCAATTAATTTAATTAATTACTTACTTAGAAAGATCCCAACTTTTTATACCCTTACATGTTGGATGGAATTGTTAGTTCAATTAATTTGTAATTAATTACTTGGACTTAGAAAGATATGGAAATCCTAAAAATAAGGGTAAGAGAGTTTTAGAAAGGAACGACTTTAAAAGAGAATGATCTAAATACGTAAGGAAAGATTTTGAAAAGATATGGAGCTAAAAATATGGAAAGATTTTAAATATGGAAGCTAAAAAAATGGAAGAGCTAAAAAAAAAAAAAATAAAAAATAAAAAAATAATCCAAATAATGTAAAATAAAAATTAATTAAAAGAGCATGGTCTTATGGAGGTAAAAATCAGTCAGATATATTATTTTTTCGTTCGTAATAAATTGAATAAAATAGTTGTTACAAAAAAGTTAAAATAGGGTAGGTAGCCGTAATATTGCAAATGTGAAGGGAGGTCAATGAAACGAAGCAAAACGCGAGGAAGGTCTCTGAAATTTTCCCTTGATAATAATGTTAACAAAATTGAATATTTTCCATCATATCAAACACAAGCACCATTGTTTGGTACCTTGAAATTTGGAAGATGTTTCCACCAAAAGGCCAAAAAAAAAAAAAAAAAAAAAAAAAAAATCACAAATCATTTTCCTTGAAATTATGCCAACTCTTCTTCAATCTCAATCGTGTTTCAATCAACGCTTATCCATTAATATCAACTTTGAATTTCGATAAGTTCAGCAAAACATTTATTCTCATTATATCTTATCATCTTTAATAGATACAACAAGGTTCTAATTCAACAAGGCACCACAACCATAAATTTTACATAACCTAGCAAGCCCTTATATATCAAATCCAGGTGAGTACTAGCACACTAGTCACAGATAGATCCAGGATTTGAATTTTATGGGTTCTGAATTTCACAATAACAACTTCAAGTGCGAATAACTGGACTCCGAATTTAAAATTTGCACATATTTAGTGAAATTTACAACACAAATACAAGATTTAGGACAGACCTACTAGGTTCAGCCGAACGCGTAATGCTTAAGTCCATTTCTAGCCCCGCGCTTGGTCAAGCACACTGTTAAAGCAAATATGATACTCCTTTACTTCTCTATCTGGGTAGAGTTTTTTCAGAAAAGCAAACATGATTTGGCTTTTCTATATGGAGAATCACCCAGCTTTGGCTTAATGGTCTCGATTGAGCATTCTTTCTTTAGAATCTTCACGACTGTAGACATTGTCGGTCTGAATGGGCGTGAACTTATGCATTTCATTGCTAATCTTAGAATGATATCTGCTTCTTCCCAGTCATATTCCAGAAGCTGATTATCAACTAGCTCCATTAGAGTTCCCCTCTGATCCTTTACTTGTGCCTATAATAGTCCATAAAAGCCAATAACTTTGTTTAGTTTCCTAGATTTCAACCATAAAATGTGGATTCATGTACATAATCTCTTGCAGTTAGTTGAGTTTCACTCACCTCCTCCACGAGGTATTCAGTATCACCACCTGCCCTTGGGGTTGTGACTTTCCTTCCACTGATAAGTATAAGTGTGACAACTCCAAAGCTATACACATCTGCGCTAGCTTCTAAGGGGTGATCTTTAACTTCAGGCGCTGTGTATGACCTGCAAAAGGCTTCCATTATTGAGAATTGCAATTGTGATAGCCAATGTATACAAAGTTTTGACCAATTTGAAAACAAAATCGGTCAAAGGTGTTCCCTTACAGTGTTCCTTCCAACTTTTGCTTGTGATGAAGCTTTGCAAATCCAAAGTCATATATCTTCGGATTTAGATCATCATCAAGAATAATGTTTGCTGGTTTAATATCCCCGTGTATAATTTCCTGTTTGGACCCCTCGTGAAGGAAAGCTAAACCTTCTGCTAGGCCAAGACAAATTCTATACCTTGTTGGCCAATCTAGTCTTTCTCTAAGTTCGTCTGAATCTGTAAGTAATCAAAGCTCAACTATTATTTGTACAGCTAAAATTATTTTCCCCCTTCTTTACTACAACTGCAGAAGCTAAATGAAGAACTTTTTCATAAATGGAAGACATTACCAAATAATGCATCTTCAACAGAGTTAGTTCCAATGTACTCATAGATGAGCAGAAGCTCATTGTCTCCTGCACAGCATCCCATTAGTGTTGCAAGATTTGGATGTTTCATGCCAGCAATTGTATGACTCTTTTCCACAAACTCGAGCATTTCTTCTTTTGTTGCCGAAAGCTTTTTAACTGCGATGTCAGTCCCATTCGCAAGAGTGCCCTGAATGTTGATTAAGTGTTTTAGATGATGAAATTGCAACAACAACAACATACCAAGTGCAGTCTCACAAGTGGGGTCTGGGGCGGGTTACAGTTGTACGCAGACTTTACCCCGACCTTTGTGGGGTAGAGAGGCAGTTTTCCATTGATGCTCAAATCAAGAAAAGCATTTTTCAAAACAGGTTTGAAAAATACAAGAGTAAAAAAGCTATGATAAAAGAAACAATAGTAGTGATAAAATTGAAGAATAAGATAATGGTAGAATAATAATAATGAAATTGCAAATCAGAAAAACAATATAATCATATATATCTATAGAAATTGAAGGTCATCCAACTAGCAAAAGGAGAAAGTTTGTGCACAGTGCAGTTAAGTTGCATAGAGGATGAGGAGAATCAGGAAACCACAAAATTGGTGCTGCAACTTTTTTTATTTTTTTATAACCGTGGTGTCCGGGATAGCTTGCGCGAACGACTAATTTCACGGGATATCTCTCACCTCCCACCAGCAATAGGTACCAGCTAACTCTGTCCACCAAGGCTAGGACAGATGGGAAGAAATCACTTAGTGTTTTTGTCTCTACTTGCATTTGAACTTGAAGCCTCATGATTTTCAACTCACTTCATTAACCAGTAGGCTACACCCTTGGGTGCATTAGTACTCTAACTTTTGTCATGAGAGAATATCTTTTCCGAAAGAAATGAAGAATACAAAGGCGGAAAAAATGCCCTCAAGTGATAAGCAAAATTTATTTATCTGAAGAAAACTGTAAAAGATATATCACAAAGAATACAAAAAATCATAAACTATACTGAGTTAAGATTCTAGCTAACCTTATAGACAGTCCCAAAACCTCCCTCACCAAACCGGTTCTCATCACCAAAATTCTTTGTGGCAGCTTTAATTTTCCGAAAGTTGTAACGCCCTCCAGGGTACAATTCAACATGTTCTAGCTCTACATCAACACATTAGTAAATAAAATATCAGCGGAGTTGAAAACCGAAAGAAAGTAAAGAAGCTTACAACAAATAAAAAGACCTATGATTCGCATGATGGAAATGTATCTTGAGCTTAACTCAACCCCAACAGCTAGCTAGAATCTTAACTCACTAGCTAACCTCATATGATGAGACCAGTGTGGGACAACTTAAAATCCCTCCAACCTATGCCAAAGCCTACCAACTGAATCTTGGACAACATAATATGGGGGGCCAAACATCGGGTAAATCAAGTATTGGGATGGGTCTAGTTCTGATACAATGATAAGAATGGATCTTGGGTCTAACTCAACACGAAAAACTACCTCATCAGGTTAGGATTGCCGAATACCATATAACTGGACCAACTCCGCATCCCACAATCGATGTGGGACAATTTAAAGAAGACAAACTACAACTTTGAAGATGAAGCGGCAACATATCATTGCATCAACTATTTACTTGTCTCCTTATCAAGGATGGTAAGGTGTGAGTAATGAGGAGGGACAACATTTTAAAATTTTGGGGATCTAGCAGGAATATTCAAAATCTTAAGGTACACTAAAAAATCCTTTCAGAGTTGGCTTCACTTCAAATCCCAATGGAAACCAAATAAAATCTATAATAATGTAGTGTTACCTTCCCGACGTAATTTGTCTTGGAATCTCCAGGAAAAACCTATGGACAATATTAGAAGAAGTAGTGCAAATCCTGAAATTCCAACAAGCAATCCTTTGGACAGTTCTGATTGAACTGGTTCATGAATTGTTACCATGAAATATCAGTCACAAAATAGGGACCAAAAACATGTAAAATGGTAAACAGTAAAAGGCATAAAATGAATACCTGGAGTTACTGTAATTGCAGATATAAGGGGGCCATAGTACCCTGATGGGCATAAGACTGACCCTTTTCCAGACCAGTATAAGTGAATCTCCAGTCTACCGTCATTCACAGAAGTGGGATATTCCATTGTTATAGCCTTATTCACACCTTTCGCTTCTCTTTCTATGTTGAAGTTTCTCAGCACATTTTCTTCCTGCGTAAATATAATTTAAAAGTCTTCTATATGTTTGCATATGGATCGACAACTTCTGGTTTTGGTACCTTACCTGGATATCTACATCAAAGAGTCGCCATGCTTTGCTGTGTGAATCTTTAGTGCTGCTACTTGATATTTCAGCAAAGTGAAGATTCACTTTGTACTCACCATTTCTCAAACAAAATCCATAATATTTCAAGGAGATTGGGGATAAACGTGCTGTTCGATACAATTGGGCATCACCAGCATGAATTTCGCAGGTCTCATTTAGAGTGTACTTATTACGATTTGCCCATAAGAAGCTTCCCATACTACTATAGCCCCAATTTGACCTCTTACTCATGAAGAAAGTTGATTCACCACGTGGATGTACATCAGCTTCATAGTCATTTCCATTAACAGGGACAGAATCACCACCGCAGTTTATATACAAATGGTCATCTACAAATGGAAACAGTATTTTCAGTACAACGTGCATTTACAATCTTAAAATACGAGAAACTTTTATCTGGAAATGTTTCTAGAAATATACTGTGAAGATCTGCAGCTGACATTGTGAAAAGACAGACTAGCAAATAGCAATCTTAGTAGGCGTTTGGCCATAGATTCCAAATAATTTTCACTTCATTTGGATTTTATGAAATTTGGAGTTGTGTTTAGTTATACTTTTAGCAAAGGAGAGAAAATAGCACTTTATTTGGAATTTATGAAGATGGAGTTGGAAAACAGGTTTGGAGAACTTCCCCAAATTTGCAAATTAACTTCAAGTTGGATTTCGAAATTTTATAACCAAACATTGATTTTGAAGAAAGTGAAAAATTAATCCGGAAAAAAAGTGAATAATTCTCATGGCCAAACAGCTCCTAATATAATGACACAAACAACACTTTTAATTATAGAAATAATTAGTCCTGCAGAATCTTTTATGTAGAGTCACATTCAATCCCAAAAGAAATATCTATAAAGATAGTCATAAGGAACATAACATAATATGTATACAAAAATCACTTCATGTCTGAAGTTGTTAGTACTTACAGAACTGAGTACAGAACTGAGTTCCATTCTTAAAATGGAAATCAACTTGGTCCCGCTTTGCAACCCTATATTCAAATTTATGCACAAAGTTAAGTAGAGAACTCAGACCAATTTTCTTCTAACTCCAATTTATTTCTTTTTTCTTTTCTTTTTGTGGAGATATAGGTGGAAGAGCTTACTCATCCGTTTCATTGGGGCAACAAGCAAACAGATTCCTGGAAAAGAGCAAAATAATTGGATTCGGAATAAAAAAGCGACTAAGAAGAACATAAATAAGATTTTTCTAGATATGTGAAAATCACCCTTACAAGTTAGGGTTTAGATACTTTTGGATCTTGTCCTCACATTTTTGAAACGGTTTTCAGAAACATCCCTGCATTTTTAACTTGGAAGAGTGAGTGGCAAAATATGTTGTAGAAATTGATGAAAAGAGAAAGTCAGCAGAGAAAATCATGTTAAATCAAACTTCAATTGGAAGAAATTAAATGCCACGGTTTTACAACAATCGAAATATAATATAATTTCTTCCAAGAGACCCTTCAAATTTGAATTTAAGGAAGTGCTTGCTCCAAGGATTATATATCTTCAATTTGTGCTATAGGCGCAACTTGCAACTTTACCGTTAAATATAATTAAAGTTACAGTTGCAATTTTACCCTTTATTTCGCGCTTGCTTTTACTTCCTTTTTATCACTTCACTTTAGTTTCATTCTGTTACTCCCTTCCTCAGCTTGACAAAATAGATTTCCTAGGAGCTGCTAGTAATGTCTGAACTTAAAACCAAAAAATAGTAATAAATTAATGCAAAAAGCACTTACACGTATGAATTAGCATTCATCCAAGATGGAATTGTGTCATTGAGCTTATTTCTTCTTAGAAATCTGCAAGAATGCATTGGATCATGACATTTAATACCAAGACACAAAAAGGAAAAAGTGTGATAAAAATCAATGCTTCCACATTTCATTACAAAAGTAAGATCACCTTTTATATCTAATGATTAGTTAGAGAAGTAAGGTCACTTACATATAATTCAACGAGGAGTTAACAACTTCTGGAATTGCACCAAACAGACTATTGAAACTCAAGTCCCTACATCAGGAGAAAAAGAAGAAAAAAAAAGTAGAATTACTATATATATTTGTTCAGGAAACATGTACTCCCTCCATTTCAAAATAAGTGGTGTTTTTACATTTTCATTTTGTTAAAAAATAAGTGGCGTTTCACATAATCAAGAAGGCATTAATGATGTTCTTCCCATTTACCCTCTTTTAAATAAAGGGAGTTTTACATACCCAAGAAACTACTAAAGAGCTAAATCTGTTTCAAGGTATTTATTAAGGGTAAGTTAGTAAAAATACATCTTACTTTCTAGGAATGAGTAGTTTTCTTAAGGGGTGTGCCCAACTATTTTCTTATTTTGAAATGGAGGGAATAATAGCCTATTTAGTGACAGGTTTACACTCAATTAAGTTGTTTTTCCATTTGGTTCCATGTACTTCAACTATTTTCCTATATACTGTGTTGGGTTTGGGGGGGGGGGGGAAAAAAATATGACCTGCCAACCTGCCCAGGTTTAGATTGGTCATTGACCCGCCCATTCATTAGCTTGGCTCATATCAGCACAACCCATTTTAGCCCATCAAGAATTTGGGCTGATATAGATCAAAATCTTTGTCAATTTTTTTTTTTTTTTTTGACATAGCCATAATATAGAAAGAAAATAGTTTTATTACGTACTTAAAATTAAAAACAAAAAAATTAAGATCTAGTAACAATTGAGCGGGTTGGGTTATGACCCGTTTTTTAATCCACTTTAGCCCAAGTAACTTTTGGACCTAGTTATTAGCTCACTCCATTTTGACCCCACCCAACCCACTCATTTGACATCCCTAGCATCGACTTTCCCCTATCAAATAAGTACACACCTTTTTCTTTGTAAAGTAAAAGAATATGTAGATATTTACTGCAGAATCTATCTTACAGATACTCTAGGCTAGAAAGATTCCATATCTCAACAGGGATGCGGTCAGCTATTGAGCAATTCCTCAATGTCCTAGATAAACAACAAACCAGAAAATAGAATTGAGTTTTAGGAGAAGAGCAAAAGAAAACTATTACTCCAATAACATGAAAGTTTGGATGCCAGGGGACTCACAAAATTCTCAAAAATTTCATTCCAGATAAATCTGGAAATGAGTAGCTTTTTCCAACTAAGTCACTGATATACCTGAAAGTAGACATTATAAAATCCATAATAATTCAAAGTTTGGGCGAGCTGCGTACATCAAAAAAGCTACAGGATTTTACAGTTCCGTTAGACTCTTCAGCTTTGAGATTTGGCCAGGCAAAGGTGCAGAAAAACTATTCCCCATCAGATTCCTTCTCAACATGTGGGAAAAAAAATCAACAGTCTTTATAAAAACATGCATAGATCGTATAAAAGTGTATAGTTAGTGAGTTTTACAAGATACGCAGATCTTGCCACTGTTCGAAAATATCCGGAATTGTTTCATTGAGCTTGTTCCCTCGCACATCGCTACAGAGAAAGAAGATTAATCAATTGATATAAAAGTCCAATCTGAAGATCTATATTCTCTCTCTCTCTCTCTCTCTCTCTCTCTCTCTTGAAGCTTGGTGGCTTTTCTCTTGTTTCAATTCTATGCTAATGAGAATTAAAGACGAGATTAGATACTTACAAGTACGTCAGTTTCTTTAAACTCTTGAAGCTTTTCGTTCTCAAAATGGCAAGGCACCAATAAATTCATTGTTCTGCAAGTTCCTGAAATCATTTACGACATAATAATAGGTATCTCCATGTTCTTTGTTAACCTTGAACGAAACTCTATCCAGTACTATGCAGTTAAAATTTAGCAGCTTCTGCATCCCCATAATTACAGCCAGGTTAAAAGAATAAATACAAGGAGTGAGTAGAATTGTTTTGCATTATATATATATATATATATATGTGTGTGTGTGTGTGTGTGTGTACTTCGATAGACAGCTGTGTTGTGAATGCTCTCCAGGACCAGGGCATAGACAGAAAGAGAACAATTTTATCCCATTGTACGCAGCTAAGTACATGCACAAAAATCCACTAAAGGTCAGTCTAAAATGTAAGTGGTTAGCTTGATTCTTCCACATTTCTAAACTGGTATAATCCAACAAGTAATCATCTCTGCGTAAATGTAAGTCCGCAAATTTAATCAAGAAATTGTATTCAACCAGAAAAAGATAATTTTTGTCTTAAGAATAACCAAACAAAAATACACTTACAGCTCCTCTAGATTCATAAGATCTCCAAGCTTGACTGGGAGTACACCTGAGAGTTGATTATCCACCAGGTACCTAATTGTGAAGGCAAATAGATGGGGATTCAAGTTTGCACTAAACCAAATGAAAAGTGAGATAAAGTAGAAGTATGGATTTTATCAAGGCTTTTACAATTTAATGAGGCTCTTAATATTTCCCAGCTCGTCTGGAATTTTCCCTGACAAGAAATTATGGCCCAAGTCTCTGAAAGGCAAGAAGAAGAGAAAATAATTATGAACTCCAGACAGTAGATAATAATAACTCTATTTTGGAATAGAAAGGACAATATAAAATGCAGCTTTAGACTTACAAATGTTCCAAAGATGGGAGAGAACCCAATTCTGGAGGAATTATTTGGTCGAAGAAGTTTTTGCACAGATCTCTGTAGTGGCAACTATGGTTAGATTTTAATGATTAAATACAATTTCAATATAGAAGTTTGAGTGAATTAAAGCTGCAATTTTAAAATGCCGGATCCATGTTAACTCTGCATTAGTTGACATGTAAAAGTGCAGCAGAACTGCAGACAATTGTCTGACATCTAGCCGGGTTGAGTCTTAAAGCTGATACAAAAAGGTATGTCAATGACTTACATGCTTTTTAAAGACTTCATCTCACCAAAGAAAGGTGGAATGGGTCCTTCCAATGAGTTATCACAGAGGGAACTGTCAGATAAAACATCATAACCATCACAGTAATTCAAGAAAAAAAAAATTATTTACTTAGCTCCATCTGTATCAATGGTGATGAAAGACTTTAAAAACAGATAAATAAGTTTCTAATGGCCACAGGAAATGATTTAGAATATAATGAAAGAATTACAGTGGAAGTCATGAAGCTACTCACAGATTCACTAGATTCTTCAGGTTTTTGATCGGTTCAGGAATTGATCCACGTAAATTGTTTCCATTCAAATAACTGTGATCAACCAAAATAGAGAGAGAGGAGAGAGATTTTTCAATGTAGTTTTAAAGAGATAAGAGATCCATAAAGGATATTACATTATCGAATCTTGGATATGATGGAGTTTAGTCTTAGACTTTATAATATATTGAGATCCTTTTAGACTTTGATTACCTCTTATTTAATGGTTAGTACTAATATACCAGGACAAGGTGGAACGCGTGGCCCTGGAGATAAGATCGCTTTTTATATAAGTACTTAAGACATTAACTTTTTAGCCATGAGCTCCCCTGCTATTATTCAATTAAGGATGCAAAACACAAAATCAGCATAGAGTGCTGATTTCTTGTTTATTTGCTTTTGATCATAGAATGTATAAATCTAGTGCATTTGATATGCAACAAGGTGATTAGCATCTTGAAGAACACTGCACCAATTTTTGTAATGCTTTCCTACTTATGTATATTTCTTGGGGCATGAATTCCACCTTTTCCACGGTGTTAGTGATAAAAATTCTCCTGCCTCAAAATATACAGGCCTACAGGCCATAGTATTGTCAGAGGAAAATGAGATCTTATAATATTCAATTCATAATTATCCGTCATTCTCTTTTCTATAATATTGATTACATTCATGTACAAAATGCAACTGGAATCTGAAAAATGGAATGATACTTAAATGCAATGTCTTCAAGTATGATTATGATCTCTAAATAGCTTAATACCTCTGAAATGCGCATTTAAAATGAAAAGCACAATACAAATTAGAATACATTGTTTAGGTATCCTTACAGGGCTTCTAAATACTGAAGGTCTCCAATCTCCTTGGGGATCTTACCTTCTAATCGTCTATTGGAGAAATCACTGCAATTCATTATGTTGCAAAAACATCAATCAGAAGTCTCGAAGTTGCATAGTTAAAAACCAAAGCGACAAATTGAGACCACAACTATAATGAACATAAAACAAGGATGACCTGCACATATTTGGCATGAATAGTACTAATTTAAAATGTCTCTTGAGCTGCTTTACACTTTAGGGGTGACATTGTGCAGATGTTGCTACTATTATAGTGAAATTATTCTAAATCATTTTTGGTCGAGTAGGCAAAGATGAATATTCCTGCTTCATGGAAAATCTTGCAGTACAAACAAGACTTTATTAATCAACATATATAGAAATGTAAAGAGGCGTAATTTTAGAGGAATGACGGCTGGAAAGAAGAAATCAAAACAAATTTGTAATTTGGAGAAATACATCCATATCTGTAGTTATATGCTGTTGGCACTAGGAAAAAAAATGATTCAGATTGCATCATGACCCATGGTTGAACAATGGAGTTAAATGTTAAAAACTAAACCAGATTTAGCTTTAGCAATATAGTTTTTGCAGCTATGTCCATGCAAAGTGGGAAAAATTGCTTTGACAGGTCATCCTCAAAGTGGAAAACTGAAAAAATCGATCTGTACAAACATAAAGACACAGTTTAAAACAAACCTCTAACCCTCCAACGTCATGAATCTGGCATACCATTCAAAATTTCTAGTAAAATGAATCAATCACACGGGTAAACTTTTCCTTTATCAGCATAAGAACTTCATAGAATCCTCACTCCGAGATATTTGTGATCCATTGTGAAAAATGATTGATCAGATAGAATAAGTTGGTAAAAGCACTCGACCAACACAAATGCACTAAATTCAGTGCATTAGTTCTCAGACACCAGTTTGACTTTTCCAATTTATGTGATACCGTTTAAGAAGAAAGGAAGACTTTTGAAATTTGTAGTCTAAAATAAAGCTTAGACATTTGTGTGGCTATAAATCATTTCATTAAGGGCAAAAGGGAAATTTTAAAGTTAAGTTATTTTCTGATTATAGAAACGCGACATTTTTTTTTTTTACTAAAAAAAAGAAAAAGAAGGATAGCCCTTGTAGACAAAGCATCCAGCGCAAGGTGATGATCGAGGGCCGCCCAAGGGGTGTGATATAGACAGCCTACACCGTGCCACATAAATTGGGACGGAGGGAGCAATTTCATACTCTCCATTATCTCTATGTTTGTCCTCAGACAAAGGAAAACAAAATGCTAAAAAATATTGCCTAGGTGTTACTATGTATGATCCTAAAGTCAGATTAAAAGATGAACTTTTACAAGAACAAAAAAAGATTAACTACCATTTTTAGATTCTAGGGGGACGGACGGTATAGTGAGTTCAGAAAAGGTAGGAAATGGATACATAAATGTTAGGCTACTCGAAACAATAAAGAACTTCATACTATTTAAACGATAACCACAAAGAAATTAGAATGGCAGCATCAGCATATATTGCTCCCCGTGAACAAATCAACCAAACCCCAAAAAACTGACAGCATAATGGTTCACTAATTATATCTGTGCAAATTACAATTACAAAAATAGATGAATTTTATTTAATCAATGTCTCCAGATCATGCTATCAAAGGACTGGTATTATTTCCAAATAACGTATCATTCAGCAAATCAGTTAACAAGAAGAGCATTTGAGAAAAATACCAAAAAAAAAAAAACAATAGTAAATATCTTGGATTAGAAGGGATACATTTGTACCACTCGACATCTTTTATGCTTCTCAGGATAACAATTGCAGGTAACGGCATTTGTAAATCCAATGTAACAATTTGGGCGTAATATTTTCCTAGAAGAACACCCAAGCAGAGCTTTGATGGCATCCTCTGGCATCCACATGCAGAAAATTGCATCAGCAAGGAAAAAACTTTAAAATGGATAACATGTGACGTCATGAATATTTTGATAAAAACTATATGCTTACCTGAAGAATACACCATGTGGTTTTTCGATATGGGATTTTAGACAAATAATCAAAGTGAGCATGATCGTTTGTAAACTTCTAGAGTTAAATAGAAGATTGTAACAGCAAATAACAACCTCAAATAAGAGCTCCATGTTAGTTTAACAAATGTTGTGATCTCAAATGGATGCTCCAATCTGTATTGACCTCTACATGGACACATTTCCTATATAAGGGCCTAATTACTCATTTGTCTTTCCATCCTTCTGACTCCTCTTCTTCCTCCCCTTCTTTTATTATTCCAACTATTTACATTTTACAATTTAATACACAAATTGGTGTATTATTTTGTACCGACTATAACGTGGAATAATAATACATGAATTAAACCCCAAAAGACTAAGCTATGCTTTATCTTTCCTCAAACACACTTATCTGGTGAAAATGATAGCTAACATAAAGCAAATATCACTTTCTGAAACTATAAAGATAATATATTTGAGGGAACTCAAGCAATAGCCGTTAACTTAAGAATAGCATGAATACTAACACATTTGCATTCTTACCGTCTTCTTCGGCAAGAGGAGGTATTGTCGTTAAACTTGTGTTGTACCAAGTTGTTGTACAGATTTTGCTAAGAGGACCTCGCGCAGCCTGTTCCACACTTCTCTCACAAAGGACCAAAAGCAGCAAAAGAGAAACGGAAACCCTGTAAACATACATGAACATTGCCATATTAGCTCAAAAGAAAATGCTTTAATCCTTCTTTAGCTTTAACCATACGATTTCTCAAATATGTGCCCATACATTTATAATAGCATCCTTTCTTCAAGTTTAAACAGTAATATTGATTGCGACAGAGGCGAGTCCAGGATTTTAAGTTTATGACTTCCTACAACAACCTCATGTTGATATATAAGGGGTCGTTTGGTAGAATATATTAAAGAAAATAATACTGGTATTAGCTTTGGTATTATTTAATCCCTTGTTTGGCAGTGTTTTGTTGTTTGGTAGTATTTTCAACCTATGTATAACTAATACTAGACGGCGTATGCCCCTGTGCACTTTGAATTATAGTGTATCTATGCGTATGTAGTTGTGTTTGGGTAGTGATAATATATATATTTTATATTGCTAATAAACATACATAAGTTTGCACTTTTTTATACACACACACACATAAATATATATACACACACACATTATGTTCAAAACACGATTAATATAACATTGTAGTTTGTGCTCCGTATCCAAAACTTTATTATATTAGTGTTTGCTACGAATACGAAGTTTGCAAAAATTTATTAATACTTTTTAAAAGAGAAGACTTGTTTAAAAGGAAACTATTTTCCTTTCTTTGAGACAAAACAATAGCAATATTTAAGCATAAGTTGATACTTTGAATTTTAATTCGATTAATTTAAAGGTGTAAAATATTCTATTGTTAATGTATGTAGATTGGACCTAAACAATACTTATTATTTTTTATCAAATTTTTTGATTTGGATAATTCTAATTCAAATTATTAAATTAATTTTACATGTTTAAAACGAAACAAAGTGGAAATTTAATTTCTTTTTGAGATAAAACAATAGCAATATTTAAGCATCAGTTGATACTTTGAATTTTAATTCGATTAATTTAAAGGTGTAAAATATTCTATTGTTAATGTATGTAGATTGGATCTAAACAATACTTATTATTTTTTTTATCAAATTTTGATTTGGATAATTCTAATTCTAATAATTATTAAATTAATTTTACATGTTTAAAATAAAACAAAGTAGAAATTTGATTTTCTATTTAAACGAAGAACTAATATTTTTTAATTTTTGGTAAATATTCTTGGTTTAGCTCATTTTACTTGAAGGTGTTGTCTTTTTGCACGATTTTTTAAGGAACGTCAATTAGAATTATAATTTGACTAATTTACCTTATTAATTATTTGATCTCCATTTAATATTATTTTTTCTTTTACGATATTAATCTCTTTTCACATTTATTAGAGTAAGGAAAAAAATGAAAAAGTAATTAAATTCTATCTTATTTTAAAATATAAATAAATAAATATAACAAATAAATGACATGGCAATATAGAATACAATGAAAATATCTAGATTAGATCTCAAAGTTAATATAAGAAAAGAAAAAAAATTGTTTGGCTACTTAACCTTTTGAAGAAAAGTAATAATATGGGGTCCATATTTTTTGTCAGTACAATAATTTTATTTTTGCTCCCACTAATGGGTATAGGTAGTGTATAATCCACCATTATACTAAATATAATACATGGGAATTACATGAATATTGTTTAATTTTTAATATAATATACATTTTTTTTTTTTACATTGCTTGATTTTTGTAATATGGGGTCCACTTTTTTTTTTTTAACATGAGTTTGGAGATAGTGGGGTCCACTTTTTTTTTTTGAATATTACTTGGTGTTTTTAGTATGGGGCCCACCTTTTTTTTTTTTTTTTTTAATATTGCTTGGTGGTTTTAGTATGGGACTCACCCTTTTTTTTTTTTTAAAGAGTGAATGACGACGAAGCATGGGTAAACCCATGCTTCTATATAGTAGTAATATCCAATACTAATTACTATTCTTATACATAAGAAACAATCGCAGTAACAATACAAGCACTATTCCTGTTCTAATACATACTACTCCTACTCTAATACACCCTATTCATTTAATGCAACAAACCAAACAGTCGCATAAAACATAATGTCCGCATAACTAATCTCTTTTTGTTTTTGCTAAAATTATAACTAATTTTAGCATTACCAATGCACCATATTTCGATCTTCTTATACACCCTACCAAACGATTCCTAATAATAATTAATTAGTGGGTTTAATACATATAGAGTCTATGCAAAAGTAATATTCATGAACGCACAAACAACATTGTGGATCCTCCCCTGGTGTGTGGAACAATTCTTTCTTCAATTTTCCACTTCTGGGCCCTTACAGCACAACTTTTCTTTTCTTCAATTTTTCTTGTTGTTCTACTTTATAAAAGTGAAACCTCCAATAATGTTCCACAGAGACCTTGACAACTTTTCTCTTCTTCAATTTCCTTTTCAAGAATCAGCTCACTACCATAAATCCACTACCAAACAGGCATATCCTACGTAAAATTAAAACAACTCGTGATTTGCGTGGAAGGTGTTCTATGAAATGACTGAAAGAAACCTCAATAAACAAAGACCATAGCAATAGAAAGGGAATATTACCTTCTTCTTCTTTTTTTATCAATAAACAAATGACAATCAAATACTATTCGGCCGTTTACACAATATGTAAACAGCGCATAGGTAGTGTATATAGTATACTAAATATACATATACTATGCATACACTATACATACCTGTACATATATCATACATATAATATACATTCCTATACAACCGAAGTGTATAGGCAGTGTATACGTCAGCCATGTTTGGTAAACTAGATGGCCGAAGGGTACATTAAGGTAAGTTTCCCTAAAATTAAAGCACTAATATTAATAAAGTGAGCAATTCCTGATTTGCATGCAAGGTGTTTGATGAAATGCCTAAGACAGAACTCAATAAACAAAGACCACAGCAATGGATTGTGGAAAAATTTCTCCTTTTGCTGAAAAAGACATGTAAAGTCTACCACTAGTCTCAACAGCAGTCATTTTCAAAAATAAAGTTTTCTACATATGATGGCACTAACAATCTTCTTTTGAGAAAATTTATCCATTTACATTAGGACGCACCATAGTACATCTTCCTCCTTTTTGCTTTTTTGAAAATTAGAGATAAGGAGACACATGAACTATTATTTTTTCGCGAGTTTCACACTTCAACTATCAGTTGTTTTCTTTTACTATCTGAACTATCATCATCTATGTATTTAAGCATACCTAGTTGAGTAGATGGTGATAGTTCAAATAGGAAATATTGATGTGTGTTTTAATACATACCTAAATTCAAATTAAAGTGTATTTTAATACACAAATGGTGATAGTTCAGGTAGGAAAAAAAGAGAGTTCATAGCACCTCGATATGTATTAAAACACACCTCGATATTTCCTGAACTATCACCGTCTACTCAACTAGGTGTTTTAATAAATAGATGATGATAGTTCAGGCAGTAAACAGAACAGCTGATTGTTGTGATGTGAAACCATTAACGTTTTAAATTATTGAAGAAGGTGAAAGACAAGAAAACTTGTTCTAGGAATTTACTTGAATTAGAGATCAAGAATATGACACCTGCCATGGTTAACAAATAGTAATCCCTGCGGTCTACTTTTTTTGACACTATTTTCTTATTAGTTCGTTTCAAAGAACGACACATTTCTATAATTTTGAAATGAGAAAATTTTATAGTTATGCAAATGTTATGGAATCGTTTCTATCTCATGTAATCACTTCAATTCCCTTTCCAGGGAATCAGTACACTGCCACAAATCCACTACCAAAAAGGCATATTCTATGTAAAATTAAACGACCATGGCAATGGATTGTGATAAAGATTGCACCTTTTGCCGTAATTAAAGCACTATTAATACTAACAAAGTGAGCAATTACTGATTTGCATGCAAGGTGTTTGATGAAATAACCGAAAGAAAACTCAATTAAAAAACCATAGCAACAGAATAGGAATATTACCTTTTGAGTTAATGATCAACGATCACTTTTTTGCGAGTTTCACACTTCAACTATTAGTTGTTCTTTTTTCCTACCTGAACTATCAGGATGTATTAAAACACAACTTGAATCTAACTAGGCCAACTATTAGTTGTTCCTTTTTCCTGCTTGAACTCTCACGATGTATTAAAACGCAACTCAAATCTAACTAGGCCAATTATTAGTTGTTTTCTTTTCTACCTGAACTATGACGATGTATTAAAACACAACTCAAATCTAACTAGGCCAACTATTGTTCATTTTTTTCCTACAACTATCAATTAGTTGTATTTTAATACATAGATGGTGATAGTTCAGATAGAAAATAGTAAAAAAGGTGATAGTTAAGATGTTTTTATGACCATTGTGTCTACTTTTATTCTCAATAAACAATGACCATGCCAATAGATAACGAAAAGAAAAATCAGCTTTTGCTGAAAAAGACATGTAAAGTCTACCACTAGTCTCAACTTCAACAGGAGTCATTTAAAAAAAAAAAAATTCTGCGTATGATTGCACTAATTATCTTATTTTGAGAAAATTTACCCATTTTCAACATTAGGGCACACAATAGTACTTCTCCCTCTTTTTCTTTTTTTTTTTTTTTTTTTTTTTTTTAAATTAGAGATAATGGTCAAAGTATCACTTTTTTACGGGTTATCTACTTAAACTATTATTAACTATTTATCAAAACTCACCTCGAACTGACTAAACCAAGTGTTTGAATATCGTTTCAAAAGAGTGTTTCTGACAATTCAAACATCTTAAATGATAAGTTTATAACCACAAGTATCAAATGACATTTTAATACATTATACATATCTTTAATTTAGGATCACAAGATTCAAAAGTCTCTCTTTATTCCTTAAACTTCGTGTCAAGTCAAACTAAGACAGCAAATTAGAACGGAAGGAGTAGTATAAAAAAGGCAGCAGGTCAATAAACTACCGCTATGCTAGGGTCCGAAGAAAGCTGGACCATAAGGGTTTATTCTACGCATATTACTCTGCAGAATGCAACATTTTCAAAAAATAAAATGATCTGTATATCAGTATATGATTGCATAAATAATCATTTTTTGAGAAATTTGAATGTTCTCCATATGATTGCACTAGCAATCTTCTTCTGTGAAAATTTACCATTTTACATTAGGATCCACAATAATACTTCTCCTATCCTTTTTGCTTTTTTAAATTATTGTAACTATGAAACTACATATCTGAACCTGAAGAAAGTGAGGGACAAGAAAAACTGGCTCTGTGAATTTACTTGAATCAATTTTATTTTATTAAAACTGAAGAGTATGATGAGATTGGTAACTAATGTCTGTTTTTAATTAGATGTCTTGAGTTTTACATTCAAAGTGGAACTTCTCAAATCTGAATTATCGGGTCTCAACACAAGCTTAGAAAATAAAAAAGTTGGAATGTGTCCATTGTTAAGAACAAAGTACTCCTTCATGCTACTTTGAATAGTATTAATTTATTTAATTGTTAAGAAGGATTTTTATATTTATAATTTTTATTGTATTTATACAAATATTATGGCATGTTTATATCTAAAAATTTCAAAAATTATATAGTCATACAAATATTATGACACTGGATTGTTGTTGTATACAAATATTATGACATATTATGACTACAAATTTTAAAATCTTCTAATTTTTTGAAACCTTGTGCCAAGTTAAATTTGCGAAACAAATTAAAATAGAGGGAGTTTTACTTTCATTTGAGACAAAAAAAAATTTATTTTTTGTTGACGGTAATTAATGTTAAGGGATAATAGTATTTTTGGTCCTCCGCTTATTGCTGAATTCTAGTTTTGGTCCTTATGAATTATGATATTTGGTTAAGCACATTTAATTTTAATTAATTTAAAAGTGTGATTTTGTTCCCTTTATATATATATATATATATATATCATATCAGCTCAATGAATTAAGTCACCTTTGAAGAGCGGTATATTTCGAAAGTAACTGTTTCTGGTGTAAATCCGAATTAATCTAATCCTAAAATAGGTATTGTGTGCGGAGTAGAATTTTTTTTTTCTTAAAAAAATCAAGTCCACATTCATTTAACAAAACATTTAAATGGTTATTTTGCTTTCAAGTGTCCAAAATACATGGAGAATTTGTTTTCTCCGTCACTAAACTGTTTGCCATGGAGACTCAATTGTTTGCCATATTAGAAACACATTGGGATGTTGCCAAAAGAGATTAAGAAAGCAAACATATTCTATTAATTTAACATATCCCTCAAGGAATATAATTCTTGATAGTCCATGATCATCATCGATCGAAGGTTGTGATAGAATGGTAAATTTATGCTTAATTACATGTCTCGGGTTCTATCTATACAAATGAAATCGCCTTTGGTATGAATCATTTTACCCCCAAAATAGAATATATTTTTTTGGCTCAAATTTATCGAGATTAGTTGAGCCCCAAAATAGAGATTGACTATGTGGCTCGGATTCTCTAGAAATGTTATCGCATCCGTGTCGGGTTCTCCAAAAATTTCCTACTTTGGAGAATACCACATGCACCCCTCGACATTTCTGAAGAGCCCGAGCAACATGTCGGATTGTACACCAATTTTTTTTTTTTTTTTTTTTTTTTTTTTAACAAAAAGGTCACATTCATCTAACAAAACATTTAAGTGGTTATTTTGCTTTCAAGTGTCCAAAAATACATGGAGATTAGTTTAATTTGTTTTCTTCTAGGTAGATATTTTTTAAAACTTAATTTGAAATTATCAAGTTGATATTTTCAAAACTACTGCACCGTACCGTTCCACGAAAACTGCTAACTGTAAATGTTAATTGAGGTAAACTTTACGTGAAATTAAATGCAGTGAAATAATATATAGTTTTTGTCTTAATCTAAAATGAGTAAGCTATAGCTTCTTGCTAGTGTTCATTTTCCTCCTGGACAAAAAGGTCTGCTGGAATATTCCAGCCATTTGTTTTTTATTTCCTTTCAGTATTATTCGTTCCATGATTTAATTTCACTTCTAAGTATGTGCATTGAGAGAGATTCATTTAACATAATGAACAATCTGAAATTCTTTCTTTATTATTTCCAAATTAATACTCCCTTTATTTTGATATATATGACAAAATTTAATTGGATACGAAGTTTAAGAAAGAAAAGAAATTTTTAAAATATGTGATCTTAAATATTTCATAACATCTGTGTGGCTATAAGACTTTTAAAACTTCTCTTCTTAAATATGTCAAAGTATTAGCATGTTGTTCGTAAGATTTTTCATAAATAGTATTAGCATTCCAAGAATTGAACAGAATAACAACAACAACATATCCAGTGTAATCCCACAAGTGGGTCTGGAGAGGGTAGAGCGTACGCGGGACCTTACCCTACTCGTAGAGATAGAGAGATCACTATAATAACAAATAATGTCATTTTTATATTTATATCCACTATTTTTATTTTGTTTATTATCTATATATACTCGTTTAATAAAAAATCAATGAAGTGGTATCCCATGACACTTGGAGCGAGGTATATTTGCCTTTGAATTATAAAAGCTTCTCATTAATTAGGAGTAAAATTATGAGAAGTCCAAGTTAAATTGTTTATAAATTCATAAATGCATCATTCTTTTAGTAAGACACTAATAAGGAAATAGTCTCAACGAACGACGGAGTACTTTAATATGATTAAACTCATAAATCACTTCTAGTATCCTAGGCTTTAATTTTTATTGTGCACCATATACAGAGGCGGATCCATGATTTAGTTTTATGGCTTCAAACTCATTATCTTATTAAAAGTATGGGTGCAGATATACTATCTGTTGCAATTTTAATTAATTTTTACACATAAATTTATACTCTGCGTCGAAGTACTAGGTTATCTGTCATTTTATATTGCCAATGTAAGTTGATAGTATGATTTATTGTCACCTTCCTATGAGCATGTATACTTTTAACTTTTGCTCTCACAGTTTGCATTATTTTGAATATGTCATGTACTCATGAGAATCTCTCTTTCAAAGTCGGCAGCATAAGATGGTTTCTTTTGATTTTAAAGATTTGTCTCAACTCGTTAAGTAGCAAATACTTCATTGTATTTTTCTCTTAATAAATAGTACTAACATTCCTACCAATTCATGCCACTCTAATATTTATTCCATTTTGCATGCATTAGGATATCAGAATATCTTAATAGCTATGGTACGTACTTAATTTGCCATTTAATCCATTTCTCAGTATCTCCATAATGATTCATATAATTTGAATTTTATTTCTTCTTGTTTTCTTGATTTTTTTGTCTAATTACTTGCTTGTAGGAAAAGAGTCAGCTTCTTGAAGGAAAGGTTGATTGGAGAGGAAGAATAGCTACTAAGGATAAACATGGAGGACTGAGGTCCTTCCTCACTCATCTTAGCTAATGAATTGACCCAATCCTTTAGCCCAAACATATACTTAACAAGGTGGTACGATATTGTCCGCTCTGAACTAATTAAGTTCGCACATTTTTTTTGCAAAAGCCTTCGCATATATAATTAAGAATATTCTGACACCTTAGATACAACTTATTTTTCTTATCAGCTTCGAATGTAAACCTTTGTTTTTACACCCAACAGTATAATCTCCCAATCGAACTAACCAACCACATAGCCAGCATATGACCAAGATTTATGGGCTTATCTGGAGATTCACTGTGTAACGACCCGCTTGGTCGTTATGCGTGCTTTGACCATTCTATCCTTGCTAGTGCTTTCCCGTGGCTAGAAATGAGCGGACGTAAATAATTTGGTTATGTTGTATGTTGTGTTTTGTGACTTGTAAGTGACTCTGTGATGTGTTTTTAACTTGGTTTGTTTGTTGGCTTGTATTCATAGGGCCTGAGAATGATTTTGAGAGACTAAGTATAAAAATGTTGGAATTTCCGTGCTTACTGGTTCACAACACCTCGTTGCAACGAAGATTCTTCATTGCAACGAGATCGTTGCAGCGAAGACTGGGTTCGCTACAATGAAGGGTGGGAAAATCCCAGGGTTCGTTGCAGCGAAGGCCCCGTTCACTGTAATGAGTCAGTTGTAGCGAGACTTTGGTCGTGCAACGAAGCCCATTTAAGTCTAATGACGAGTTTAAGTAGTTGTTTTGTGCCCACACTTCTCATAATCCCCAAAACAGTTCCCAAGAGCATAGAGGTGAGTTTCTAAGGCTAGGGCACTATTCTCCATCAAAGGTAAGCCTTAATCACTAACTTTCTTCGCTTAATGTTCATATTAGATTCTTGTTTCAATCAAAAGACCCTTAATGAATTGAAGGGTAGAACACAAACACCAAGAAAACCCTAGGATACTAATGGATTATTGTATATTGTTGTTTAATGTTGTTTAATCATCTAAGAGTAGAGATTATTGCGTCCTAGGATGAGAACTGGATATTCAATGATGGAAATTGCTTGTTGAGACACAGGGTTCCAATAAAAATGAGAACTTTGGCTAAAATCAGATTTGTAGGGTTGAATTGATTATAGAACCCATAAATGGAGTTAATATGATTGTTGAGACTAGAATTAGGATGAATATGTTCCTAAGGAAAGTGAACCATTGATTAAGGGTAGAAGTGGAGGGGTTGTCTTCCCCAAATTGTTATTATTGAGTTAATACTCCATTACTTACTTAGCATTATTGTCACGACCCAAATCATGGATCATGCGGGCACCCACACTAACCCTCCCTGGTGGGCGAACCCTTCAGATAACTACCTTAATTTGATACAACATGCGGAATAAATACTTTTATTATAAGAAATTTCCAAAATGCGGTCTAGACTCGTACAAGAAAGGCTTCTAAGAAGTTTACAATTTGAATAGATATGTGATTAACCGGATACGACTTGTTTAAGGATAGAGAACAAATGAAATCTAAGAGAGACTGCCGGGTTGCAATAGCTCACCCAAACGTCTTTTGACGAATGCCTCGAAACGGTCGTGAGACTCCGAACATCACCCGAAAATAACTCTACACCTGCATGAAAGTGTAGCAAGAGTAGTATGAGCACAACACTAGGCTCGTAGGTATCATAGGCCGACAATGGTTAGTTCACGATAAAACAAGAAGCAAACCTAACAAGTAAGCGAGATAAGTAATCAAACACGTCACACATCTAGCACGTGAGAAAGTCTTGCATTAACGATAGTCATAGGGATCTCAATATCTCGATTATAAGCCTAGGGAGAATTCTATAAACCTCGATTCCATCCGACCTTTAAAATAAATACTCTACAACAACAACTAGGTAATTCACAAATCAAGAATCAATCGGAGAATGTGCCATGCAATGACATGAATGATCATTCAAATGGAGTGCTATGCAATGCAATGTCGTGCTATGTAAATGTTATGCA
>NC_081352.1:31453333-31467713 GCF_029784015.1 Lycium ferocissimum | reverse complement strand
AAAAATTGCATGGCTAACTATATAGCCTCAAAACCCAAGAGAACATCCCCGAATATCGTCCCCGTTTAGGTGTAACACGCAATTAGAACCGCATAATTGTCGTTTGATTTTGCCTAATGATGTGTTCGATAAGTGGGGAGACAAGTTGTGCGAGTCGATGATTTTGGTGTCAGAGAAATTTTATTGTCCGTTTAAGGATTGTTCCGCGCTTTTAATAGATGAATGCCCAGGCGAAAATATGGTTATTACTCAATCGGAATGCCCGGAATGTAGAAGGTTGTTTTGTGCAAAGTGTAAAGTTCCTTGGCATTCAGATTTTGTGTGTGAAGAATTTGAGAAGTTGAACAAAGATGAAAGGGAAATAGAAGGTATACAACTTATGCAACTTGCTAAGAATCAAGAATGGCAAAGATGTCCAAGTTGTAGGATGTATGTTGGGAGATCAGAAGGCTGTGCACAAATGAGATGCAGGTTCGTTTTTAGTCCATATGATTTTTTAATTTTTTTTTCTACTTGTCTTGGAATTTTGTAGGGCGAAACATTATTTTGTAGGGCGAAACATTCTTAGCACCTTTGACTGATTTGTGTATATAGGGCAAAGAAAATCATTTCTTTTGTTGTGCTGAGCAGTCTTATCCTCATTGAGAGTCGCTATGTGAGACGTCTAGCTTGTAGTCTCTGAGAGTTGCTTTGCCAAAGTCTAACGTCCTCACTGAGAGTAGCTTTACGGCACATTCTTAGCACCTTTGAGTGATTTATATATATAGGGAAAAAATTTCTTTTGTTGTGTCCGCGCAGTCTTAATGTCCTCGTTGAGAGTCGTTTTGTGAGACGTCTAACTAGTCGTCTATCAGAGTCGCTCTGCTTTTAAAAAAAAAAAAAAAAAAAATCCAAGTCACGATTGTATTACCACTCTTTTGAAGAAACAGATTTGTGAAAGGGGGGCAGCACCTGACCTTTCATACCAGATGGGAGTAGTGGAACTCCAATTTGACTAGAGACCTTTGACAATAGACAAGAAAAAAAAAAAAGTAGTAATAATTCTGAGAAGCTCAAGGTGGCTCGAATGCAAGGGTGCTTGGTTTTCTCCTCTTGACTCGGAAGGATGGTAATTGCCATCTTTCAACATTAATCAGACCTTTAACATACCTGGGAATCATATTAAAGTTTGTAACAACAGTTGCCTCCTCCATTTGATGACCGAAAGAAACTAGTTTGTCCGCGACTTGGTTGCTTTCTCTGTAACAATGCTTAATGAAAATACCATTGACATTCACCAGTTCTTTGATCTCTCCAATCACTCTCTCTATTCTCCATGGAGCAGTCCATATGTCATGGATACAGTTGTGAATATGCATGGAGTCAGTCTCACCAATAATCAATCCATGGCCTTGTTCAATACACCATTTCAACCCAAATAACAGGGCAGCCGCTTCAGCCCAATTACTTGTCCCATTACCTAAAGGAATCGAGTACACCATGAGCATTTTGTCACTGCTGTCCCTGACCACACCACCCCCTCCACACTTCCCATTGATACAACTTCCATCACTATTAATTTTCACAAAAAGTAATGGAGGTCTGGACCATCTGACGTCGAAGATACTAATGTCGAAAAGCTTACAAATATCTTCCCAAGTGTTACCAATGGAGATTCTTCTAAACTGGACACTGGCAAGTTGAGAGATGTTGAGAGTTGCTCTGCTAGACGTCTATCGTCCTCGTTGAGAGTCGCTCTGGTGAAACATTCTTAGCAACTTTGAGTGATTTGTGTATATAGGGCAAAAGATCTTTATTCCTTTTTTTTTTCTTTTCGTTCAAGCAGTCTAAATGTCCCGTTGAGAGTCGTTTTGAGAGACATTTATCTAGTAGTCTCTGATTTGGTATTCGGATCTCAAGTCTCAGTTATAGTTCCCGGCGTGCCTCGATCTCAGGTTAGCCTTTCTACTTGGCTAAGTAGTACTCCGCTCATGTAATGGTTGTATATATGGGCTAGCCTATGGTGCTGTCACCTAAATATACTCAACTTCTTCACTAGTAGATTCATTAACTAATCATAAGTCTCGGCTTGTCTGGCTCTCAAGTTAACCTTTTCCACTTGACCAAGTAGTATTCTACTCATGCAATGGTCGTATGGGCTAGCCCATGGTGTGTCACGTATGATATACTCAACTTCTTCTTCAATAGGTTTATCTACAACAGTCATTCTTCAATCTTTCCACATATTGATATTATTAAATTAAATAGATAAAATAGCGATTTTGGTCTATGAAATTATGTTCATATGCGATATTTCAATCTTGATCAATGTGTTATTTGACTTCGCACATTTTATCTTTCCAATTATAATTTCAGCTTTTTAGTCTGCTTGAGTTTGAGGTAAGTCTTTGGTTTAAGGCTTTATTTCTAGTTCCAAATTGATATTTATGTTGTACTATTATATTATTCAAATGGTGTCGGTCTATTATATACGTACATATTTTTTCTTACAAAATAAGAAAAATTCTGCATTTTTGGAAGATCCGAACAATTCATATTAGTTGTATATTGAACTCCGGATGCATTTTTGGTGTCTTTACAATTGCAGGTGTGGATGTGACTTTTGTTACAAATGTGGGGCACACTCAAGTGATCACTACTGCAGTAGTTGTGGTACTTAAAAGACATTTACTGTACTTTTAAGGTTTTTTTTTTTTTTTTCTTTCTTCTTTCTGTTATATTATGTACTTCTGTTCTAGAAAAGAAAAAGTCCAATATTTCAATGAACTTGTTTCAAGTGCTCCTTGGCACATAGAGGTGGTTTTGTACTAATTACTAAAGGGCTACTTCTTATCATGATTGCATGTGTTTACATTGTTTATTATTTGTGAATCCGAAATTTCAATAGAAATAGCATTTACTAACTACTTTCCGGTCATGTTTTGCAGAAATAGTTATTGTCATGACCTGAAGTTTCAAATTTCACTTGTGAAACTTCATTATAATGTCCTGGAATTATACCGGTACAATCTGAAACTCTGTGACAATAGCTATTTTCTAGTTACAAGGATTGAAAAGAGGCTATTTGTGAATTTTATTCTAAATTTCACTAGTTACCCGAACAAGCACGGACGACATTAATGAGGTTGAAACGCAATAAACAAAATATAATGTGAGAATCGACTAGTGAAAATTCGAGGAAAGAAGTAAATAGTCTCATAAATGTGTGTATCACAAAGCTTGATGGTGTTCGTTGGTGCATCAAGCAGCCAATAACATGTAAGAATCGGAAAAATAGCTAAGCAGGTATGTCATAGGTTTGTGATATTAGTGTGTTACATGGGGCAATTTGCTCGATTACCCTTATTCGGGGGGTGGTTTTTAATTTTTGTCCCTCAAATTGCTTGTCTTTAATTTTTGTCCTTTGCCTAATACCCTAAGGTTTTAGGTTCGAATTTCGGCTCAGTCAAAAAAAAAAATCGCTAGGTAGAGTTTCATAGCGAAAATATGCATATTTGGGCAAAAATTAAGCCTTAAAAAATATGCATATTTGGGCAAAAATTAAGCCTTAAGGCAAATTTTTGCCCAAAAGTAGGCCTTATGGCAAACCTCTGCCTTAAGCCTTACTTTTGACAGAATAGGCCTAATTTTAGGCAAATGTTAGCCTTTAAGGCAGAGTTTTCGCAAAAGTCTTGCCTTGCGAAATTCTTTTTTTTTTTTTTAATTTAACTGAGCGGGGGTTTGAATCCTGAACCTCAGGGTATTTCTTCCACTTTTTTAAGTAAAGGACAAAAATTAAAGACCAACAATTTGAGGGACAAAAAGACTAGTGCATTTGAAGGGAAATCCGCACAACAAAGTGGTGTTAATATCATCGGCATAGCTGCCTTTGGTCAAGCTGGTTCAACTTAATTTCATTAGCCGGAAAATTACATTATCCTGAAAATGTAAAAATAGAATACTTATATATATATATATATATATATATATATATATATATTTACTATTGAATACTCTTAACATACAGGTTTCTATATTGTGTGATATATTTTTGCTTTGAATCCCTTTGCTTAAATTTCTGGCTAGGCGACTGATTGTTAGGCACATCGTTATCTTTGCGGACCATGATGTGTTAAGGGCTATATACTGATATACAACATGATATACACATATTGCAAATACGATTTCTAGGTTTGATTTCTTATTTGAAACAAACACAAAAACTTCTAATCTTTCTCAAATTCTGTGTATAACCTCGTTCGAGTGTTTTCAACCAATTCCAATATTGCGTAATCACAGAGGAGGACGAAGATGAAGAAGAACGAAGAGGACGAAGAAGATGAAGACGAAGAGGATGAAGATGAAGAAGAAGAAGTGGAAAAGGACGAAGATGAAGAAGACGAGGAGGAGGAGGAGGAGGAAGAACATGAAGACGAAGAGGATGAAGATGAAGAAGAAGACGAGGGGGAGGAGGAGGAGGAGGAAGAACATGAAGACGAAGAGGATGAAGATGAAGAAGAAGAAGATGAGGAGGAGGGTGGAGGGAAGAAGTTGAAGATGAAGAGGAATATTAACTAATGCTAGGTGCTTTTTTGAATTTTCAGGTAGGCTTAACCATTTATAGATGGTGCAAACTGCAAATGCCTGAAGTTTCTTTGTCTAATTCATTGCGGAGTAGAAATTAAAGTAAGAATATACATTAGTTAATTATAGTTAAGTGATAAATGATTGCATGAAAGGCATATGTCTTGCATTCATTAGTTTGGTGAACTCTATATATTCAGGTAAGACTCTAAAGAACTTGTATTACTTTATTTTTATTTTATATAATATTAGCCTAAGACCAATTTAAAAGTAACAAGTTGATTAAGAAATCATATAGCCGATCCCTATTTTTTTACTACTAAAGAGTAGTTGTATACTAGGAAAGAAGATACCAAATTAATAATCAACATTAAACAGCATTCATACAAAGGGTACTTTAACCAGCAGAACTTAAGAAACCAATAGTTAGAAGACAGTCACCTCTATATATGTTCAGATTTCAACTATTTCTTTAGCTATCTCCTAATCCACAAATCTAAAAATCTATATCCACAATTTAAGCAAAATCAGAACAAGAAATCATGCATTTGCAGTTTTTGCAACCCTGGAGATATCTATAATCTGTCCAGTTTTACTTGAAAAGATCAAAGAGCATCTCAGCATCAGTTCAGTTAGTTTCCTTTTCCCTGGAAGATAATATATCTTGAAGAATTAATCTAAATAGCCACCCACTTAACTGCAGTGTATAATCAATATATAATCTCCTAGGAAAAGTAAAGAGTGTTCCCCACCGGCTATTTGTGTAAAGATCTCATATATCTTTAATGGCACAAATACTTGACGGACATACTACATGTTCCATCACAAAAGCAAAAAGAGGACAGAGACAAGTTTACAGATAAATGTCACTTGAACAATCAATATGTTTTTCTTCTTTTGGCCAGACACAGAACAATTGATCTTCTGATATGAGCTTAAAATGAAGAAGTGGAATTCTGAAAATCTATATCCAACAATTTAAGCAAAATTAGAAGAAGAAATTGTGCATTTGCAATTTTTGCACCACTGGAGATATCTACAATCTGTCCAGTTTACCTGAAATACCAAAGCACATCTCAGCAGTAGTTCCGTTAGTTTCTTTTTAACTGGAAGATAACATATCTTGAAGAACTAACCTAAATAGACGTCCACCCAACCGCACTATTTACATACCAGCTAGGAAATGTAAGCAGTGTTCCCAGCCAACTGTTTGTGTAAACATCCAATATATTTTTAATGGAACAAAGACTTGATGGACATGCAACATTTTCCATCACAGCATCAAAAAGATGACACTGACAAGTTAACAGATGAACGTGCTCGGAGAATCAATATGTCTTTTTTTTTTTCTTTTTTTCTTTTTTTTTGTCACACACAAAATGATCAATCTTATGATATGAGCTCAAATGAGGAAGTGAAATTTATATAACAAACCCCAACTTGTTTGAGCTAATTGCGCAGTAGTAGTTGTTGTTGTGCAAAATGATCGAACTTCCAAGAATGGTAACTCTGTGTGTGCGTGTGTGTATATGCATATTTATGGGCAGAGGCTAAAGACCTAGAGTCACTTTATTTTAGTATAATATTAGCCTGAGATGAATTTAATAGTAATATGATCAATGAGAATTCATATAGCCTATTCCAACTTGTTTACGACAGAGGCGTAGTAATTGTATATTTAGGTAAGAAGCTACCAAATTTATAATCAACAACATTCAGACAAAAGGTACTTAAATCAGCAGAACTTAAGAATCAAATAGTTAGAAGACAGTTATATCTATGTTCATATTTCAGCTACTTCTCCAACTATAATCTCCTAAGCCGCAAATCTGAATATCTATATCCACACCTAACCACTCCATCAACGAGGTCGTCAAAGCAAAATCAGAAGAAGAAATCACGCATTTGCAGTTTTTGCACCCCTGGTGATATCTACAATCCGTTCAGTACACCTGAAAATACCAAAGAGTATCTCAGCAGACAGCATTAGTTCCGTAAGTTTCCTTCCGCTTGAAGAATCAATATGTTTTTATTTTTGCAGACACAAGACAGTTGATCCTATAATATGAGCTTAAATGAAGAAGTGTAGCCGACCCCAACTTGTTTGAGACTGAGGTATAGTAGTAGTTGCTGTACAAAATGATCGATCTTCGAAGAATGGTGAACTATATATATGCATATCTATGACATGTTTCCATGTAATCACCACTATATACAATTGAATTATAACTCAAAAGTCACAATTATATTCTAAACATAGTGCTACAACCACAGCGGACTCATATTTGGCAACGAAAAATAAAGAACAGTACTGATAAGTTGAAATAAAATATGTTTTTAAGTACCACAGCGTTTGCAGTGGTGATTAGTCGACTCAGCTCCACATTTATAACAGAAGTAGCATCCACACCTGCAAATGTTAAACCAAAATGATGCATCAGAATTCTTAGCTAGATTTATCATAGCTACAATAGTTTTGAGTACAAGCAAACAACAATTCCGTGGCAGCAGAATAGTTAAGGAAAATTGTACAAATCAAGCAGTTTTGTGATAGTAATGACTTATCAAACTGTGAGTCTATAGTTCTCGCTTCATAATACGATTCTTCCTACTAATTTAATACACATCCAACAACAACATAGTCAGTGTAATCCGACAAGTGGGGTCTGCAGAGGGTAGGATGTACGCAAACGGGTAGAAAGGTTGTTTCCGGTAGACCCTCCGCTCAAAAGAAATGTAACTGACGCAAAAGTGTGGGAATGAAAAGGGTCAACAAAATAGCAAATGTACAAAACAAGTGCAACAACATATATCAATACACATTAGCTAAAAAGAAACTATGCAGATCCCTAAATCAAGCTACTAAAAGTACAACAACATTCAACTATATCTACTATCCTTCTTTCCTAATACTCGACCACCATAAAAATAAATATCATTAGGTACTCTGTTCTTTTCAGTTACCAAAATAAAAAATGCAGCAGAGAACTCATACAATGACATTAAATAAAAAAAATAAAAATAAAAAAAAGAGACATAATTTGCATCAAAATGCAAGTAAAGAACTAGCACTGCCATAACTTTTGCAACCATCTTAACTTACATATAGCATAAAGACCATCAATCAACTACAAAAGAATTACATTATTATATGGAATTTATGGAGTATTAAATAAGATTCGTGCTCTTTGCTTGGCTGAATCTATTAGAAAGGATTACATTAATTCCATTTTCTAATAAACTATCAGTAAAGAGTAGCTAAATCACTTTCTAAAGTTGAAGAGAGCAAAGGAGGGCCTAAAAAATTCTTGGAGTTAGGCAGGTATAAATATACAACATACACGATTCACATACTTCATCAGTCGACATGGCAAATCAGAAAAATCTCTATAGGGGTTGTGTGTACACTAACAAGCAATCAAATTAGTGGAAAATTTGTAGTTTACAATCAAGTAAATCATTCTTTCAGCATACAAGAAAAGTTGTTTTTCAAGTGTGTTCTATATATTGGCACTTGAGCTTATAAAGTAGTGTTATTTTCAAGTGAGCTATACATTGGCATTTGAGCTAATTGTCTCTGGATTTGATGTCTAAACCTATATTTCAATTTCAAAGCCATTCTGTAATCCCTCAAATATCTTCGGCAATATTGTCAAGAAGTAAGAGTTTGGCACCTGGCTCTGGGGGAAGCCAGTATAGGCGGATTCAGGATTTAACGTTTATTGATTCCTAGCAATCTCAAATTAAAAAGAAAGAGAGATAAAATAAAGGCTTGTGTGATTTTTTTGGTAACAAAAGCAAAAATGATGTGCCCAAGGGAAATTGACCTCTCGTCAAGGAGGACAACAAAACCTAAACTGCTTCTAGCTTTGCCACCGAACCAACAAATCGATTTACTACTAGTGCTTTCTCAATTATGACGTAATCGGGAATTGACAACATTGAAAGAAGCTGGTTTAAAAGGAGTAAGAATAAACTTTTTTAGGTGTTGCTCTACTAAAGTAGTTGGCATAACCTTATTCCCGTAACCAAGTTTTCTCTTTCTCACTCCTACTGTAATTTTGTCTACTTCATCCACACTTTTTTATTTTTTTCTGAAGTGTGGAGCAAAAGAGGCACTCTAACTAACTAAAAGCAAACAGCCGACATTACAAGCAAATAGATTAAGATATCTAAGCTTGGACATCTTTGATCACTCAAATTTAACAGGACAAATAGAAAACAACAAAACAGAAAATACAAATTTTGATGAGTTGGAGGCCACGTGGCATGTCACCTCAGCTCCCCACCCCATTTGACCCCTCCTCTCCAGTTGTCTTCAACCACTAGCTTGAATATAATATAATATAATATAATACAATACAATATGATACATTATGAAACAATTTGTAACTGACCTGCATCGCATTTGAGCGCAACCAGAAGACCTCGCAACGTATATCCGACACCTCGGACACCTCTGCCATTCTTGCCCTTTAGCAAGTTGCATAAGCTGTAAATCCTCTTTTTCCCTCTCATCTTTATTCAACTTCTGAAATTCTTCACACAAAATACCCGAATGCCAAGCAACTTCACACTTTGCACAAAACAACCTTCTACATTCGGGACATTCACTTTGAGTCACAACAAAATCGCCACCACCGCTACTACTACTATTTTCATCAATTAAAAGGGCAGAACAGTCTTTAAACGGACAATAAAATTTCTCACAACCTAATATCATTGCCTCACATAACACATCACCCCATCTATCAAACACTTGTTTAGGCAAAATCGAACGACAAATATGTGGTTCTAATTGCCCGTTACACCCTAAAACCGGACACGATATTCGAGAAATGTTTTCTTGAATTTTCGAACCTACGTACTTAGCCATGCAGTCTTTGCAATAAGAATGTGTACAACCCATAATCTTGAATATTTCACTAGTAGATTTTTCATCAACACAAATATCACACGTAAAACTACCAAATTGGGTACCTAAAAATTGAATTTCATCGTCTTGGTCGTCATCTATAAGATCAATGATTACCTTTTTTGTTCCACTAGAGCTAGGTTTTGAACACAAGTATTCTTCTACTGATATAATATCAGTAAACATTTTTCCTTTGTTCTTCGAAGCTCTTGGTGTTGCATATAATATCAAAACGTCGTCGTTATCATCGTTATCGTCGGTAATATCTATTATTTTTATGGCTGAAGATGAACTTGCTACTTCCATTGCTTAGTTTTTGTTGCATAAAGCAGCACGAAGGAAAATGGATATGTGTGTATATATATTGATAGAGCTGAAGAGTTATAGAACTTAAGGGGGTTATTGTGAGTTTGTGACTCTTACTATTCAGAGGCAAAGGAAGGTTCTTAGAAAGAAAAATCGTGACGAAGAAGACAATGGGTTTTTTTAGGGATTCGAAAAGTTAACAATTGCAAGTTCAATGAAACAAACATTTTTTTGAATCCTTTTGCTGCGATAGGACCAAATAAGGTGAATATTGTGTGTGTGTGTGGGGCGGGGGGGGGTTCTGGGCGGGGAGGGGTTCTGGGGTCATTCGCACAAACACCCCTATTTTTGGTGGTCCTTTTTTGCCCTTCATTTTTGGCGCACAATTTAGATTATGTAAGACATATAGTTTACGTTTAACTTCGATATATGTATCATAACATTCAAGGGCTGAGGGAGGAAGGGCCAAGGGGGTTGATCTGAACCCCCTTCGGCAGAAAATTACACTGCTTATACATGGTTAATATTATTTTTTATGTCTATATAGTGGACGTTGAACCCCCTTTAGCTTCTTCGTGTGTTTATTTTTTTCGTAGTTTGAACCCCCTTAATGAAAATCCTGACTCCGCTACTGATAACATCCACACAAATCATAACTTCGGCATATATATCAACGCTCAACATAATCTGAAAAATACTACAAATCTTATGCCGCTTAACTTAATTCCTACATAATTTATGCCGAGCAAAGCAAAAGTTCAGTTTTTGAAGATAAAATGTTACAAAAATTATTCCTTGAAGCAGTCCTAGATATTTCATTAAATAAGTAGCAGGGGGAAAATTAAAGACCACATATTTGAGGGGGAAAAAACTAAAGACCAGTGAGTTTGAAGGACAATCCGCACATAAAAAATGGTGCATAGGGGTGGCCAAATGGGCCGTTTGGGCTGAAGTTGGGCGGGTCAAGATAGGTTGAACCAATAGATGGGTCAATGTCCAACCCTGCCCCAAAGATTATTTAGGCTAAGATGAGTTGGGTCAAGATAGGCTAAATGATGCGTCATAATCCAACCCGTTCAAATTAACCCACTTTTTAAACTTTTTGAAAAACTAAAAGTATCAATATTCTTTGATTGCAAATGTAACCGCGCTCATGTTTTTTCTAAACGGTGTTCTAAAAATCAAGTCTAAATACTTCTTATATATAAGAAAATCTCAATCATATGCTTTCACTCCAAATAATAAAAACAAGGGCAACTTACAAAAATTACTAAATTTAGGGGTTTTTTTTAGGCATAGCTACACTTTTGCTAATTACATTTCGTAGCTACAGTAGATTATATTCACACGCTACAGTAGATTGTATTCAAAATTCGGCCCGCTCAGTAGATTGTATTCAAAATTTGGTTGAGTCAGATTTCGCTGTATTCAAGTCAGATTTATTCAACTAAGCTGTATTCAAATCAGATGTATTCAACTAAGTTGTATTCAAGTCAAATATAATCAACTCAACTATATTCATTTGTAGCTACTTTTAAACCTCATTCACTTTATTATATTTAAAATCGGTTGTATACAAAAAAATATCCTTCAAAATACAAGCAAAATATACATAAAGAAACACTGTATTTTACACTAAATTAACGATACACTCAAAATATTGAATAAAAGAAATAAAATACACCCCCAAACACTGAATTTTGCACTAAAAATTTAACAAAACACTCAAATACTGAATGCAAGAAAGAAAATACACCCCAAACACTGGATTGTACGCAAAAAAATTAACGACTACGCTCAAATGTACACCTCCATCTCAGATACAACAAAATAAAATACACTCCGATTTGAAATAAAAAAAAAAAAAAAACTCAGATCTGAGCCAGCACGCTGGAAAACGACCGGATCTGGAAAGCGTCGGTGGTCGTGACAGTAGCAGATCTGAAGTTTTTAGGTAAATACTAGAATTAGAGCCCATGGCAGAGAACTGAAAATTCACCCTCATTCAACTCCGAGAAGAGTTAACAACGATAATGGCATCATCGACTGCTTGACATTTAAGCTTCATCCATTAGTAATACTCAACATATCAAATCACTACACACGTGTCAGTGGCTACAATGTTCATCAGTACCAAAACTTCCATAGCTACGGTGGCGATGGCTACGGAAGAGGTGGTGGTGGATACGGCGGCAGTGGTGGAGGAGGCAGTGCTTGTATTAAGTGTGGTGAGAGAGTTGAGGGAGAAAGAGAGTGTGTTGAGGGAAAACATTGATACAATGGAATAAGAGGGGATGGGTTTTGAATTAGTTACCTTGTGTAATTGACATACAAAATTTAGCTATGAGATGTAATTTGGGCAAAGTATAGCTCCTAAATATAAATAAGATCTAATGTTCTCTATACCATGTGATTTCCCTAAAAACATTTGTTGTAACTATTTCATCATAAGTTATCCCAATACATAAATTCTATTCGAAATTATTTTATTGTACCTTGTGATAAACAAAACAAAAACAAAAAAATTAAAATTAAAATTTATTAACAATTTTAGAATTAAAAATTTGAAAGTTAAAATTAAGAAACCAAATATCTAGTTGATGATATTGGTATTAAATGAAATATTGTGCAAAATTAGCGTGAAAAGCTTCTTTTAACGCGAAATTTGTGTCGACTAGACCTTACTTTTCTTAGAATATACTTAATTAATGAGTTGCAAGGAGGGACTCTTATGTCATCACAAACAGAGACTAAAGCAATTGTTTGACTCAAATTTAGTGTTAAAGAGATCAAATTGACTTATTATATTCCTAAATAGTCCAATTTATGTATTAACGTTATTATTTGGGGGGTCAAAAAGAGAAATTTTAGTTAATACCGAGATTACTTGCACCACAATCGAGATTAATCAAATATAGAATAAAATAATCTCACAATTTATTCCTAGATTATAATTCTTATAATGGTAACCAAACTACACCTTAAACTATTGGTCGTCTCCTGCTCCTCCTAGTCAAGATTCAGTTATGGACCAATAATTTTCTCATTATACTATTTGATAAATTTTCCCTTCTATGCAAATATTCTCAAAAGCTTAAGTCAAGACGGTACGAACGAAGTGACAGTTCCTTTTAAAAGGTAGAGGGCGGCTTTCTTGTGGTAATAATTGAAATATAGATCGTATCCAAACATCTAATTAGGGAAGGGCGACGTCCATGAACCTCCGGTGGAAAGGGAAAGTCTGTCAGGCCGTATGCCCATAGGTACTGTATTCTTCGAAAAAGCGCGAGCTGACCCGGAGACCTAGAACCTTGGCTTAATAATGAATGAAGGGAAAGTGGTTTTGTGAGTGGTTGATAAACTGCGATTGCATCTTTAGGAAGTCCCATAGCAGTGGGGCTTAACATAAAAAGAAAAGGGTGGATGCTTTTCTAGGTAGAAAGAGACAATTCTAATGAATTGACTATGAAGGTGGCTCTTAGCTACATCAGCACCCAAATTCCTTAATCATTATTGCTCAAGCTTTGATGATCAATCCCCGACACATTTAGGTTTTGATCTTCGGCCATCTGGTCCTCGGGACCAATGATACTTTGTACACCTTCCCCACCCAAAAACAAGAAAAAGAAAGAAAAAAACACACACATGGAATTGTCATGCTTCCTCTAACCAAATTCATGTCTAATACAATCAAGTTGGAAACAGAAGAAACAAAAAGCAAACTTCAAACTTAGTCCAATCTAATTTTGTAATAAATCTACTATATATATTTAAAATTCTCCATGCAGACAAAAGGTATACAATATTCTGCATAACTTAGAATCAGAAAAAGAAAAGCAGATGTTTGCTGTTTGGCGTGGGCATCATCTATTGTCGATCCAGTTCACCTGAAAATTCCGAAGAACATCTCAAAAAATTAGTTTTGTTAATTCCCATGTATGCCAAATATATATATATATATATATATATATATATATTCAAATTATATAATGGCACAAAGACTCAATGACATACAACAAATAACAACAACAACATACCCAATCCCACAAGTGGGGTCTGGGGAGGGTAAGATGTACGCAGACCATATATACTTCTACCTTTGTGGGATAGAGAGGGTGTTTCCGATAAACCCTCGGCTCAAAAGAAATGTAATCGATGCAGAAACGTAGAAAGGAAAAAAGGAACAGCAACATAGCAAAATGAACAAAATAAATGCAGTAACATATATCAATACACATAACGAAAAAGAAAATACGCGACCACCCTAAATCATACGATAACGAGTCTATTACCTACTAACCATCTATCTTAATCCTCAACCTCCACACCCTCCTATCCAAGGTCATGTCCTCAGTCAATTGGAGCTATGTCATGTCCTCTCTAATCACCTCCCCCCAATTCTTCTTCAGCCTACCTTTACCTCTCCTAACTCCTGCTATAGCCAACCTCTGACACTTCCTCACTAGTTCATCCTCGTACCTCCTCTTCACATGCCCCAACCATCTCAGCCTCATTTTCCTCATCTTGTTCGCCCCAGAGGCAACCCCCACCTTATCGCGTATAACTTCATTCTTAATCCTATCCCTCCTAGTATGC
>NC_081352.1:31441397-31453233 GCF_029784015.1 Lycium ferocissimum | reverse complement strand
GATAATTGATTTTTTTAAAAATAGCATGACTACATATTTTGGGCTAAAAGAATCATGATCCACTCTTACTATCTTAGAAATTTAGAAATGTCATTGATACACAAATCTTCAAGTCTTTAATTAATAGTGAATAAATTACTATAGGTTTGGAGTTAATTCAAATGTCTTTCACTAAAATATTTATCTTACTAGGTGATTAGTTAAAGAAAGCCTATTTACAAAATTATTTTTTGCATTAGCCATCTACCTATCTTATCTAGTCATTAAATATATATATATATATATATATATATATATATATATATATATATAATTGCTTAAATCAACTAACACCTAGTTATTAAGTTGTTTTAAACATTTGTAAAACGTTGCACCATCTCACACTTTTTCAGCTTATTTATAATTAAACTCCTTTACGCAAAAACTATAATTTTCTACAAGTCTTATTTTTAATAGCATTATTATATTTATAATTTTAGCAACATATATAAATTATCCTCCAAACATTTTAAAAACATTATATTTACACTTAGCCTAACTAATCTTAAGTCCGGTCGGTTAACCATTATTAATGGAACTTAGAGGATGCCTAATACCTTCCCTCTAGGTTAGTTGAACCCTTACCTAGATCTTTTTGGTTTTGTAGACTTTAAAATAAAATCAACTTTAGATAATAACTTTAATGAACTTTAGGTGTCCTAATTCGCCGTAAATAATTAGGTGGCGACTCCTTAACTTTAAATAACCCCGGAATTACCGGGATGTTATAAACTATTTTGAATTCGGTTAAAATAGGGTATAACCGGGATCATGCCTTTGAAAGAAGAAGGGGATAGCCTCACATACCTTTGTGTCTCCTTAACAACGTCGACTAAGAGATCTCCTTCCGACTTACGATTCTACATATAAGAGGGTTCGTACGAAGGTTAGATTGTTGAGGGCACACCTACGTTTAAACTAAAGCTAACGAAAATTGGGCAGCATTTCGTTTGTTTCGACAACTTTTCATCATATAACCAAACAGCTCCAAAACAATACAACAACATCCATAATATCATAATACACAAATTTCCCTCAAGTTATGCATTATTCAATCTCTAAACTCATTTCTAGAATCCTCCATAACCATTACTAGAATACAACTTCATACTTATTTGTAATTCGAGTTCTTCAACTACTCAACACCCTTACTATCATAAAACAATTGTAATACTCACTTTGATTACGTAAAGATGATCTTTGGATAAAATACTCCACTTGAGAAGAACTCCACTTGACTACCAAGGAGATTTCCAACTTCTGTCAACTTTTCGGAAGCATTTACACCCTTAATTCTACTAACTTTTGGTGTTTGATCCTTTAATTTCCCTACTTGGATGTGTGTTAGTGTGATATAGAGAGAATTCTAGAGGTTTGGAGAGTGTTTGAGATGTGGGAAATGAGAAAAAGAAGGGAAAACCGTGCCTTTATAAAATTAGAATTCAGACCCAACCCGGAATATACGGTAAAATATACGGTCCGTATATTGGACCGTATGTTCCTTCCAGAATCTCCAGAAATTTCCCCCTTCACTGGAAGAGTTCTACGGCCAAACATACGGGCCGTATAAAATATACGGTCCGTATGGACCGTATAATCCCCAGTTTTTCCGATTTCATTCTCGTCGCTTCGTTCGATCTCGAATCCTTATGGAACCTTCTTGGTACTCGTGCAACACCTCCTTAACGATCTAACGGACATTATAACTCGTCCTTAAATCCTTGCTACACATTCCTTAGCTTGACACCCATGAAATCCTTCCCAAACGTAACTTATACTCTACTTCCTTTTGACGAATCTAGTTTCCACCAAATCCTACGACTCCAAAATCTTATCGTCTATACATTAAGGTTGCCAATCACCCTCTTGTAGTCGTGGAGGTCTCGTGTCCACCTTGACCGACGTTAGTCCATTCACGACTCAACGCCACGAAATTACCGAGGTGTAACATATCAAACTTCGGTTCGGCTATTTCGGTTTCGATTTTTTGACGATGGACACCAAACACCAAACCAAACTAGTTCGGTTCGGTTCGGTTTGTTGAAGTTTCGGTTCGGTTCGATTCGATTTTTTGGTTTTCGGTATTTATGCCCAGCCCTATCGGATCGGATATGGTCGGCTTGAAACGGTTCAACAAAAAGCCAATTTGAGAGCCAGGCAAGCCAGGAATGGGTTGAGACTTCTAATTAACAAAGGGCAATTTGCACGAGTGCCCTTATTCATGGTCTTTAATTTTTGCCCCTCAAATTGCTAGTCTTTAATTTTTGCCCTTCGCATAAAACTCACGGGTTTCGGATTCAAAACCCCGCTCAGTCAAAAAATTAAAAAACAGAGTTTGGAATTCGCAAGGCATAGTTTATCTGCAAAACTCTGCCTTAAGAAAGAGTTTCAAACTTTACCTTAACTCTGCCTTATGAGGCAACAGGTAGAGTTTGACTGCAAACTCTACCTTATCAGGCAGAGTTTAACTGCAAACTCTACTTAAGGCAGAATTTTGCCTTCAGGAATAAGACAAAACTCTACCTTACGGTAGAGGTTTACATTAAGGCAATTTTTTTTTTTTTTACTCCGCTGGAATTTTGCAAAACTCTGCCTTAAGGCGTAGTTTTTGCCCGAATAGGCCTAATTTTGCTACGAAACTCTCCTTACGTTTTTTTTTTTTTTGACTACTGAGCCGAGGTCGAATCCCAAACCTCAGGGTATTAGGCGAAGGGAATAAATTAAAGACCAGTAATTTGAGGGACAAAAATTAAAGACCAGTGCCTTTGAAGGACAATCCGTGCAAAAAGAAGTGATTAACAAACCTACTAAAGAAAAACAATGAGTATATCATAGTTCCGCGCCATGGACTAACCCATATACACCAACTATTGCATGAGCAGAATACCACTTAATCAAGTACAAAAGGTGTTGATATTGTTCCCAAAAAAATAGATAAAATTGAAAATCAGATCTCCACATACATCCTACAACTTGGACATCTTTGCCATTCTTGATTCTCAGCAAGTTGCATAAGTTGTATACCTTCTATTTTCCTTTCATCCTTGTTCAGTTTACCAAATTCTTCACACACAATTCCTGAATGCCATGGAACTTACACTTTGCACAAACAAACCTTCTGCATTCCGGGCATTCCGACTGAGTAATAACCCTATTTTCATCCGCGCATTCATCAATCAAAAGCCCCGAACAACCCTTAAACAGACAATAAATTTGCGGTGTAACTAATCCCGGGATTAGTTATCCCGGCATTATAATGTTATTCTTATCCCTGTGGGAAGGTGGGATAACTTGTTCCCCAACCAAGCTACCCCTTAGTTTCCAAAAGATCACCAAAATTTATCCTCATCATATGTTATCACACTTTGCACAATTGCTATATGTCACGTACTTTAGTCTCCAATCAAACATTGAAAAGGATATAAAAAATGATTTTCGTTTTCCTCCATGCCAAACACATGTAGACGAATCATAGAAAGTATGTACATGAATGCTTATAGCTTAGTGGCATCAGCAGGAGCTTCTGACACAATAGATGTGAGTTCAATTCTTACTGTACGTTTTAGATTGAACTAACTCTATTTCTATGCGAACTAGCAATTGTCAACACAAAAAGTTTACAGGGCTTTGTGCATCGAGATGCTATCATCTTTAACAGAAGCAATGATGTTCTAACTCAATAAGGCAACACAACCACAAATTTTACATAACCTGGCAAGCCCCTTAAATATCAAATCCTGATGATTACTAGCACACTAGTCAAGCACGGAGGCTGATCCAAGATTAAAATTTTTTGGGTTCTAGATTTTACAATAACAACTCCGAGCGCTAATAGCTGGACTCTAAATTTAAAATTTGTACATAGTTAGTGAATTTTACAACACAAATACAAGCTTTAGGACATATGATTCTTAACCTTCTTTGCCGAGATGTTGTAGTTGGTCACAGAAGCCAAGAGGAGCAAATTGTTCCCACATATGAGTCTGCTACATGGAGAAATCAATCACCCTCTGGCTTAGATTCACTGACCAAAATGTCTTTAATTGAACATTCTTTCTTTAGAATCTTCACGACCGTAGACATAGTCGGTCTGAATGGGCGTGAATCTATGCATTTGATCGCTAATTTTAGAATCCGATCTGCTTCTTCCCAGACATAATTCTGATCTTGATCAACTATTTCTATTAGATTTCCAATCCGATCCATTTTTTGTGCCTATAGTAGTCCATAAAAGCCAATAACTTTGTTTAGTTTCCAGGGTTTCAACCATAAAATGTTGATTCATGTGCATAATCTGAGAAAATCACAAAAACGGTCCTTTATGTTTGAGGGTAGATTCAAAATAGTCCCTTAAGTATGCACTGAACAATTCTGGTCCTTTAAGTATGCAAAAAATTAACACTTTTAGTCTCCGTCAAATAGTACCGAACTCTGTCTGTTAGATCCGATAGGAACTATGAAAAACAAGGACACTAGCGAGAACTCATATTTAGAGCTACAATTTTTGTAGTTTATGCTATTTTTAATTTATTTCTAAAGTCTGGAGCAGCTTTTTGATTTGATGAGACTTTCTTGATTTTTATGGTTAACTTTTTCCACTGTTTCCATCAAATCTAGCGTACATAAATTGTTAAATATTATATAGAGACTTAATGTGTTAACTTTTGGCAAACTTCAAGGACCAAAACTGTTCAGTGCATACTTAAGGGATTATTGTGAACATACCATCAAAACATAAAGGGACCATTTTTTCCATTTTCTCTGCACAATCTCTTGCAGTTGGTTGATTTTCACTCACCTCTTCCACGAGGTATTCAGTGTCACCACCTGCCCTCGGGGTCGTGACTTTCCTTCCACTGATAAGTATGAGTGTGACAACTCCAAAGCTATACACATCTGCGCTAGCTTCTACGGGACGATCTTTAACTTCAGGCGCTGTATACGACCTGCAAAAGGCTTCCATTAGTGAGACGTGCAATTGTGATAGTCAATGTACAAAGTTCTAACAAAACAAAATCAATCAATGTATTACTAATTTGTATCTGAAATATAATTTGTTAGGGTGTTCCCTTACTGTGATCCTTCCAACTGTTGCTTGTGATAAAACTTTGCAAATCCAAAATCATATATCTTCGGATTTAGATCATCATCAAGAATAATGTTTGCTGGTTTAATATCCCCGTGTATAATTTCCTGTTTGGACCCCTCGTGAAGGAAAGCTAAACCTTCTGCTAGGCCAAGACAAATTCTATACCTTGTTGGCCAATTCAGTCTTGCTCTAAGTTTGTTTGAACCTGTAAGTAATCAAAGCTCAACTTTTATTTGTACAGCTAAGATTATATTTTTCCCCTTTATTTACTGCATCTGCGGAGGCTTAACAAAGAAATTTTTTCAAAAATGGAAGACATTACCAAATAATGCATCTTCAAGAGAAGTTGGTTGTTTCCCACACAGCATCCCATCAGTTCCAATGTACTCATATATAAGCAAAAGTTGGTTGTTTCCTACACAGCATCCCATCAGTGTTACAAGATTTGGATGTTTGATGCTAGCAATTGTACGACTCTTTTCCACAAACTCGTCCATTCCTTCTTTTGTTGCCGAAAGCTTTTTAACTGCGATGGCAGTCCCATTCGCTAGAGTACCCTGAATGTTGATTAAGTGTTTCAGATGATGAAATTACCACAACAACAACAACATCATAATTCAATGTGACTCCACAAGTGGGGCCTAGGGAGGGTGTGGTGTAAGCAAACCTTACTTCTACCTTTGTGGAGTAAAAAGGCTATTTTCGATAGACCCTCAACTCAAGTAAGCGTTTTCCAAAACAGGTTTGAAAATACAAGAGTAAAAAAGCTATGATGAAAATTTCGAAGAAAAGAAAAGTATTGACCACAAAAATAGTAAAGATAACCAAATTAAAAGAAACAACAAAGAGTGACAAAATTGAAGAATAAGATAATGGTAGAATAATAAAAATAATAACGACAACAACATTGTGAATCAGAAAAACAAAATAATTATATATCTAGACATTGAAGGTCATCCAGCTAGCAAAAGGAGAAAGGTTGTGCATAGTGCAGGTGCAGGCTTTAACTCACCATGATACCTCTAAGAACAAAGATGGGCATTTAAATTGCATAGAGGATGAAAAGCATCACGAAACATAATATTAGTACTGCAACTTTTGTCATGAGAGAATAACTTTTCACAAGAAAATGAAGAATACAAAAGTGGAAAATATACCTCAAATGAGTTAAGATTCTAGCTAACCTTATAGATGGTCCCAAAACCTGCATCAGCCAGCCGATTCGCAACATCAAAATTCTTTGTGGCGGCTTTAATTTTTCGATAGTTGTAAAGCCCTCCAGGGTACAATTCAACAAGTTCTTGCTCTATATCAACACATTAGTGAATAAATATCAACTGAGTGGAAAAGAGAAAGAAAGTAAAGAAGCTTACAACCGTAAAGAAATGGATCTTGAGTCTAACTCAACCTCAAAAGCTAACTCATGAGGCGAGGATTGTTCAAATCCATATAAGGAGACCACTCATCTTATTAACCAACAATGTGAGATTTTTTTCACTCTTCAACACCCCACCTCACGCTCAGGGTGGACAATTTAATATGGGGGCCCAACATCGAGTGAGGTCGTGCTCGGGTACCATGTAAGAAATGGATCTTAGGCCTAACTCAACTCCAAAAACAAGGAGACCTATGATTGACATGATGGTAATTAAAAAAGATAACTATAAGAAATGGATGTTAGGCTTAACTCAACTCCAAAAACTAGCTAAAATCTTAACTCAATAGCTAACCTCATATGAGGAGACCAGTACCACATCCCACAAGTCCACAACCAATGTGGGACAACCAAACATCCGTCCAACCTATATCCAAGCTTGCCAACTGAAGCGTGCACAACGTAATATAAAATAATATCGGGTAATTCAAGAACTGGAATGGCTCTAGTTCTGATACCATGATAAGAAATGGATATTGGGCCTAACTCAACCCCCAAAACTACCTCATGTGGTTAGGATTGCCGAAATCCATATAAGCACACTAATTTCACATCCCACAATAGATGTGGGACATTTAAAAAAAGAAAAAACTAGAACTTTGAGATGGAGCGACAAATATATTATTGCATCAACTACTCCCTCCGTTTCAATTTATGTGAACTTTTTCGAGTACGAGGGTCAAACTTTATAACTTTGACCGCAAACTTTGATATAGATATTTCAAGTTTGTAAAGCTAAAATTTATATATTTGAAAAAAATATAATAAGTACTATGAGTCATGATAATTTATAATTCAAATAATTTTAAAAAAATGTAAGAAAAACGTGGTCAAAGAACCACCTCGTAGACTCCCCAAATAGTAATGAGTTCACATAAATTGAAGGTTCACATAAATTGAAATAAAGGGAGTATTTTCTTGTCTCTTTTTCCATGATGGTAAGGGGTGACTAAAGACGAGCAACAACATTTTAAATTTTGGGGATCTAGAAGGAATATTCATCTTACTTTGGCTATCTTTGCTGTCAATCCTTTCTTTTCTTCGATATTTTCATCATAACTTTTTACTCTTACATTTCTCAAACCTGTTTTGGAAAATACGTTTTTTGAGCCAACGGTCTACCTGAAACAACCTCTCTACCCCCACAAAGATAGGGGGAAGGTCTACGTACACCCCCACCCTCTCCAGACCTCACTTGTGGGATCACACTGGGTATGTTGTTATAGAAGGAATATCCAGAATCTTAGGGTATCCTAAAACATCTTCTTAAAGGTGGCTTCACTTCAAATCCCAAAGAACCAAATAAAATCTATAATAAAATAGTGTTACCTTCCTGACGTAATTTGTCTTGGAATCTCTAGGAAAGACCTATGAACAATATTAGAATAAATAATGCAAATCCTGAAATTCCAGCTGGCACTCCAATGGACTCTTTTTGAACTGGTTCATAAACTGTTAGCATGAAATATCAGTCACAAAGTAGGGACCAAAACCATGTAAAATGACAAAAATGGTCCCTTATCTTTGATGGTAGGTTTAAAATAGTCCCTTAAGTATGCACTGAGTAACTTTGGTCCTTTAAATTTGCCAAAAATGAGCACTTTTGGTCTCCATTAAATAATTACCAACTCTGATTGTTAAAATTTAACCAAAATTGTGAGAAGTTCTTTTTTTACTAGATATCTCCATCAAAATTCCAAAAAACACAACATAAAAACTACACAAGACACAAAACAATAGTCCAAAAATAATAGAAATCGCACCTCAAAAGTTGCATTAGGCTCTTGAAATAGACCAAAAATAATATAAATTACAAAATCTAACTTCCAAATATGAGTTCCCATTAAATACTTTCTATATACATAGTTCCAATTAAATTTAACAATCAAGGTTTGATAAATACCTGACGGACACCAAAAGTACATACTTATGACAAACTTAAAGGACCAAAGTTGCTCCAGTGATACTTGAGGAACTATTTTGAACCTACTATCAAAGATAAGGGATCATTTTTATCATTTTCTCTAAAATGGTAAACAGTCAAAGACATAAAATGAATACCTCGAGTTACTGTAATTGCAGATATAAGGGGACCATAGTACACTGATGGGTATAGGACCGACCCTTTTCCAGACCAGTATAAGTGAATCTCCAGTCTACTGTCATTCAGAAAAGTGGTATATTCCTTTGTTATAGCCTTATTCACACGTCCCGCTTCTCTTTCGATGCTAAAGTTTCTCAGCACATTTTCTCCCTGCATATATATTATCTCAATTTTTCTTTAATATATGTTTGCATATGGATCTGCAACCAAGTTTGGTACCTTACCTGGATATCAACATCAAAGAGTCGCCCTGCTTTGCTATGCGAATCTTTAGTGTTGCTACTAGATATTTCAGCAAAGTGAAGCTTCACTTTGTACTCACCAGTTCTCAAACAAAATCCATAATATTTCAAGGAGATTGGGGATAAACGAGCTGTTCGATACAATTGGGCATCACCAGCATGAATTTCGCAGGTGTCATTTAGAGTGTACTTATTGCGATGTGCCCATAAGAAGCTTCCCATACTACTATAGCCCCAATTTGAACTATTACTCCTAAAGAAAGTTGATTGACCAAGTCGATGTACATCAGCTTCATAGTCACTTCCATTAACTGGTACAGACTCACCACCGCAGTTTATAAACAAACGGTCATCTACAAATGGAGACACTATTTTTAGTAAATGATGCATTTACAATCTTAAAATATGAGGAACTTTTATCCTGAAATGGAAACACTCTAGAAATATACTGTGAAAGTCTGCAGCTCCCTCTCAATCTAAGATAGCAAACTAGGAATGTCAAATGAAATGGTAGAATTTGAATTTGAAGTAGCCAAAAATGGGCAGCTTAATAAATGTGACCCGCCCAAAAATTACTTGGCTGGAATGGGTTGGGATATAAATGGGCTAAAAGCGGGTCATAACCCAACCCACTCAATTTTTACTAAGTTTTAGTCTCTTTGTTTGTTATTTTATGATTTTTTGAAGTACCTAATAAAACTATTTTGTTCTTTACTATGGCTATATATAACATATCAAATAAAATAATATTTTTTCAAATATATTTTGACAAAGTTTTTGTGGGTTAATTTGGGATATATCAGCCCAATCTGGGCTACATATCAGTGCAACTTTTAGATGGGTTGAAATGGGTTCAGCTAAGGGCTGAGCTAATAAATGGGCGGGTGAATGAGTTGGACAGGTCATTTTTTATGGGCTAATTTTGACACCTTACGAACTACAGAAATCATTAGTTGTTTAGAAACTTTTATGTAGGTCATATCTGATCCTAAATGAAAAATCTATGAAGCTACTCATAAGGAACATAACATAACACATATACTAAAATCACTTCATGTCTGAAGTTGTGGGAACTTACAGAGCTGATTTCTATTCTTACAATCAATTTGGTCCCGCTTTGCAACCCTGTATTCAAATTTATGCACAAAGTTAAGTACCAGTTTTCTTGTGAGACCAAATTATTTCTGCTTTTTCTTTTTCCCTCTTTGTTCGAGATACAGGTGGAAGAGCTTACTCATCCGTTTTATTGAGGCAGCACTCAAACAGATTCCTGGGAAAGGGCAATATAATTGGATTCAGAAATAGCAAAGCTATTAAGAAGCACAAAATTAAGATTTTTCTAGATATACATGTGAAAATCACCCTTACAAGTTAGGGTTTAGATGCTCTTTGGAGCTTATGTTCACATTTTTGAAACTGTTTTCAGAAACATCCCTGCATTTTTAACTTGGAAGAGTGAGTGGCAAAATATGTTGCAGAAATTAATGAAAAGAGAAAGTCGGCAGAGAAAATCATGTTAAATCAAACTTCAATTGGAAGAAATTAAATGCCACGATTTTACAATAGTCGAAATATAATATATTTCTTCCAAGAGACCCTCCAAATTTGGACTTAAAGAAGTGCTTGGTCCAAGGATTATACATCTTCAATTTGTGCTATAGCTCCAACTTGCAATTGCAAAGGCAGGCAAGGATTTTAAAGTGAAATCTTCAACGTGGAAATTTGGCACCAGCCAAATTTAATGCCAAGAAGAAAATTGGCTCACTCCATCCTTATAAATAGGGAGCTCTCGTTCAGTTTACTTACACACCAATTCTCAGAGAAAAATAGTGTAAGTATACCATAAAATGAGCGTAATAAAAAATAGTTTGTGAAAAAATAGAAAGTGAGCGATATTGTAGGAGGAGAAAATCGAAAAGTGTTATTTCTTTTTGAGTGTGCGGTGGTCTTTATTTATACTCGCGACTATACGATGAAATTCCTCGGCCATAGTAATATCGGTTGGTCACTCTCGCTTAGTGATTTTCCCTTATTCAAAAGGGTTTCCACATAAAAAATCTTTGCGTCATTATTCTTCATTCTATTCTGGATTTAACCATAACTTAGTGTTCCACGTTTATCACTAATACTGTGAATATTATTTTTGCGGGTCTATTTTTATTCCCAACAATAATTTCTTCCAAGAGATCCTTCAAATTTGAATTTAAAGAACTGCTTGCTCCAAGGATTATATACCTTCAATTTGTGCTATAGCTGCAACTTCCAACTTTACTGTTAAATATAATTAAAGTTACAGTCGCAATTTTACCCTTTATTTTGCGCTTGCTTTTACTTCCTTTTTATCACTTCACTTTATTTTGATTTTATTACTCCCTTCCTCAGCTTGACAATATAGTCTGAACTTAAAACCCAAAAAGTAATATATTAATGCAAAAAGCACTTACACGTATGAAATTTCATTCATCCAAGATGGAATTGTCTCATTGAGCTTATTTCTTCTTAGAAATCTGCAAGCATGCATTGGATCATGACACTTAATACCAACACACAAAAAGGAAAAAAGTGGAAAAATATCGATGCTTCCACAGTTAATTACAAAAGTAAGATCACCTTTTATATCTAATGATTAGTTAGAGGAGTAAGGTCACTTACATATAATTCAACCAGGGTTTAACATCTTCTGGAATTGGACCAGACAAACTATTGAAACTCAAGTCCCTACATCAGGAGAAAAAACAAAAAAAGTAGAATTACTATATATATTTGTTCAGGAAACATGTACTCTCTCCATTAAATGCGTTTTTTTACATTTTCTATTTTGTTAAAAAATTAAGTGGCGTTTCACATAATCAAAAAGGCATTAACGATGTTCTTCCCATTTACCTTACTTAAATGTGGAGTTTTACATAACCAAGAAACTGGGGTAA
>NC_081352.1:31358318-31441297 GCF_029784015.1 Lycium ferocissimum | reverse complement strand
GAGGCATGCCACAATCTCTAGATAATCGGCCCAATTTGGACCAAGGTCACGTTATATGTCCGGTACATTTCAAGGATGACCGGATCAATTGGGGGAACGAGCTTCAGTGTGAATGGATACGTGTAGGCCTGTGCACGAATCGGTTCGGTTCGGTTTTGGCCATCATCGAGTTGAAATTTCAAATTTTGATTTTCTATAATTCTCAACCAAACTCGATCCATTCTAGGTTCAATTCGATTCGGGTATACAAATCGATTTGTTCGATTTATTCGAAATTTAAACAAGTAACTATTTCATTTCAGTTTTAGAGTAAACATAACAAAAAATAATGAGATCCTAAATTTGCAGCCTTATAACCACGACATTAACCAAGAAAAAACCATAGACTTGCAAGCATAATAGCATATAAATAGTAAAACAAGAACTTGACAACTTGTGCGAGCATACAAATCCGCCAACACCACATTGCATATACCAAATTAGTCATATTAGTCACTAGTGGCATATAAATTCGGTTTGTTCGGATCGGTTCGGTTGATAATTGAAGCCAACCGTATCCGAACCGTTAAATCGTAATATTTTATAATTGCATTTGTAAATCGAAATTGAATTGTATTATCCCAATTGAATTATCCGAATTGTTTCGAATCGGTTCGGAAATTCGGATTGAACCGATTTGTGCACAGGCCTAGATACGTGTAAACGAACAAGAACCCTTCCCTATGATCAGTGATGGACTCGTCAGGGTTGGGGGGGGACATCTCTACCGGACGATCGTCCCATCCGCAATCTGCCCGGACTCCAGGTAGGAGGTCCTTTGTAATAGACGAAGGATATCGTCTCACGTTGAAACCCCTATCCGTGATTAGAGATGGCTTCTCAACGTCAAATTCATGGTTGTAATTGGGTCTGGACGGTATTATGTACAGAGCAGTCAGTTCCACAAATGTTTTTCCTTTGGGTTTTGAAACAGGCTCAGCTCCCGTAGAAGAAACCGAGGGAACGTCCTGGGAAGCAGAATTGGTGTTGGCTGACATTTTAAATATGAAAGAGTGGATTTGAAAATTTGAGGATTTGAAGAGGTAGATGAAAGATTCAAGACAAGAACGAAACAATGAAAGAGAATATTAGATGGATTGAAGAGCGATTGAAAGATGCAAAATACCTTGAAGATTCAGAGCAAATGAAGAAGTTAACAAAGAGGCTTTACGATCAAAGAAGCAAGAAGTAAGAAGTAGAGAATGAGAAGTGAAAGTGAAAGTGAAAAAATGAGCTGCTTTGGGCCTTATATAGACATTCCACTGTAGCGGTTACAGAGAACGACCAATCGAGAGGCGACGTATGTCCCAAAATTAATGAGACGTGGGTTAAGGCGGTTCCCGAGGTCGACCACTCGGGACGAGACACGTGGCCGAAGTCAGAAGGACGTGACATAACTGTTCCCGCCAAATTTGAAGATAAGAATGAGCTTATGGAACCACCGATTTTGGGACTTATCCACTTCCCGTTACTCCGGTAAAAATACGATCCGGAAAGTGTGGGGACTATATGTATACGCAAAAACCGGTCAATGTGTGACCAGGGAATCCGGAGTCGAGGTAAGTCCAAATGAGCACGAGCATGTTCGGTCTTTTCTTCACACCGGGGTATCGTACCGGATCGATGCAATTGACCCGAGACAAGAAAAGCGCGTCCGTTGGTCCGGGTACGCTGATCCAAGATCAACGTGTCCATTGGTTCGGTTAACTGGTTGCGATGTTGCCACGCGTCAGGAAACTGTTCTGCCATTTTCTCTGATGACCGTACGGGTGTCGGACCGTACGGTCCTACCTTATCTTTTTTAGGGTTTGTTTATTCATAAGGGCTTTTGTGTTGTATTCATGGCCCATAAGGCATACCTACAAATAGAGGACATTCTTCCCCTTTTTGGGGTTAGCTTTTTTCAAATCTCAACATCGTAATAGTAAAATATATAGAGGCTCTCTCTCTCTCTCTCTCTCTCACACACACACACACAGAGATATTGGTCCGGATTTTGTGGTGTTCTTCCTTAGCTCTACTTATTCATTCAATATATATAATACATTACTTAATATATATATTTGGCATAAATCACCAATCACAATACACATTCTCACAGCAGTAACACACATTTATATATATTGCAACAAACAAATCCAAAGACATTTCATACCAACCAAATAGATTAAAATTCATCCACATATCCTATACCTCACTTACAAATTTAATTGTTACCGAAATCCGGGGTAAACAGTAACCATCTATAGTATTTCCCCTTTTTAGAAGTTCAAGTCATATAAACATGAATTATGCTTAAGATTTAAGGTTATAGCTTCAAAGGATTAATGTCAAAAACATTGTCCGTATCCTGTATTTTACACTTTCAATTCCCAGTATGTAGCTTGAGCTTAGGGCACATGAATTTGAATATTTAGAATTAACAATTATTTAAAACTGGTTGTGACTTGTGATCCGGGTTTCATTGGATCCAACTTTCCTTAGCTATTTCAATTAGAACTAACAAAACAGAACGATCCTCCTCTCTGTGAAAAGAAAGAGTGTGTCAATGGAATAGTTAAGTGCAGAACGCAAGTCACACTGGCAAATGCATCTTAATGGGAGAAAGGAGGAGCTTGGAGGCAGAAAATTGATGAAAGCTAGTGAAGCTGCTGAATGTTCAAAGGATTTTTTGGATGATGGGCAGATGACATGACAATCTTAAATCATGTCTTCTTTTCAGGGATTAATAATTTGCATGAAGGGATTAGATCAAGTGAGATACGCTATGATATAAACGAAGCAACTGATGTCTAGGGGTTGAAATTCAGGCCTGTAAAATTAAGATCTCTTGGGAGTAACCATACACTAGAGTTGGGATAGAAGAGAACTTGAATATTTCTACTAATGTATTGATGTTTGCAGATGTGTAATTAAATAGCATCCAACAATTAGCCTGCTATGTTATCTATGGCTGGTATGATGGTAACTTACATGCACCAATTTTTAGTATTTGTAATTTCATATTAAAATAAATAAGGTGGATCGAAAATAATGTTTTAACTTTTATCATAACTGCCTAGTATGTTTATAATTTTTCTTTTTTTAGTAATTACATAATATTACCTCCGTTTCATTTTATATGGCTCAATTTAATTTATTGAGCATGGAGTTTTAAGATTTTACACATAATATTACCTCACTTTGATTGATTGAGAATGGAGTTTTAAGATTTACTTTTTATTTTTTGCAATTTATGATACTAAATTAAGTCATAGATATTTTTTTGTTAATATGAAAATTAAATATAAATTTTAAATTTAAATGGTTACTAATTATAAAAAAGGTATCATTATTGAGAAAGATTAAAAAGAAAGTGTATCACGATAATGGGAGTCGAAAATTTTAAGACATCTTTAAGATCACAAGCTTTCAGTCATTTCTATTTTACTCTTTCCTTTTTTTTTTTTTTTTTGGTTAAATAACTGAATAAATGCGGTCACAGACGTCACATGAAATGAATTAAAGAGAATAATCGACTAGCTAAAAGTGAACTGGGAATTGAGTACTACTCCCTCCGTCCCCCAATTTATGTGATATACTTTGACTAGGCATGAACTTTAAGAAATAAATGAAGACTTTTGAAATTTGTGATCTAAATAAGCTATAAATATTTGTGTGGCTGTAAATCATTTCATTAAGGTAAAAGGGTAAAAGGGAACCTTTTCAATGGCCTAGAAACGTGAATGGTAATGCTGCAACTTTATGTACACTTATGCAATGAATTTGGCAAATTAATATAATACATTTAACATTAAAATGCCCCAAAAGTCTATCACCCACTTCTTCAGCATATCGTACCATTATTTGGTCTAGGTTCCTCTGAACCTGTAAGTAATCAAAGCTCAACTATTATTTGTACCGCTAAAATTATTGTTCTCTTGGAGTTTTGAGGCTATGTACTTAGCCATGCAATTTTTGCAATAAGAATGATTGCATCCCAAAATCTTGAACATATCAGTACTTGTAGATTTCTCATCAGCACAAATATCACAAGTGAAAATGTCATTGTGGACATCTATGTGAACAGATGAATTTGGACTTGTTGTGACTTCCATTGATGCTTAATTAGTTTGTGGATTAAGCCACAAGAATGAATATTAAATCGAGGGGTCTGTAACTCTTGAGATTATAGAGGCAAATAAAGATACTTTTGAATTGGTGATACAGAAGACAATGAGTTTTCCTTTTGGGGGAATTCCAATTCGGTAATTAACCTCTACACCTTCAGTATAAATAATTTTTTATACTAATATTACAGATATGGCTCCTCAAAATGTACGATTTGTAATCTTGAAAATAAGACAATTATCTAGTATAACAAGTAAAAATAACTTGCACTACAAGAAAGTAAAAATAACTTGCACTACAAGAAATATGACTTACTGTGATCACGGTGTAATTTTGTAGCGACTTTGGTCGCCACAATACACCAAATTTCTTGTTGCTTTAATGGTCTAATTTTTTATTTTTATATTGACATTGAAACTCTGAATAATACTTTTACCGGTTAGTTTGGCTATGGAGGAAGCAGAGTACCAAATAATCTATTTATGGATTCTATTATATTACCAACAAAATTAAAAATAAAAAAAAAAAAAAAAAAGCGAAATTCGTATGCCAAATAATATGTTTTTTTTTTTTTACATATTTAAATGGTAGAGTTGACTCACTTGTGAGTTATGTTATTGTTTTTAAGCCTGTTTGGTTACACGAGCATGTGCGTACCTAAATACTAGCAAGGATAAAAACAAATACTAGGAGATAGATATATAATTTTAAAATATAAATATTTTTTGGTATTTGATTGAGAGCAGAATATAAAAGAGAAGAAGTTATATTTGATAATAATGTTAACAAAATTGAATATTTTCCATCATACCAAACACAAGTACCATTGTTTGGTACCTTGAAATTTAAAAGATGTTTTCCACCAAAAGGCAAAAAACACAAATCATTTTCCTTGAAATTATGCCAACTCTTCTTCAATCTTAATCGTGTTTCAATCAACGCTTAGACATTAATATCAACTTTGAATTTCGATAAGTTCAGCAACGCATTTATTCTCATCATATCTTATCATCTTTAATAGATGCAACAAGGTTCTAACTCAACAAGGCACCACAAACATAAATTTTACATAACCTAGCAAGCCCTTATATATCAAATCCAGGTGAGTACTAGCACACTTGTTACAACGAGGTAGATCCAGGATTTGAATTTAATGGGTTCTGAATTTCACAATAACAACTTCAAGTGCGAATAACTGGACTCTAAATTTAAAATTTGCACATATATAGTGAAATTTACAACAAATACAAGATTTAGGACAGACCTACTAGTTTTAGCTGAACGCGCAATGCTTAAGTCTCCTTCTAGCTCCGCGCCTGGTCAAGCACACTGTTAAAGCAAATATGATACTCCTTTACTTCTCTATCTGGGTAGAAGTTTTTCAAAAGGACAAACATGATTTGATCCTTCTAGATGGAGAACCACCCAGCTTTGGCTTAATGGTCTCGATTGAGCATTCTTTCTTTATAATCTTCACGACTGTAGACATTGTCGGTCTGAATGGGCGTGAACTGATGCATTGCATTGCTAATCTTAGAATCATATCTGCTTCTTTCCAGTCATATTCCGGAAGCTTATTATCGACTAGATCCATTAGAGTTCCCCTCTGATCCTTTACTTGTGCCTATAACAGTCCATAAAAGCCAATAACTTTGTTTAGTTTCCTAGATTTCAACCATAAAATGTGGATTCATGTACATAATCTCTTGCAGTTAGTTGAGTTTCACTCACTTCCTCCACGAGGTATTCAGTATCACCACCTGCCCTTAGGGTCGTGACTTTCTTTCCACTGATAAGTATAAGTGTGACAACTCCAAAGCTATACACATCTGCGCTAGCTTCTAAGGGCTGATCTTTAACTTCAGGAGCTGTGTATGACCTGCAAAAGGCTTCCATTATTGAGAAGTGCAATTGTGATAGCCAATGTATACAAAGTTTTTAACCAATTTGAAAACAAAATCGGTCAGAGGTGTTCCCGTACAGTGTTCTTTCCAACTTTTGCTTGTGATAAAACCTTGCAAATCCAAAGTCATATATCTTTGGATTTAGGCCGTCATCAAGAATAATGTTTGCTGGTTTAATATCCCCGTGTATAATTTCCTGTTTGGACCCCTCGTGAAGGAAAGCTAAACCTTTAGCTAGGCCAAGACAAATTCTATACCTTGTTGGCCAATCTAGTCTTTCTCTAAGTTCGTCTGAACCTGTAAGTAATCAAAGCTCAACTATTATTTGTACAGCTAAAATTATTTTTCCCTTTCTTTACTACAACTGCGGAAGCTTAACGAAGAAATTTTTCATAAATGGAAGACATTACCAAATAATGCATCTTCAAGAGAGTTAGTTCCAATGTACTCATAGATAAGCAGAAGCTGGTTGTCTCCTGCACAGCATCCCATTAGTGTTGCAAGATTTGGATGTTTCATGCCAGCAATTGTGCGACTCTTTTCCACAAACTCGTACATTCCTTCTTTCGTTGACGAAAGCTTTTTAATTGCGATGGTAGTCCCATTTGCAAGAGTGCCCTGAATGTTAATTAAGTGTTTCAGATGATGAAATTGCAACAACAACAACATTCCTAGTGTAGTCCCACAAGTGGGTCCGGAGAGAGGTTCTGTTGTCAGACTTTACCCCTACCTTTGTAGGGTAGAGAGGCAGTTTCCCATAGACCCTCGACTCAAGAAAAGCATTTTTCAAAACAGGTTTGAAAAATATAAAAGTAAAAAAGCTATGATAAATGAAACAACAGCAGTGATAAAATTGAAGAATAAGATAATGGTAGCATAATAATAATAACAATAATAATTACAAATGTTGAAATTGCGAATCAGAAAAACAAAATAATCATATATATAGACATTGAAGGTCATCCAGCTAGCAAAAGGAGAAAGTTTATGCATAGTGCAGGTGCAGGCTCTAAATCAACATGATACCTCTAAGAATAAAGATGTGCAGTTAAATTGCATAGAGGATGAGGAGCATCACGAAAACACAAAATTGATATTGCAACTTTTTTTTTTTTTTTTTTTAAATTTTTTGATAACTGTAGTGTCCGGGCACCTCAACTAATTCCACGGGATACCTCCCACCTCCCACCAAAGAACAAGTACCAGCTAACTCTATCCACCAAGGTTAGGACATATGGAAGAATCACTTAGCATTTTTGTCTCTACTGGCATTTGAACTTGAAGCCTCATGATTTTCAACTCATTTCATTGTGTACTAGGCTACACTCTTGGGTGCATTAGTACCCTTAACTTTTGTCATGAGAGAGTATTTTTTTTCGAAAGAAATGAAGAATACAAAGGCGGAAAAAATGCCCTCAAGTGATAAGCAAAATTTATTTAATTGAAGAAAACTGTAAAAGATATATCACAAAGAATACAAAAAACCATAAACTAAGTGAGTTAAGATTCTAGCTAACCTTATAGACAGTCCCAAAACCTCCCTCACCAAACCGGTTCTCAACAGCAAAATTCTTTGTGGCAGCTTTAATTTTTCGAAAGTTGTAAAGCCCTCCAGGGTACAATTCAACAAGTTCTAGCTCTGCATCAACATATTAGTAAATAAAATATCAGCGGAGTTGAAAACCGAAAGAAAGTAAAGAAGCTTACAACAAATAAAAAGACCTATGATTCACATGATGGAAATGTATCTTGAGCTTAACTCAAACCCAAAAGATATCTAGAATCTTAACTCACTAGCTAACCTCATATGAGGAGACCAGCGTGGGACAACTTAAAATCCCTCCAACCTACGCCAAAGCCCTTAAAATCCCTCCAACCTACGCCAAAGCCTACCAACTGAATCGTGGACAACATAATATGGTGGGCCCAACATCGGGTAGATCAAGTATTGGATGGGTCTAGTTCTGATACCATGATAAGAATGGATCTTGGGTCTAACTCAACACGAAAAACTAGCTCATCGTAGTTAGGATTGATCTTGAATATCATATAAGGACCGGGGCGGATCCGCCACTTTAGGGTGGGGGGTGGCATGGCACCCGCCTGATTAAAACTTTTTTATATACTTATGTTGTAATTTGCTTAAATTAGGGTAAATATTTGATCCTGCCACCCCTAGTCGTAAATTAGACAAAGGTGCAACAGTTGGTAGACATAAGTTTGAATCTATCTTGAACATTTTCCTCCTCCTGTTTCTCTTCGCGCTTTTTACTTCCTTTGTACCAGTAATTTCCTTTTCCGCCCTCCTAATGTTCTATTTATCTTTTTATTATTTATATTGTCTTTCCTCTTTTCTATTATTTTATCTATGGTCTCTAGCGAGAACACACAAATAGAAACTTCAAAATCCCTCAAATTAAGCATTTCTCTTAATCTCAAATCTGTGAGTATTTAAATCGAAAGAGTTCGGTCTCAATGAGAATTTTGGATTGAGATCAAAATTCAATTTATCCTTTTTTTAAAATTTCTTTTGTTTATTACTCCCTCCATCCATGTTTATTTGTCTACATTTGACTTGGGACACTCTTAATAAGCAATAAATAAAATGAGAAATGAATTGGAGTACTTAATAATAAGGGTAAAATAGGTATAAAATGGTAAATTATGTCTTGTTTTTTCAAACTATATAACTTACAAGTAAAAGTGGACATATATTTTTAGCATAATGGACAAATAAAAATGGACAGAGGGAGTGTATTATAAAAGTTTATGCTATTCTATAATTATTAAATTCAATTTAAATCACTTTACTACTTAAAGTCTTAAATTGTAATGGAAATTTAAATAAGCATCTTGCTTAGAAAAAAAAAAAATGAAATTTATGATTTATTTTTGAGAACTTGTAGTTTATCTAATTCTACATTTACTTATGGGGTGTATTTACCTATTGAAGAGTCTTTCTATTAATTTTCTTATTTTGATTGGTGTAATTCCCTTATTGAAGATGTTATTTTACTTGTGCAAATTCATTTTTTTATATAAGAGATGCAAGTTCCTTGGTGAAAAGTTGATTTTATTTCTGTTGTTAATGGGTGTTAATGAGTGTGATTTCTTAGTTAAGATGCTAATTATGTTCGTTTCTTGATTTTTGAGATGTAATTTTCATATTTGCAAATTAAAAAAAGCGCAATTAAGTTGGCCCGAATAAATCCCTAAAAATCCAGATGGGCCTCCCAAATACACGCCACTAACAAGATATACATTGAAGAAAATTGTGGCACCCGCCACCTTCAAATCCTAGATCCGCCTCTGAACCAACTCCACATCCCACAATTGATGTGGGACGACTTAAAGAAGACAAATTACAACTTTGAAAATGAAGCCGCAACATATCATTCCATCAACTATTTACTTGTCTCCTTATCGAGGATGGTACGTAAGGTGTAAGTAAAGAGGAGAGACAACATTTTAAAATTTTGGGGATCTAGCAGGAATATTCAGAATCTTAAGGTACACTAAAACATCCTTTCAGAGTTGGCTTCACTTCAAATTCCAATGGAAACCAAATAAAATATAAATAATGTAGTGTTACCTTCCCGAAGTAATTTGTCTTGGAATATCCAGGAAAGACCTATGAACAATATTAGAAGAAATAATGCAAATCCTGAAATTCCAGCTAGCGCTCCAATAAAAAATGACCCTTTTTGAACTGGTTCATAAATTGTTAGCATGAAATATTAGTCACAAAGTAGGGACCAAAACCATGTAAAATGGTAGGGAAAATGACAAAAATGGTCCCTTATCTTTGATAGTAGGTTTAAAATAGTCCCTTAAGTATGCACTAAGTAACTTTGGTCCTTTAAGTTTTCCAAAAATGAGCACCTTTTGTCTCCATCAACTATTTACCAACTCTGGTTGTTAAAATTTAACCAAAATTGTGAGAAGTTTTTTTTTTTTTTTTTTTTTTTTTTTTTTAAATCTAGATATCTCCATAAAAATTCCAAAAAATCGCAACTTAAAAACTACACAAGACACAAAACAATAGTTCACAAATAATAAAAATTGCACCTCAAAAGTTGCATTAGGCTCTTGAAATATACCAAAAATAACATAAATTAAAAATCTAACTTCCAAATATGAGTTCCCATTTAATATTTTCTATATACATAGTTCCAATTAAATTTAACGATCAAAGTTTGATAAATATCGAAGGAGACCAAAAGACCATACTTTTGATAAACTTAAAGGACCAAAGTTTCTCAAGTGATACTTAAGTAACTATTTTGAACCTACTATCAAAGATAAGGAATCATTTTTATCATTTTCTCTAAAATGGTAAACAGTCAAAGACTATAAAATGAATACCTGGAGTTACTGTAATTGCAGATATAAGGGGACCATAGTACACTGATGGGGTTAAGACCGCCCCTTTTCCAGACCAGTATAAGTGAATCTCCAGTCTATTGTCATTTACAAAAATGTTATATTCCTTTGTTATAGCCTTATTCACACCTCCCGCTTCTCTTTCGATGTTGAAGTTTCTCAACACATTTTTTTCCTGCTTAAATATAATTTAAAAGTCTTCTATATGTTTGCATATGGATCGACAACTTATGGTTTTGGTACCTTACCTGGATATCCACATCAAAGAGTCGCCCTGCTTTGGTATGCGAAACTGTAGTGTTTCTACTAGATATTTCAGCAAAGTGAAGCTTCACTTTGTACTCAACATTTTTCAAACAAAATCCATAATATTTCAAGGAGATTGGGGATAAACGTTCTGAGCGATACAATGAGGAATCGCCAATCTCAGTTAGAGTGTACTCATTATGACTTGCCCATAAGAAGATTCCCATACTACTATAGCCCCAATTTGAACTATTACTCTTGAAGAAAGTTGATTCACCATATGGATGCACATCAGCTTCATAGTCACTTCCATTAACTCGTACAGACTCACCACCGCAGTTTATAAACAAGCGGTCATCTACAAATGAAGACACTATTTCTAGTAAATGATGCATTTACAATCTTAAAATACGAGAAACTTTTATCCGGAAATGGAAACACTCTAGAAATATAATGTGAAAATCTGCAGCTCCCTCTCAATCTAAGATAGCAAACTAGGGGGGTCAAATGAGCAGGCTAGGCTGAATTTGGGCAGGTCAAAATGGACCGAGTTAATAAATGCGACCCCTCCAAAAATTACTTGGCTGGAATGGGTGAATCCACGACTTAAATAACACAAAAAAATAAAAGTTGAACCAAACTAAGTACAAAAAAAAAAAAAAAAAAAAGCATAAGTAGTATTCGCGCGAAATTCGTGCGTGAAAAGGATTAAAACGCAAAAACACAATTTTGACGCTTTCACGCACGAATTTTGTGCGTGAATGGAATCATAAAAAAAAAGGAACATTAGTAGTATGCACAAATTTTGTGCGTGAATGTTGGAGCCCTTTTTTTTTTTTTTTTTTTTTTTGCGCTTTCCTTTCCAATCACGTTTTTTTTTAAAAAATGCTTTTGGCAAAGATTAGACATGTTTTAAAATCCCAAAATATAAATATTTTATATAAAACTTAATATCTTTTTTTGCGTACAATAATGTCGGCTCATTAAATCAAGTCCACCTAAACGTTTGAATCGTCGTTTTAGGGGTTTTAAAGTGCCCCGAAGCAAGTTTTGAAACTTGTAATATTTATAGGGTTTTGCTTTAAGTGTTTTATTATATTCATGTACAAATTTAAATATTTGATTTAATAATAATTTCGGAATAGAGCGGCCGATAATAAGAAAGTAGCCCCCTTTCAAGCACAAAATAAACCGTGAAAGTGCAACAACTTACAACTAAACCCTAAAACGGTCAAATATTGCAGCAACGTATTGTCAAATCAAGCCTTTATGTGTCATAGATTCCTGAAATATTGTCAAATCAATACTTATAGTGCGTATTAAAATGGTGCGCAATACAAAACGGTCAAATATTGCAGCAACGTATTGTCAAATCAAGCCTTTATGTGTCATAGATTCCTGAAATATTGTCAAATCAATACTTATAGTGCGCATTAAAATGGTGCGCAATACAAAACGGTCAAATATTGCAGCAACGTATTGTCAAATCAAGCCTTTATGTGTCATAGATTCCTGAAATGTTGTCAAATCAATACTTGAAATGTTGAAAATATATTTTTCCACTTTCACGCACAAAATCTGTGCGTGAAAGGGTAAAACACATTTTTCCACTTTCACGCACAAAATCTGTGCGTGAAAGTGCATACTCTTTCGCGCACATATTTTGTGCGTGAAAGGGTAAAATATAATTGTTTCACTTTCAGGCACAAATTAGGTACGCACAAAATCTGTGCGTGAAAGGTTAAAATATATTTTTCCACTTTCACGCACAGATTTTAAGGTTTAGGTGTAAGTTGTTGCACTTTCCGCGCCGCGTATTTTAGGGTTTAGTTGTAAGTTGTTGCATTTTCACGCCGTATTTTGTGCTTTCGAGTGGAAACTTTCTTATTATCGGCCGCTCTATTCCGAAATTATTATTAAATCAAATATTTAAATTTGTACATGAATATAATAAAACACTTAAATCAAAACCCTATAAATATTACAAGTTTCAAAACTTGCTTCGGGGCACTTTAAAACCCCTAAAACGACGATTCAAACGTTTAGGTGGACTTGATGTAATGAGCCGACATTATTGTACGCAAAAAAAGATATTAAGTTTTATATAAAATATTTATATTTTGGGATTTTAAAACATGACTAATCTTTGCCCAAAGTATGGAAAAAAAACGTGATTGGAAAGGTAGCGCAAAAAAAAAAAAAAAAAAAAGGGCTCCAACATTCACGCACAAAATTTGTGCATACTACTTCCTTTTTTTTTTTATGACCCCATTCACGCACAAAATTCGTGCGTGAAAGGCCAAAATTGTGTTTTTGCAGTTTGGTCCTTTCACGCACGAATTTCGTGCGTGAATACTACTTATGTTCTTTTTCTTTTTTTTTTTGTACTAGTTTGGTTCAACTTTTTATTTTTTGTGTTATTTAAGTCGCGGATTCTGGAATGGGTTGGGATAAAATGGGCTAAAAGCGGGTCATAACCCAACCCACTCAATTTTTACTAGGTTTTAGTTTCTTTGTTTGTTATTTTATGATTTTTTAAGTACCTAATAAAACTATTTTGTTCTTTATTATGGCTATATATAACATATCAAATAAAAAAAATATTTTGACAAGGTTTTTGTGGGTCAATTTGGGACATATCAGCCCAATTTGGGCTACATATCAGCACAATTTTTAGATGGGTTGAAATGGGTTTGTCTAAAATGGCAATAAATGGGCGGGATCATGAGTTGGGCGAAGAAGAGAGGTCCATTTTTCAAGCTAATTTTGACACCCTACAGACAACACAAATCATTAGTTGTTTAGAATCTTTTATGTAGGTCACATTCGATCCTAAATAAAATATCTATGAAGCTACTCATAAGGAACATAACATAACACGTATACTAAAATCACTTCGTGTCTGAAGGTGTTAGAACTTACTGAGCTGAGTTAAATTCGTACAATCAAGTTGGTCCCGCTTTGCAACCCTGTATTCAAATTTATGCACAAAGTTAAGTAGAGAACTCAGACCAATTTTCTCGTGAGACCAAATTATTTCTTCTTTTCTTTTTCCCTCTTTAATTTGTTCGAGATACAGGTGGAAGAGCTTACTCATCCGTTCCATTAAGGCAGCACTCAAACAGATTCCTGGGAAAGGGCAATATAATTGGATTCAGAAATAGCAAAGCTACAGAGAAGAACAAAATTAAGATTTTTCTAGATATGCATGTTAAAATCACCCTTACAAGTTAGGGTTTAGATACTCTTTGGAGCTTATGTTCACTTTTCTGAAAAGATTTTCAGAAACATCCCTGCACTTTTAACTTGAACGAGTGAGTGGAAAAATATTTTGTAGAAACTAATGAAAAGAGAAAGTCAAAATAGAAAATCATGTGAAATCAAATTTCAATTGGATGAATTAAGTGCCACAGTTTTTATAACAACGGCAAAAAAGAAGCAACTACGTACTTAAGTCTTCACATGTATCTTTGGGTCCGGCAAAGCACACCATAAAGATACATTGTCTTTCCATTGCTCATACCTAGTCACATCGAAATAAAATATAATTTCTTCCTTCTGAAAAAAAATTATACCCAAATAATGGATAGGGGAAATGTTTGCTCGAGAATATATGGTAGTTTAATTGAAAGCAATTATGACTAAAACAATGCAAACACATATTGCATTCATTAGCTGAAATGATTAGCAAAAAACCAGAAAAAGACTCAGAAATGGTTTAAAAAAAAAAAAAGACCCTGCTGCCAGGGGCGGAGCTACCCTTGCTCGAGGGGTGTCAAGTGACATCACTTTGTTGGAGAATAACATTATGTAGCTAGGTGAAATTTTGATTTTGTAGGTATTTATACCAGTGTTGGCACCCTTTCACACAAGTTGAAGGTTTAGTCCACTGGTTACGGGGTTGCAGAAATTCCCTTATGTTGCGGGTTCGAACCTGGGTTGTAACATATTTGTATTGTTTGACACCCTTTTAAATGAATCCTGGCTCCGCCACTGCCTGCTGCAATAGTTTCTTTGGACAAAATACTTCTCTTAGCTTGATCAGTGTACAGGTTTACAGAACTACTCTAGAAGGTCTATAATTTTTTTTTTTTAATTTTATCTCATAATCTGAGAACACATAGTCTATTAAATTAATAACTTCTTTTGATCTAAAAAATTCGCTTGACTTACAATATACTTTAAAAACATCCAACATTTCTTTCATGAAGAAACCCTTAACGTTGAAGTGGGTGACCATCTCAGCAAAAAGCTTAAGTTGTTAGAGAGTGCACCCATTTATTTACTTAATTATATTTTCAGCATGCCCCTAACAATATTTTGTATTTTTTCAAGGGCCAACACGTGGAAATTATTTTTGATAATGGGTGGCGGTGAGATTTGATTTCAAGACCTCTGCCTGCTCCGATACCATATTGAAGTGTGTGATCATCTTATATAATTTGCAACTTTACCATTATAATTTGCAAAGGTTAACGTTACAATTGCAATTTTACCCTTTGTTTGGCGCTTGCTTTTTAGTTCCTTGTTCATCACTTCAATTTAGTTTCATTTTGTTACTCCCTTAACTTGACCAAATAAATTTCGTAGGAGCTGCTGGAAATGTCAGAACTTAAAATCAAAAAAGTAATATATTAATGCAAAAAACACTTACACGTATAAAGAAGCATTCATCCAGGATGGAATTGTCTCATTGAGCTTATTTCTTCTTAGAAATCTGGAAACAACACATTGGATCATGACGCTTAATACCAAGATAGAAAAAGAAAAAAATGTTATAAAAATCAATGTTTCGACATCACAGTGCTCAAATATTCATTCTAAATATATAGATACTGAAAGCATCATGCAATGACCAGCATAATGTTAAATGCTGAAAGCTCCTCATATTCAACCATAGCCATGAATGCTAGGACTTTTATATCTGGAAGCTACAAAGAGTCTGGTTGTGCAATTCTGTTACTTCACTATTTTTTTTTTCTTTTTTTCACGCCGACGAATGATTGGAGACATAAACTTTGATACCTAACACTAGGATTGGTAAACGGGCCGGTCGGATCGGATATGGGCGGGCTGAAATGGGTTCAACAAAAATGAATAAAATAACCGACCCTCCCTTTTGTAACATGGATAAAAAATGGGTCAACCAACGGATAGTATGGACATCTATATTATCCACGGTTTCAGGAATAGTCAGTTAAAAATACAAGTTAAAAGCCAAAATAATCTTAAGACTCATCGAAAACAAGAACTCATGAAAAATAACAAGTAGACAATATGAATATCCATTTTTTATCCATATGTATATCCAATTTTAGTGGATAATATGGATTGTATCCATATTTGATCTGTCTCGGTTGTTCTGGAAAAAAAAGCTAGAGTTTTGAGATGTATAAACTATTACATATGGCTTTGAGAAGAAATGCATAGAAAAAGAGTATAGCCGAATGGAAAGAGGTATAGAGAACTGTCCACAGGAAGACCACACAGCATGAAAACTGGTCTTTCTCAGACCTCTGCAGCAATGCATATGATTTGCAGGTTCCTCAAGTCCATCAAGTTAGAGAGTTGAAAGAGCTGCTTTTCTTGCAGAGATGAATTGTATATCCACATTTCATGACAAAAGTAAAATCACCTTTTATTTATAAGGGTTGTCTGGTATTACAGAAAATAATCCCAGTATTAGTTTTGGTGTTATTTAAACCCTCGTTTGGTAGTGTTTTCAACCAATGTCTAACTAATACCTGTATTAGTTATACATATTATTTAGTGCTATTCTTATATATAGTAAACCATGACATTAATTGTAACACTTCGTAAGTTCAGATTAGGTGTGGATGTGTTAAATGATTATTAATGTGACATTTTAGACATGTGAAGTCCTGTCGGGATGAGTATGGGTGGAAATAGTTGTTTTAGAATCAAGACGGATAGTAAGGTGCATAAGATTCGATAGAATCGACTAAGTTTTCCAAAGGTCTGTCTTCCAGCCTGATTTCGTGCAGATCCGTTGGGAATTTGAGAAAACTTAAAACATGAAAGTTGTAACCCTTTGAAATTCTCAGTTCTTTAATAATAATTGTTGAATATTGAACTCTTGCATTTTGCCCGAGGGCCACCTTTGCATTTTGCCCAAGGGTAACTCTTGTATTTTTGCCTAAGGGCACAGTCTCATGTATATGTATACTTGGCCAAGGCCATAGATTGACGCACTTACCTGGCCAATAGTTTTGTGTGCTTATTATTGGGCCAAGGCCCTACATATAAATGTAGGAAAAGAGGGGATTCCGATGCAGAACATGAAGTACTCATAACTCCACTTCTCTTGTTCATTTCAGTTTACAGTTTCAGTTTTAGCATATATTACCTGTTTATTTATTGGGCTGCCGTTTCCCAAGCACCCCACTTAGAATTCTTTCCTTTAGTTACTTTACATACCCGTATAATGTAAATGTACTAACGTCCCTTTTGCTAGGGGCCTGCATCTCATGATGCAGGTAACGATTTACAGGATGACGCATCTGATCACTAGGATCTCCAATATCAGCTGATTGGTGAGCCCCAGTTAGTTCGGGGCCTTGTCATTTATATACAGTCTTTATAGTAGTTATAGATAGTCAGGTATGCCGGGGGCCTTGTCTCAATGACAGTCAGTTTACAGTACTTTAGTAGAGATTTCATAGACTATATTAGCAGCTAGACAGATTCACATGCTTTTATATTAGCCTTGTTGGCTGCAGTATTTATCTTTAAGACTTTGTTCAGTATTCCGCACTTTCAGTTATTTATTCATTCAGACTTTCAGTATATCAACAAGTGTTAGTTTAATTTTCGCATTCAGTATGTTATGATACCATATGTTGATTCAGTCGGACAGTTGGTTTGCTCGGTCACATATAGTCAGGGACCGGATGCCGTGTTACGTCCAGGCCTAAGTTCTGGCCGTGACAAAGATTGTTATCAGAACACTAGGTTCAAGTGTCCTAAGGTGTCTATGAAGCCATGTCTAGTAGAATTTCTTTTATATATGTGTGCCGGCCATGCAATTAAATGGTTAACTACCAAGACATTCAGGATTGTCTCACTTATTTCATACTCTAGATCGTGCAATTAGAGTTATGCCTTCAGAAATTCTTCTAACTCATGTGTATTTCATTCCTTCTAGAAATGTCTACTAAGAGAAAGGCAGCTATAAGCCAAAGGGCTGTCGCTGATGCTACTTAGAGGTAGACTCTAAGACTCAGAGAGTTCACTTCAGGGACTAAGGATTTGCGAGTAACTTTAACCCTGAAGGACCACAGGGAGATAGAATTCGACAGTTCTTCGACAATAGGTCTTCAGGGCCTGCTCCGTTTACCACTGGTGTTCCAACTCAGGCCAGTATAAGAAAAAGGGGCTTTCAGAATCCTATCTGCAGCAAGTGTGGTAAGAGACACCAAGGGGTGTGCCGCTTAGGCATTTATGGGTGCCTTAGGTGTGGCCAGCAGAGTCACTATATGAATTTCCCATCAACGAAACAGGGTACTGAAGGTAATGAGGATAGAATGCAAGAAGATGAGAAGCTACAGAAAGAGAAAGACAAGGAATTTATCAAGAGAGCTAAGTTTATATGTAACTTTAACATGGGGAATCTCAGGAAGGTGGAAACAAGCAGTTCTTTAAGAATGTGTCGTTAGGACCTGCTCTTTATACAACCAATGCACCAGTCTTAAGGTCCAAGTTTAATCAGATGAATCGGGATTTCGGAGCAGCAGACTCATGCGCCACAGGCCAGTGTGGGCCACGAAGGGCCTAAACACCCTACGTGCAACAATGTGGTAGGAGGCACACAGAAGTGTGTCGTTTGGGCTTAGATGACTGCTTTGGATGCGGTCAGTAGTTTAATAGTTCTAATTGAGATTTCAAAGACATTCGAGGTAAGAGGTGAAAGTTCGTCAAGAAAGGCGAGGTATACGTTATGTATCGAAAGGATTTACAAGGTACCAAGCTAATGATGGCTTAATGATGTCATAAAGAAGAGTTATAACGTCCCTTAGATTGTTAATGAAGTGTTAAATAAGTGTTAAGAAGGTTCCATAAGGATTGGAGAGCAAACGAGTCGACGAGAACAAGTATTGAAAACTGTGGTTTGTACGGTCAACTATACAGACCGTATAAAAGATACTGGCCATATATATGGCCGTATAACTTGTCCAAAGAAGAGTCTCCACTGGAACCATTATACGGTCACACATACGGACCGTATAAATTGTACGGACCGTATGCGTGTCCGTATAATTATGTCGGGACAGAATTTTAAGTTTTAAATAAGGGACCCAAGTTCATTATTTTCATTTCCCATCTTCTCATTTCCTCTCCACACCTCAAGAACTCTCTAGAATACACTCCACACTTCTCCTACAAGAATCCAGGAGAAACTAAGGATCAACTTCATCAAAGCAAGAGAATTAAGTGCAAGAAGCTCACTAGGGTTCATCCAAGACAAGAATTTTTTTTTGGAAGTGGAACTAGAGTTTTGCTCAAGTGAGGTGTTTCCAACCAAAACTCATTCCCACATTATCAAAGGTAAGTTTTATGATCCATTCATGTTATTTAAAGTATTGAGAGGTTGAAAGACTTAGATTATGGAAAGAAGTAGAAAATGAGTCAGAAATATGAGAATAGTGGCACTTTTGAGTAGTAGCTTGAAATGAATCATGATTTTGATATGTTGTGATTATAAATGTGTTGTAAATGATATTAAGAACATGGGATAAACATTACATAGGAATGAATGTAATAGTGTACTATGACCATGGTTATGGATGATTTGAAGTGAAATTGGGAGATGTGGATAATGTAGGGTGAATGAAGATTGTTGCTTACGATATTATGAATGTTATTATTGACATTGGGAGTTGATGTCCGTATATGGACAAAGTTGTATAAACAAAGGAGATGCTGCCCAATTTTCTCTAGCTTTAGTTCAGGCATGCTTATGTTATCGATTAGCTAATATTAGTACGAACTTTCTTGAAGGTAGAAACGTGAATTGGAGGGGAACGTTCAAGTGATAGCGTAGCTAAACGAAAAAGTATATAAGGCTAGTCCCTTTTTTCTCAGGCATGGATCCTATGGCATGAATCCTCCTATGTTCCCATGACTCTCTTATGTTTCGAAGATTATAAGTCTATGATTATAAAGAGCTTCACATGAGATAAAGAAAAGAGATGTTACGAGTATGATAATGATGATGATGAGTTTAAGTCTAAAGAATTCTAGAGCCCATGATATAATGTTTCTACAAAGCTAATGACCCTAATTACAATCTCTTAAGGTTGTTCATTATGTTACACTCACCTTATAATGTTAGTTCCTTCAAGGCGAGGTATAATGATTATGATCACTCCATAATGGTATCTGGGCTTCCCGACCTTATGTCACCCCAATATAGTTATAGATTATCTTTAAGTTCTAATGCATGTTTTACGACAAATGTATGATGATGATAAGTTTATGATGAGTATACGATGATACGATTCCACCGTGCCTAGATGGCCGGACATGTCACCGCAAAGGCGAGCTGTGTATGATTACACCATACCTAGAGGGCCGGACATGACACCACTAGTGGGCGGCGTATGATGGTTACCCGGACACGGGTTAACGACGATGGTATACGTTATACGTGGATATATGTGATATGTATAAAATGCATTTACACTTAAAGGTTAAGCAGGTTATATCTTCACCTCACGTTTCATGATTTCTTTATTATGTTCATTTATTCATGCCTTACATACTCAGTACAATGTTCGTACTGACATCCTTTCTTTTTGGACGCTATGTTCATGCCCACAGGTAAACAGGGAGGCAATCCAGATTCATAGGAGCTGACCGGCAGATTTACGAGAGCACTCTATTATACTGGAGGTGCTATTTGATTTATTATTTTGTGTACATATTTGGGCACGACGGGGTCCTCCGTCCTTCTATCTAGTACTCTAGTAGAGGCTCGTAGGTACGTATGTATGGGTAGTTAATGGCTTATGTAGTCACAATGTTTTCTTGTATATCATTTTTGATAGCCGAAGGACTTATGTATATAAATATTGATATGTTTCGAGGTGAAGATGGTTTGTCTTATGATTAGAAGTGTGAGAATAACAAATGAATGCAGAATAAGCATGATGAGTAGTAGAATGAGTGGTGCTCAGTAGCTAGCTCTGGGTACCTGTCACGGCCCCTAGTCGGGTTGTGACAAAAGTAGTATCAGAGCAGTTTAGTCCTAGGGTATGTCTACGAGCCGTGTCTAGTAGAGTCTTGTTTATGATGTGTTGCACGCCACATCTATAAATAGGAGGCTACGGGGCATTTAGGAAAAGTGATCATTCTTCTTCCTATTAGATCGTGCCATAGAGCTATGTTATGAGATTTACTCCTCCCTAATTGTGTATTATGCTTTCAGAAATGCCGGTAAAGAAAAAAGCCACAGCCGTCCAGAAGGGCAAGGCTACGACAGAAAGGCGGGTAGAAAGGGAGCTGCCAACCAATGTAGAAGAAGGTGAATCATATAATGAGGCTCCATCTAATATCTCTCCCACTCCGCCTAATTTAGAAGAACAAGAGAGGGCTTCAGCTCCAGCTCCTATGCCTACAGTTCCTCCACCGATTGCTTCGAGTCAACAAATGACCGAAGCTATTCATTTATTGACACGCTTAGTTGCCGCCCGTGCACGCGGAGGTTCGGTCAAGGACAAAGGCCGTGCTTAGTACCAAAGCCCGTGATTTCACGAGTTTAAATCCTTCCGGAGTTTTTCAAGTCAAAGCCGAATGAAGACCCGCAAGGCTTTATTGATGAGATGTTGAGGACATTAAAAATTATCCATGCCTCCGAGACCGAATCTATGAAGTTGGCATCTTATAGACTCCGGGATGTGGCGGTTCTTTGGTATAATAATTGGATATCTTCAAGAAAAGAGAATGCACCTCCTCCAGTGCCTTCATCCGCCACTATTTGCCGCCCGAGGTCCGTCGAGCTAGAGTTGATAGGTTCTTAAATTTAAAACAAGGAAGTATGAGTGCCTGGGAGCATAGCCTTCACTTCAATTCATTGGCTAGATATGCTCCGACCATAGTGGCGGACATGGGAGACAAAGTGCACAGATTTGTGAGTGGCTTAGGGCCACATTTGTTTAAAAATTACTTGACAGCTTCGTTATAAGAGGGGATGGATATTTTTCGCATTCAGGCCCATGCCCAGAACTTAGAAGAGCAGCACACTCGCAAAGGGGTGAGTGTGATATTGATAGAGGGCAAAGTAAGAGGCTGCATCTACGGGTGCCGGTAGCGACTATAGAGGATCAAGGCGGTCATATTCAGACATTCGGCACGCGGCGACTAGTGCACCTCCATGATTTGCAGGTAGGAGATTTGACCGCTCCATTCAGTCAGGACAAGGTTAGAGCTCGAGAGCTTTAGGTTCCTAGTTTGGGGGTGATTATAGCCAGAAGAAACCACCCCGGCCCCACGATGTAGTGCAAAAGTTACATTCGGGCCATGTCGCCAAGGTACAAATTCTTGTTGTGTTTGGATGTGACCGGCACGTGGTGCGTGATTGTCCCTCGAGGTACGGTAGAGGTGGGGTTCAACCCACAAGATCAATAGCCGGTTCTTCTTCGGCGCCCGATGGGGCGGACCCCCGCATTCCCGGCGGTAGCAGGCAGAGAGCGAGGGAGAAGCGTCCGGGCGCGTGCCGCCCCGTATCTATGCTTTAAGAAAGACGCCAGGATCTCAAGTCCTCCCCGGATGTGGTTACAGGTATATTGTCTATATTCTCTCATGAAGTTTATACATTGATAGATCCGGGTTCTACATTATCTTATATCACTCCATATATTGCTGGTCACATTAGGGTGAAACCTGAGCCAATTAAACCCTTTGAGGTGTCTACTTCGGTTGGTGATCCCGTGATAGCTAGACAAGTATACAAGAATTGTGTAATTGTGATATGTGGATCGCCAAACTAAAGTTGATTTAGTCGAAATGAAATGTTAGATTTTGATGTGATTATGGGTATGGATTGGTCGCCTCATGTTATGCAATGTCGATCGTCGAACGAAAGTAGTTCGATTTCAATTTCTGGGAGAACCCGTGCTTGAATGGAAAGGTAATACAAAGATCTACAAGGGGTAGGTTTATTTCCTACCTTAAGGGAAGAAAGATGATAGCTAAAGGCTATATTTATCGCCTAGTTCGAGTTCATGACACCGAAGCAAAGTCACCAACTTTCTAATCTGTTCCGGTAGTGAATGAGTTTCCGGATGTATTTCCGATGAACTTCCGTGTCTTCCCCGAAGAGAGATTGATTTTGCTATTGATGTGTTGCCGGATACTAAGCCTATTTCTATTCCTCTCACCGAACGGCTCCCGTAGTTGAAAGAGCTAAAGGCGCAATCGAAAGATTTACTTAAAAAAGGATTCATTAGGCCCGCCATCACCGTGGGAAGCACCCGTCTTGTTTGTGAGAAAGAAAGATGGTTTCTCGTTGATGTGCATTGATTATAAAAGCAGTTGAATAAGGTGACGATCAAGAATAGATATCCTCTCCCGAGGATAGATGACTTGTTCGACCAATTACAGGGCGCCAAATGGTTTTCCAAAATAGATCTGAGGTCAGGTTATCATCAGGTGAGAGTTAGAGAAGAAGATATTCCCAAGACAACTTTCAGAACGAGATATGGTCATTATGAATTTTGGGTGATGTCATTCGGGTTAACTAATGCTCCGGCAGTGTTTATGAATTTTATGAATAGTGTATTCAGGCCTCTCTTGGATCTGTTCGTGATCGTGTTCATTGATGACATTTTGGTATACTCTCGGACAGAATCAGAGCATGCATACCATTTGCATATCATCCTTGACATTCTTCACCCTCGCGAATTATATGCTAAGTTTTCAAAATGCCAGTTTTGGCTAAATTTTGTGGCTTTTCTGGGCCATATTATTTCAGCTGATGGTATTCGAGTTGAGACTAAGAAAATTGAAGCTGTGAAAACTTGGCCAAGGCCTACAACACCTACAGAAGTCCATAGTTTTCTGGGGTTGGCAGGTTACTACAGAAGGTTTGTGGAAGGATTTTCCTACATTTCAAAGACCATTGACAAGGTTTACCCAAAAGTCAGCTAAATTTCAATGGAATGATGTTTGTGAACGCAGTTTCTAAGAATTGAAGGATAGATTAGCTTCAGCTCCAGTCCCGACACTCCCAGAAGGGCCAGATGGTTATGTTGTATATTGCCTCCAGTGTTGGGTTAGGATGTGTGTTGATGCAGCACGGTAAAGTCATTGCTTATGCTTCAAAACAGTTGCAAAAACATGAAAAGAATTATCCAACCCATGATCTTGAATTGGCCGTGGTTATTCATGCACTAAAGATGTGGAGACACTACTTGTATGGTGTTCATGTTGACATTTATACGGATCACAAGAGTATCCAGTATATTTTCAAGCAGAAGGAATTAAATCTACGGCAGAGGCGGTGGTTGGAATTGTTGAAAGACTATGACGTGAGTATTTTGTATTATCCTGGGAAAGCGAATGTAGTGGCTCATGCACTTAGCCGCAAAATAATGGGCAGCCTATGTGTGGTTCCTCCGGAGAAGAAAGAATTAGTCCGTGAGATACACCAGCTAGCCAACCTCGGAGTCCGTCTAATTGATTCAGGCGATGCAAGAATTGGTATTCATAATCCAACTATTTCATCCTTAGACATGGAGGTGAAAGAGCGCCAATATGAAGATCCTCAGTTGAGCCACTATAGAGATACATTTCATGAGAAAGAGAAGTCTCCATTTGAAATTTCTATAGATGGAGTTCTTAGATACCGAGACAGGATATGTGTTTCGAATGTTGCGAAAATACGTCGTCGAATTCTAGAAGAAGCTCATCATTCACAGTATTCTATTCATCCAGGAGCGACAAAGATGTACCATGATCTTAAGTTAATGTATTGGTGGGATGGAATGAAGAAAGACATTACAGAATTTGTAGCTCAATGTCCAAATTGCCAATAGGTGAAAATCGAGCATCAAAAGCCAAAGGGTTATTACAAGCGAGATTCTAACCTGGAAATGGGAAGTGATCAACATGGATTTCATTGTAGGGTTACCTCGCTCCCGAAGCAAATATGATTCCATATGGTTGGTGGTGGATAGACTCACGAAAGTAGCTCATTTTATTCCAGTCAGAACCACATATTCGGCAGAAGATTATGCAAGGTTGTACTGTAAAGAGATTGTGCAACTTCATGGCATCCCGGTGTCCATTTTTACTGAGAGGAGCACAATTTACAGCTAAGTTCTGGAAGTCTTTCAAAGAAGGTTTGGGTACTCAGCTAAGGCTTAGCACAACATTTCATCCACAAACTGATGGGCAAGCAGAACGCACCATTCAGACCTTGGAAGATATATTACGGGCCTCTGTGCTAGATTTTGGTGGTAGTTGGGATGACCACTTACCCTTTATTGAGTTTGCTTACAATAACAGCTACCATTCCAGTATTCAGATGGCCCCAATCGGGTGGTTTGAAGTACAAAGCTCTGTATGGGAGAAAGTGTAGATCCCCAATCGGGTGGTTTTAAGTAGAAGAGGTACAGCTAATAGGCCCTTAGTTGATTCAACAGGCGGTGGAAAAGGTCAAGGTTATTCGAGATCGACAAGGATGTACCAAAGTCACGTAAATCTTATACGAACAACCGTCGGCGAAACTTAGAATTCCAAGTTGATGATTGGGTGTTCTTGAAAGTATCACCAATGAAAGGCGTGATGAGATTTGGTAAGAAGGGAAAGTTAAGTCCTAGGTACATTAGACCTTATAAGATTGTCCGCAAGGTGGGTCAAGTAGCTTATGAATTGGACCTACCCCCAGAACTAGAATCAGTCCACCCGGTTTTCCATGTCTCAATGCTCCGTAAGTGTGTCGAGATTCTACTAGATCGTGCCGCAGATGATGTTCAAATGTGACCCGAAAAGTTCCCATACTAGATAGGCAAGTGGAGACTCGTAAAATAAAGAGGTAGTCTCAGTTAAGATTTTATGGAGAAACAACAACCGAGAAGAAATGACTTGGGAAGCGGAAGAAAATATGAAGTCCAAGTACCCGCACTTATTCCAGCCCCCGGAAGAGATCCAAGATGAAACATCAAGATTATGAGGTATGTATGCTGTCTTTTCATGCCTTTGGGTCGCGCGTGGCCAAACTTTATTGCTATTATGTTGTGGCCATGTGAGGCATTGATATTATGGGCTGTTGTGACATGATGGTACTGCCCCATTACAGGGGAAACTCTGGCAAATTTTTCATAGAATTCTCGAGAACTTAACATTCGAGGACGAATGTTTTTAAAGGGGGGAAGGATGTTACACCTCGAAAAATTTCATGTTGTTGTACAGTGAATAGACTAACGAAAGGCATGAAGTATACGATGTTTCCATAAGTAAGAAGTAGTATTTAATAGTTCTAATTGAGATTTCAAAGACATTCGAGGTAAGAGGAGAAAGTTCGTCAAGAAAGGCGAGGTATACGCTGTGTATCGCAAGGGATTTACAAGGTATCAAGCTAATGATGGATTAACGATGTCTTAAAGAAGAGTACATCCCTTAGATTGTTAATAAAGTGTTAAACAAGTGTTAAGAAGGTTCCATAAGGATTGGAGAGCAAACGAGTCGACGAGAACAAGTTTCGGAAAACTATGGTTTGTACGGTCCACTATACTGACCGTAGAAAAGATACTGGCCGTATAAATGGCCGTATAACCTATCCAGAGAAGAGTCTCCACTGGAAACATTATACGGTCATACATACGGACCGTATAAATTGTACGGACCGTATGTGTGTCCTTATAATTGTGTCGGGACAGAATTTTAAGTTTTAAATAAGGGACCCAAGTTCATTATTTTCATTTCCCATCTTCTCATTTCCTCTCCACACCTCAAGAACTCTCTAGAATACTCCACACTTCTCCTACAAGAATCAGAGAAACTAAGGATCAACTTCATCAAAGCAAGAGAATTAAGTGCAAGAAGCTCACTAGGGTTCATCCAAGACAAGAAATTTTTTTTTGGAAGTGGAACTAGAGTTTTGCTCAAGTGAGGTGTTTCCACCCAAAACTCATTCCCACATTATCAAAGGTAAGTTTTATGATCCATTCATGTTATTTAAAGTATTGAGAGGTTGAAAGACTTGGATTATGAAAAGAAGTAGAAAATGGGTCATAAATATGAGAATAGTGGCACTTTTGAGTAGTAGCTTGAAATGAATCATGATTTTGATATGTTGTGATTATAAATATGTTGTAAATGATATTAAGAAATACGGGATAAACATTATATAGGAATGAATGTAATAGTGTACTATGACCATGGTTATGGATGATTTGAAGTGAAATTGGGAGATGTGGATAATGGAGGGTGAATGAAGAATGTTGCTTATGATATTATGAATGTTATTATTGACGTTGGGAGTTGATGTATGATATGGAGAAAGTTGTATAAACAAAGGAGATGCTGTCCAATTTTCTCTGGCTTTAGTTCGTGCATGCTTATATTATCGATTAGCTAATATTAGTACGAACTTTCTTGAAGGTAGAAACGTGAATTGGAGGGGAACGTTCAAGTGATAGCGTAGCTAAATGAAAAGGTATGTAAGGCTAGTGTTACACCTTAAAAATTTTCGCGTCTATTACATCGTAAGCAAACTAATGTAAGCCCAAAGAGGCTATGATACCCCTATCAGGTTAAAAAAAAGACTTTTGACAATTATTAAGCATGTATCCTAAAGGTTCCGAGGCTAAGATAATCGAAGAAAGTACTTTTCGTGAAATTTTGTTGACTGGGCAGAGATACGGCCCAACATACGGACCGTAAAAGTGACATACGGACCGTATGTCATATCTGAGAGGCGTAAGTCAACATCAGAAAGTTGTGCAAAATTTTGGCCAGCATACGGTCAGACATACGGACCGTAAAAATGACACATGGACCGTATGTCCACCGTAAGTTGCTATCAGTGGAAAAAGTTCCAAGTTACATATATTTGGCCCACTTCATTTTTTTTCCCATTTTTCTTCACCAACAGACCCCAAACACTCCCAAAAACCCTTTCCACACTTCTAGAACCTTCTTCACACTAGATCAACATAAATTCAAGGTACATCAAAGATCAAACACCAATAACCAAAGGAAATCAAGTATATGGGTGCCCATTGAGGTTGTTAGAAGCCAAGAATCTCTTTAGAATTGAAGTTGGGTTTTCTCCAAGTGAAGTATCTTCATCCAAAGATTGTTCCTACATAATCTAAGGTGAGTTTTATGATTATTACATATTATTAAGAATATTGAATGGTTGAAAGGATTGGATTGAGGAAGAAAGTGGAATATGGAGTTCAAATGTGGAAACAATGGTATGTTTGAATAGTAGTTGATATGAATCATGATTCTTGATAAGTTGTGATTATAATTATGTTATAAATGATATGAAAAACATGGGAGAAACATTATATAAGGATTAATGTAAGGTTGTATTATGACCATGGTTATGGATGAATTGAAATGGAATTGGGAGACTTGAATAATGTATGGTTGATGAAGATTGTTGAGTATGATATTGTGAATGTTGTTATAGACATTTGGGAGTTGATGTATGATATGGAAAAAATTGTATAAACAAAGGAAATGCTGCCCAATTTTCTCTAGCTTTAGTCAAGTATACTTAAGTTATCGATTATCTAATGTTAATACGAACTCTCTTGAAGGTAGAAACGAGAACATTGAAGGAGAACGTTCAAGTGATAGAATAGCTAAACGAAAAGGTATGTAAGGCTAGTCCCTTCTTTTCTAAGGCATGAATCCTATGGCGTGATTTTCTTTACCTTCCATGATTTTCCTATATTCCGGAAACTATGAGCCTATGTTAGAAAGAGCTTCTCTTGAGATAAAGTTAAGAGACATGTGATGAATATGATAATGATGATGATGAGTTCGAGTCTAGAGATCCTAAGGCTCATGATATGATATTGTTACGAAACTAACGATCCTTATATGATTCTTTGACGTTATTCATTGCTGCTAGACCCACCTGATGATGCTAGTCCCTTTTCTTCCTAAGGCATGACCCCCGTATTGTATCTCCCATGTATTCCATGATTATTAAGAGTTTTCCTATGAGCCAGAGATGAGATATGCTCAATGACGATGATGATGATTCCATAGTGGTCAAACTACATACGACACTCACAACGCTCCCAAACCCAGCAACACTAGGGACCCACAACTTCCATGAATCTTGCGATATAAATAATAGTGCTCTTTATAATGGTAATTCCTATGTTGTGACCCCACGCTTGTTTTCCATATTGTCCTTACTCCTAAAATGTTAGGCTTCCATGATTCCTAAGGCCACCATGAAAATGTTGAGGAATGTTCTTCATGACAACGACTAGGATGGTAATTCCCCTCCCAGTGATACCCAAGGACTAAAGTTCCACATGTCCTCATGGGATGATTGAGCTTACCGTGTGAGTCTCCGTCACATTCATGATAGTTGGCCTTGTCTTATGTTATCGTTTCCTTCAAAAGTGAGACATGACAGTAATGACGACCATGATAGCGAAAATGATTGTGTTTTCTAGGGAATATAGAAGCATAATTCCCTTATTACGAGTTTAGTTAAAATGTCTGAAATGTCCTACTCCTAAGAAAAGCTAGAATTTGCGATTTCTAAGACTTTTAAAATGATATTGATAAGAGATTTCTGTAGTGATGACAATGATGATAATGAGATATACCGAGCCTTGTTATGGCCGGGTACGGATGACATGTATGTTGTCGAGCCACTATGTGGCCGAATACGGATACTGTTGAGCCACTATGTGGCCGAATACGATAATGTTTAATGTGTATGAGCAAATACAGTTCTATGATATGTATATGTATGTGCATTCCACGATTCTTGAGAAAAGGTAAAGTAAGCATGATGAACATCTCATAAGGTATTTGGTCTTGTATTTTATGCTGCCCTTCACGTTTTAATTACTTATGTTACTACTCATGCCTTACATACTCAGTACATATTTCGTACTGATGTTCTTTTCTTTTGGACACTGTGTTCATGCCCACAGGTAGACAGGGAGGTGACCCAGATTCCTAGGAGCTACTCAGCAGGCTTACAGAAGCACTCCATTACTTCGGAGGTGCTATGTTGAATTATTATTTTGTGTATATATTTGGGCACAACGGGGTCTTGTCCCGTCTTTATATTAGTACTCCAGTAGAGGCTCGTAAATACGTATGTATGGGTAGTATGGTCTCACGATTTCCCATTGTACAAATATGTATTATTTTGATAGCCGAAGGGCTTATGTATATAAAGGTAATTATGTTTCAAATGGAAATGGTTTTCCTATGATTATAAGCATGAGAATAACGAATGAATGCAGGATGAGTATGATAAGTAGTAGTATAAGAGGTGCTCGGTGGTCAGCCTCGGGTACCCGTCATGGCCCTAGTCGGGTCGTGACAGCTAGTCCCTTTTTTCTCGTGCATGGCTCCTATGGCATGAATCCTCCTATCTTCCCATGACTCTTTTAAGTTTCGGAGATTATAAGTCTATGATTATAAAGAGCTTCACATGAGATAAAGAAAAGAGATGTTATGAGTATGATAATGATGATGATGAGTTTAAGTCTAAAGAATTCTAGATCCCGTGATATGATATTTCTACAAAGCTAATGACCCTAATTACGATCTCTTAAGGTGGTTCATTGTGTTACACTCACCTTATAATGTTAGTTCCTTTAAGGTTAGGTATGATGATTATGATCACTCCATAATGGAATCGGGAGTTCCCGACCTTATGTCACCCCGATATAGTTATAGATTATCTTTAAGTTTTAATGCATGTTTTACGACAAATGTATGATGATGATAAGTTTATGATGAGTATACGATGATACGATTCCACCATGCCTAGATGGCCGGACATGTCACCGTGCATACGATTCCACCGTGCCTAGATGGTCGGACATGTCACCGCAAAGGCTGCATATGATTACACAGTTCCTAGAGGGCCGGACATGACACCACTAGTTGGCGGCATATGATGGTTACCTAGGACGCGGGTTAACGACGATGGTATCCGTGATATGTTGATATTTGTGATATGTATAAAATGCATTTACACTTAAAGGTTAAGCAGGTTATATCTTCACCTCACGTTTCATGATTTCTTTATTATGTTCATTTATTCATGCCTTACATACTCGCATGTTGTTCGTATCTTGACGTCCTTTCTTTTTGGACGCCGTGTTCATGCCCAGTGTAGATAGAGAGGCGACCCGCATTCATAACGTACCGACCGGGCATGATTTACGAGAGCACTCCATTATTTCGGAGGTGCTATTTGATTTATTATTTTGTGTACATATTTGGGCGCAACGGGACCCTGTCCCGTCCTTCTGTCTAGTATTCTAGTAGAGGCTCGTAGATACGAATGTGTGGGTAGTTAATGGCTTATAATAGTCACAATGTTTTCTTGTATATCATTTTTGATAGCCGAAGGGTTTACGTATATAAATATAGATATGTTTCGAGGTGAAGATGGTTTTTCTTATGATTAGAAGTGTGAGAATAACAAATGAATGCAGAATAAGCATGATGAGTAGTAGAATGAGTGGTGCTCGGTAGCTAGCTCCGGGTACCCATCACGACCCCTAGTCGGGTCGTGACAAGTAGGGTCATTATCTAAAGGATTGTCCTTCAGCAAGACAGGATACTATAGACAGTGGTCGGAACGGAGGGGCATCCTCAGACATAGCCATAGGTATGATGATGATAGCTCTAATGTAAGACCCCACGAGGCAACATGTTATATTTTAGCCACAGAGGAGCATAAATTGATTACTACGGTTTCGAATAGAAAAGAGACTATGGGCGAGTCATCTATAGTTCTAAAATGTTTTGGCATTGTAAAATAAGGATATGTTCGTACAGCCTACGCACATAAATAAAAGAGATGGTGTAGGACATGAAAACCATGAGCAGATGATATTAAATTTCTAGGAAAAGTTTTAGTTGTTTAAGTTTATTCAGATTAGAACCAGAGAGTATGATGCTAGTAAGTTACTACAAGAAGTTGATACTACTATGAGATTAGAAGATGTGATAGCCTCCCCCCCCCCTCCCCGAGAGTATGTGATTAAGTGTTTACCCCAAATGTGTGTAGTCCGGTGTAAATTTGGAAGTGTAAGGGATGTTTGGGGTTAGGTATTTTAATCGTTCATTTAAGAGAGACGTAATTTCCCTAAGTGTGATTCATGACTGTCGTTCAGAAATAATAGTATACAATCTTAGAATAGGGTCAGATGATTATGGAAAGTTAGAAATAACTTAGGTTATTCAGAGCAGAATAGGAGAACATGAGGCTATCAGGTGGTTAGTTGAAGAATAATAGTTAAGTCTTGAGCAAATACAGTGAGTTAGCAATTTCAGCAGAGCTAGTAGGGATATGATTAATTTCTTTAGTCAGGATAACACTAGTAAAGTGGGTAGCTTTGAATACAATCCGAATGTGTGTTAGAATCCAAAGGGTCTAAGCTAAATTCAAAGTATAGAAATTAGTGAAAGAAGAAATCATCTAAGTAGTAAGAGAGCAAGCTACAAAAGAATAACCTTTAAGAGTTATCAGAAAAGGGTTTCTCTAAGATTGACAGTGTGAGCAAAGTTAAATCATTAAGATTGTGTATGACAGTGATGAATACATTAGACCCCCATTTATATAAGTAATTCAGTTTTCCAAAGAAGAGAGATTTGCTCAGAAGTGAGTTGAAATTTTGAGTCGTCAATGTTATAAGGTACGAAAACTGTAGAAGATCAGGAAAGTTAGATGGGTCCTAGAAAGAGATACAGATCTGCAAGTATAAAACCTTAACCTTTGGCCAAAGGGAGAGATGCATAAATCGCCAATAAGTTCAGTTGGATATTTGAAACCCGAAGGGTTAGCATGAGATATAAAGAACCTCAGTTCAGTAATAAGGCAAAATGATATATTCTCCATAAGGAATGTGTCTCGCGTGTATAAGAAAATACGAATTGAGTAGAATGATCGTCAATCAGCTTGTGTCAAGTTCATTTATTATAGATTAGGCGATCGCAGAAAAGCTATAAGATCATGCCCGGTTATGTGTCACGAGGGTAGTGCCATCGCACGAGACTCTAATCTTCAGTGAACTTGTCAAGGACTTAGAAAACAACAATACTATAAGTATTTTCAGGAAGTACCTTAGTAAGAAATCAAGTATTAGGAAGTTTAGCTCATGATTAAGGCAGACAAGAGAATCATGGATGGAGAATTTCATCATTTAGCAAAACCTAGGAATTCAACTTTTGGGCCACAAAGATGGTGGTGTTGTTGTTCAGAATAGGGATGAACCCTCCTTAGTAGCCGAAGTAAAGGGGAAACAGTTTAATGATCCCTCCTTGTTGCAGTTTAAAGAAGGGATTCACAAGCATAAATCCATTGCTTTAGAACAAGGGGAAGATGATGGTACTTTAAGGTACCAAGGCAGATTATGTGTTCTAGATGTAGATGGAGTTAGAGAGAGGATCATATCAGAAGCCCACAATTCCAAGTATGCCATTCACCTAGGTTCCCCCAAGATATATCAAGACCTTAAGGAGAATTACTAGTGGAGCGATACGAAGAAGAATGTAACAGAGTATGTGACTAAGTGTCCCAATTGCAAGTAAGTGAAAGTCGAGCATCAGAAAGCCCGGTCTTTTACCACAGAATACACATATTCTTGAGTGGAGATGCTAAATATGGAATTTATAACAGGATTATCTCGCTCATTTCAAAAGCATGATCTGATTGGGTGATAGTAGATCGATTTACTAAGTCAAAGACACTTCTTGCCAAAAAAACCACAAATTCAGCAGAGGACTAAGCTTACTCAAGAAACCGTTAGACTGTATGGGACTCTAGTGCCCATCATTTCAGACCGTGGTACCTAGTTCACAACGAATCTTTGGAAATCCTTTTAGAAGGGACTAGGCACAAGGGTAAACCTCAGAACAGTTCTTCATCCTCATACAGATGGTCAAACAAAATGCACTATTCATATACTTAAGGATACGTTGAGGGCATGTGTTCTTGATTTTAAAGGTAATTGGGATGATCACCTATCTCTCATTGAGTTTGTCTATAATAACAACCACCACTCTAGTATCAAGATGGCACGTTATGAAGCTCTGTATGGGCGAAGATGTAGGTCTCCAATTGGTTGGTTCGAAGTCAGTGAAGCAAAGTTGTTAGGACCAGACTTGGTCCATCAGGTTATGGAAAAAGTTAAATTGATTCAAGAACGTTTAAAAATGGCCAAGAGTCACTAAAAGTCCTATGCAAATGTTCGGCATAGAGATTCATAGTTTCATGTTAACGACTGGGTGTATCTTGAAAGTCTTGCCTATGAAAGGAATCATGCAATTTGAGAATAGGGGGAAGCATAGTCCCAAACATATTAGACCATACAGGACCCTACGAAGGATCGATCAAGTGTCTTACTAGCTAGAATTAACACCGGAGTGGTCGTTGTACACTAGTGTCATTTTATAACATTCAAGTTGGAGGTATTCAGATCTCATGTCATGACATTCAAGTTTCCAGTAATCTGATCTCATATCATGACATTCAGGTTTCCAAAGATTCGATATTCAAGTCGGGCGGTACTCAGATATCCATGCCACCTTAGTATTCAGATATTGATGTCAACTCAGTACTCAAATATTCATGTATTCAAAGACTCAAATATTCATGCCGCCTTCGCATTCACATATCCATGACAAATTTCATGTATATATTTCATGTTACATATTATGATGCCTCTCATTAGTCTTGTGTTATGTTCATCGTTACTACGGTGTTTGAGAAATGTTGAGGTAGCTTATTTGTGGAGTAAACTCTTTTTTGTAGAGTTTCAGAATTAGCCATAGTTACAGCCAGGACAATCATTCGAGGATGAATGATCCCAAAAGGGAGATAATGTAAAACTTCGTAAATTCGAATTAGGTGTAGATGTGTTAAATGAGTATTAATGTGATATTTTAGACATGTGAAGTTCTACCGAGATGAGTATGGGTGGAAATAGTTATTTTGGAATCAAGACGAATAGCGATGTGCATAAGATTTGATAAACGACTAAGTTTTCGAAAGTTTTGTCTTCCAGTCTGATTTCGTAAAGATTTGTTGGGAATTTCAGAAAACTTACAACATGAAAGTTGTAGCCCTTTGAAATACCTTTCCAACGATATCTATAGAGCCCAAAAGGAGGTCTGTGCTGGGAGTTATGCCCATTTTACCAAACGCTACAAGAATGGCCTAGCGCCCCACGACGCCCTGCGCGGTGCGCAAAGTCAAATTTCCAGGAAAACTCAAAATTTTGTCACCGTCGAAAAATATACAGTGCGCGACGCAGGCGGGCACTGGTCATTTTATGCCCAAAGTGATTTTTCCCGAATTTTATAAAAGCCTAACTTCATAAAAAAATTCTCACTTCGTTCTAAATCGTCTTTTTGGAAAGAAAACACTTTAGGGCCTCCACAAAGCATCCAAGGTGAGTTCCTACTCAAACCCCATTGATTATTACATCAATCTAACAAAGATTGATGCTACAATCCTCATCTATTCCATAGGTTATCGATTTAATCTTCATCTTGGATGAAAGAACCCTAGAATCTGAATTTAAGAGACCTGAACATCAAAAAGGTAAGACTTTCCTACTTCAATCGATTATAGCTTTGAATTGATGATTATGGAGTTTAAGTTCTTGAGAGATAAGTTAATGGGTTAAATAGTAAGAAACGTATGAACTATTGTATGGTTTGGATTGCATTGTATGGTTTGAATTGTTGACTTAGGTTGTTCTAGTCAAATGGGTGATGAAGAATGATGTTAATTATATCTATTTGAGATTGTAGAATCACCTAGAATCAAGAGGTTGGGTAATTGGATGAAGAAACACCATTAATGAAGGTTGTGGAGCTTCATGCCCATCAAGTGTTTGATCAAAATGTTTAGATAACCAAAACACGAGGATTCTTACTAACATTGAAACCCTTTGACTTGTATAGTTATAGATTAAGGTTGAAAGGGTTGACGAACGTTGTATTACGCTCAAAGGCCGAAATTAAGGTATGTGAGGCAAACTCTCTACGTTTGGGAATGTTGATAATTCTCCCTACGATACGGTTTATTGACTATTACGATTTGCCGCAGAGTTATAGTTATGCTTTAGTTCCATGAATAGTTGCAGAACCTTTATTCTCTCATTTCATATTTCATTCATGACTTTTATTCTGAACGTTGTGAACTCAGAACGTAATCTAAATAGACTCGTGTTTTATACCCATGATTCTCAGTCTAGAAATTCAGTATGCTTAGAAACAATTAAGGCTGCAGGTCTCATAATCAGTTCTAGAATACATGTCTCAATTTAGTAATGTTCATTATTCCAGTGGTCTCAGTTATTTAATAATAATTGTTGAATATTGAACTCTTGCATTTTGTCCGAGGGCCACCCTCGTAGTTTGCCCGAGGGCAAATATTTTTGTCCAAAGGCACACTCTCATGTATACGTATGCTTGGCCAAGGCCATAGACTGACGCACTTACTTGGCCAAGTCCATAGTTTTGTGCATTTATTATTGGGCCAAGGCCCCACATATAAATACAGGAAAATAGGGAATTCAGATGCAGAACATGAAGTACTCATAACTCCACTTCTCTTGTTCATTTTAGTTTACAGTTTCAGTTTTAATTTCAGCATTTATTACCTGTTTATTTATTGGGTTGCCCTTTCCCAAGCATCCCACTTACAGTTCTTTCCTTCAGTTGCTTTACATACCAGTGCAATTCAAACGTACTGACGTTCTTTTTGCCCGGGGCCTGCATCTCACGATGCAGTGAACGATTTATAGGATGATGCATCTACTCGCTAGGATCTCCAGTATTAGCTGATTGGTGAGCCCCAGTTCTTTTAGGGCCTTATCATTTATTTACAGTATTTATAGTAGTTATAGACAGTCAGGTATGCCGGGGGCCTTGTCCCGGCGATACGGTTCACGATTTCAAAGAGCTTCATAGACTTTATTAGCAGCTAGATAGAGTAGCATGCTTTTATGTTAGTCTTGTTGGCTACAGTATTTATCTTTAAGACTTTGTTTAGTATTCCTCACTTTTAGTTATTTATTCATTCAGACTTTCAGTATATCAGCATGTGTTAGTTTATTTTCCGCATTCAATATGTTATGATAGCACATGTTGATTCAGTCGACCAGTTGGTTCGCTCGGCCATATATATTTAGGCACAGGGTGCCGTGTTACCTTCAGGAACAAGTTTGGGGTGTGACATTAATAATACGGGTCCTTAGGTAGGGTGTATTTGGTAGAATAATGCTGGTATTGAATTTTAGTACAATGTTTGGTTGCAAATTTAAGTTTGGTATAACTAATACATGTATTAGTTTCTTCGAAACTGAACTAATACATGTATTAGTTATACACCCTATTCAGTTTTATTCTTGTACATAGTAAACCATGTCATTAACAAAGGCAAAAATATTATTCCTCTTCTAATACACCCTATTCAAAACTATTAAGCATTACGCAATGCATGTTATTTAATACAACAAACCAAATAGAACGATAAAAACAATACCGCGTTACTAATACACACTATTCAGTACTAATCTAATACAAACGACCCCTTAATGATTAGTTAGAGAAGTAAGGTCACTTACATATAATTCAACGTGGAGTTAACAGCTTCCGGAATTGCACCAAACAAACTATTGAAACTCAAGTCCCTACATCAGGAGAAAAAAAATGTAGAATTACTATATATATTTGTTCAGGAAACATGTAATGTCTCCATTTCAAAATAAGAGGTGTTTTTACATTTTCATTTTGTTAAAAACTAAGTGGTGTTCACATAATCAAGAAGGCATTGATGATGTTCTTCCCATTTTACCCTTATTTAAATAAAGAGAGTCTTACATAATCAAGAAACTATTAAAGAGCTACATCTTTTTCAAGGTATTTATTAAGGGTAAGTTAGTAAAAATATATCATTCTTTCTAGGAATGAGTAGTTTTCTTAAGGGGTGTGCTCAAGCTAAAAACACTACTTATTTATTTTGAAATGGATGGCGTAATAGCCTATCTAGTGACAGGTTTACACTCAGTTAAGTTGTTTTTCCATTTTGTTCCATGCACTTCAACTATTTTTTTATATACTGTCTATAGGGGTGGAAAAATTAGCTTATGAAAATATGACCCGCCAACCCGCCCAAGTTTGGGCTGGTCATTGACCTGCCCATTCATTAGCTCGGCTCATTTCTGCACAACCCATTTCAGCCCATCAAAAAGTAGGGCTGATATATATCAAAATATTTGTTAATTTTTTTAATATATTTTTTTTTTTGTTGATATAGCCATAATAAAGAAAGAAAACAGTTTTATTAGGTACTTCAAATTAAAAAAAAAAACAAGTTAAAACTTAGTATTTAGTACCGATTGGGCGGGTTGGGTTATGACCCGTTTTTTAACTCACTTCAGCCCAAGTAACTTTTGGGCCTAGTTATTAGCTCACCCCATTTTGACCCACCCAACCCGCCCATTTGACACCCCTAGCATCGACTTTCCCCTATCAAATAAGTACACGCCTTTTTCTCTGTAAAGTAAAAGAATATGGAGATATTTAATGCAGAATCTGTCTTACAGATACAGTAGGCTAGATAGATTCCATATCTCAACAGGGATGCGGTCAGCTATTGAGCAATTCCTCAATGTTCTAGATAAACAACAAACCAGAAAATAGAATAGAGTTTTAGGAGAAGAGCAAAAGAAAACTATTACTCCAATAACATGAAAGTTTGGATGCCAGGGGACTCACAAAACTCTCAAAGATTCCATTCCGGATAATTTTGGAAATGACGAAATTTCTCCAACTAAGTCACTGATTTGCCTGAAAGTAGATATTATATAATCCATAATAATTCAAAGTTTGGGAGAGCTGCATACATCAAAAAATCTACAGGATTTTACAGTTCCATTAGATTCTTCAGCTTTGGGATTTGGCCTAGCAAAGGTCCAGAAAAGCTATTCCCCATCAGATTCCTTCTCAACATGTGGAAAAAAAATCAATAGTCTTGATAAAAACATGCATAGATCGTATAAAAGTGGACAGTTAGTGAGTTTTACAAGATACGCAGATCTTGCCACTGTTCGAAAATATCCGGGATTCTTTGATTGAGGTTGTTCCCCTGCACATTGCTACAGAGAAAGAAGATTAATTAATTGATTTAAAAGTCTAATAGCCTGTTTAACCAAGCTTTTAAAATCAAACTTATTTTGAAAGTGCTTTTTTCAAAAAGTGCTTCTCAAGATAGTTTTTTTGGTGAGAAATAGTTTGTGTTTGGCTAATCAATTTGAAAACGCTTTTGAGCAGCAATTAGTATTTAGCTAAACTCTTAAGAAGTGCTTCTAACTCTAAGTGTATTTTTTCAAAAGTGTTTTTACTTTTGGGGAGAAGCTTTTTTCGACCTTCTCAAAATAGCTTCTGCTTGTATTCAAAAACACTTTTTCTTCTCCTGAGTTTCGCCAAACACTCAACTTCGAAAAAGAACACTTTTGGCCATGGAGAAGCTTGGCTAAATAGGCTATAAGTTTGAAGATCTATATTCTCTCTCTCTTCCACCCTCCTCTCTCTTCTTGTTTCAATTCTATGCTAATGACTAATGAGAATGAAAAATAAGTGAGTAGATACATACAAGTACGTCAGTTTCTTCAAATTCTTGAAGCTTTGCGGCAAGGCACCAATAAATTCATTGGTCTGCAAGTACCTGAAATAATTTACTACATAATAATAAGTATCTCCGTGTTCTTTGTTAACCTTGAACGGACTCTATCCAGTAGGATGCAGTTCAAATTTAGCAGCTTCTACGTTCCCATATTTACAGCCAGGTTAAAAGAATAAATACAAGGACTGAGTAGAATTGTTTTGAATATATATATATATATATATATATATATATATATATATATATATATATATATATATATATATATATATAGACACACACTAGTTACATGAGGCCCGTGCTAAGCCCCTACAAACTCAAAATATAAAAGTAGTAATATTTTAAGCAAAAAAATATTATCTCGTATCATATATGCTTATTGCATAATTAATATTAATATAATTCAATGGCATGTTAGACATGTATTGTTGATAAGTCTTCATATTTATTAAAGTTTATTAAATAAACTAATTAGATAAGTACTTTTATCCAAAAAAAAAAAAAAAGTATTTATGAGGAAGGAAGTTTGGCAGGAGAATTATGAAATACCAAAGAGATACAAGCAACTCGACATTCTGTAAAGTAACATGAGCTAAACTATATAAAATAACTACAACTCAATGAAACTCATAAGCCATACTGACATTTTACGAATTTATGAATTTATAATTTCTTTATTTTTAGATAAAAATAGATTTTTTGGTATTTATTAAGTTTTAGTTCCCCTCATGATATTTTATGCTGCAAGAGTTTATGTTAGTTAATTGTTTTGATTTAAGCTTAGAATAGACGAAATTAAGCAAAAATTAAACTCATTAAATTAGCCTCAAGAATCAATTTAGTTCTCCATATAAGTCTATGCTTAAAAATAGTAATCATGTACCTTCTATATAATTTTTAAGTATCTAAATTTTAATTTAAATATTAAGTTGATTTTACTTAATTTAGCTTGAAAGTTTAGTCAAATTAACTCTCGAAAAATGAAAAGTGCTGCATAAATTGAAATGAAGGGAGAGTAATTAGTAAGATCTAATAAATGATCCAGTCAGAAATGAAAATATGGCTCCATAATTGCCTAAATTTTAACAAAATGTATAACAACAAATAACGTAAAGGGTAATCTAACAGTCCCTCCGGTTCATATTATATGATGTTTTTAGTTAGAATACACTCCTTCAAAAGTTACGGAACCTTAAAGAGTAAGAATCATTTTCACTAAATAACCCTTAATTAAAAAGTACCGATTTAATATATTTTTTGACTATGTAAATACTCATTTATCTATATAAGGATACATTTGAAAGAGGAAAAAAACAAGCTAATCTACTTTTTATGAAAACTATTTATTTTGAATTAATTACGAAAGCCAAAATTACCATGAATGGCATAGAGTAAGGGGCAAAAACAGATTAACAAAAAATTTGCAGGGGCCCACGTCTAATGGAATGAAGAAACAGAATTGTGTGTTGAAAGTGGGATAGTTGGGCAAAGAAATGGAAGTAGTAGCCACGTGTATATCATCAACCAATCAAAAATTTTGAATTGCAATGTGAGGACGACAAAACTTGGGAATGTTCCCTTATATATAGTTACTAGTTATGTGAGGCCGTCAGTTACTTGGCCCAAACTTCAAGATATAAAAGCAGATATTTTAACTAAAGAATATAATTTGTGATAGTAAGATGTGTGTACAACAACAACAACAACAACCATATACCCATCAGAATCTCCCACAAGTGGGTAGTTATATAAAAGCAAAATTTTCATTCCACTCCTTTAATATTTTAACTTCCATTTTGATGAAATTATAACTTATATATCCTAATTTTAAGTTATTTAGTTCTAAATAAATAATCTATACATAGTTAATGAACTTTTAAGACAAATACATAATTTAACTCGTGCGAGGATGGGTGCTCAAGCTCCTTAATTAGGGATTAGGGGTTCGAACATGGATATGGAAAAAAATCTTTGGAGGAAGCGCTCCCCCGAATAGGGCGCGATGCAAAGGTTAATTATTCGGATTAATGGGCTCAAATGCGATATCGAGCACCAATCGAAAAAAATCAAAGAACGTGAAAAATGAGGTAGGAGGTTTGATAGCTTTTGAAAAGTAGACTTTAAAAACAAAAAAAAAAAAAAAATTGACATAAATAAATAAGATTAGGACCTAAAAGTAATTAATTAAAAAGTTTTAAAAAATTTGAAAATTATTGTAAGGACTACAAAAGTCCCCGTGCTCGATAGCTTTGAAAAGTAGACTTTAAAAACAAAAAAACAAAAAAATTGACTTAAATAAATAAAATTAGGACATAAAAGTAATTAATGAAAAAGTTTTTAAAAATTTGGGAAATTATTGTGAGGACTACAAAAGTCCTCACATTCCCTTTAAACTTTGAAAAGTAGACTTTAAAAACAAAAAACAAAAAAATTGACATAAATAAATAAGATTAGGACCTAAAAGTAATTAATTAAAAAGTTTTAAAAAAATTTGAAAATTATTGTAAGGACTACAAAAGTCCCCAGCTCGATAGCTAAAAGAGACTTTAAAAACAAAAAATAAAAAAATTGACTTAAATAAATAAAATTAGGACATAAAAGTAATTAATGAAAAAGTTTTTAAAAATTTGGGAAATTATTGTGAGGACTACAAAAGTCCTCACATTCCCTCTTATATATAATAGTAATATGATATATATTAGTTGTTGGAGGCCCGGGCTCCAAACTCAAAATATAAATATAATGCGTAAGTTTTATCAAATAAGTATAAATTGTGTCACTTTTTTTAGTACATAATTAATTTAATGTAATTGCAGGTTAATCATATTTTGTTTATAAATTTTCATAATTATTAAAGTTTGTTCGTCCTATAATTAGATAGTTTTTTTAAGAAAAATATTTATGAGAAAATAAGTTTGGTATAAAAATTAGCAAATACCAAAGGGAGCAAGTAATTCGGTATTCTATAAACTAACATGATAAAGTATGATAATTACAACTCGTCGAGATCATAAACTGGAAATTATTTTCGTATTTTTATGAATTTGTGAGCATGCGATTGTTATTTATAGATAGAGAAATAGATTTCTTTTGATATTTATTAATTTTTCACTCATTATTCTACGTGTCAAGGCTTTATGTTAGTCAAATGTGTTTTTTAACCTTAGTTTAAATGAAATTCAATAAATAATTAAATTCATAAAATGAACCTCGAGAATCAATTTAGCTATTCATATATATTCTATGCTTAAAAAATTATTTTTTGGTTAGTCAAGCAAGAGATCTTAAAGATAATTTAATCTTGATGATAACTCTACCTTCATTTTCAACATTAAACAATGTCATTCAATAAATTTTTTTACTTTCTGTATTTATCAGCACATATGATATCACTAAAGAAGAAAAAAGTTGGATGTTTAATAAAGAGAAGCATATGGAGAGGAACATATGGCTTAGGCCATGTTTAACTATAAAGTAAGATCTAATAAATGCTTTAGTTGAAACAAAAAATTGGCTCTAACAAATCACTCATACCTAGAAATTAAAAAGTCTTTTCACTAAATTATCCTTAATTAAATATTATCAATTTTATATGGTTTCTTGATGTATATAAAAATTAACTTATCTAAATTAGGATACATGGGGCCCTTAACTTTTGGAAAAAAATTCTTGATAGTTGCCAAGTGTCCTCCACCTTTATTGCTTTTTGGAGTATAATTGCCATCAAACTTTTCAAAATTTACCAAATTACATATACGTAACTATGTAAATAAAGGCCAAAATAGGGGTAAAAATGAAAGTTTTGAGGTTGTGAGGATTATAAAACTCATGGATCCTCACTTAAATCACCTTAATTAAAGAGTGCCCATTTAATATGATTTTTTGATTGTGTAAAATTTCACTTATCTAAATAACGATAAATTTAGTATATAAGACTATTAATATCTTCTTAATTATATAAAAATATATTTATTTGGACTAGGTATCAAAGCTAAAAGTACCATGGAAAAAAGATTCACAAAAAGTACTATAAATATCAATATACCACAGATAAGAAAAAATGAGTGGAAAAGGAGAATAGGCTAGGAAAAGTCAAAAGAAAAGCTACATGTCACAACATTAGAGGATCACTCATATTAAGTTGTAATGTAATGTAATATATACTCCCTCCGTTCCAATTTATGTGATATAGTTTGACTGGGCATGAAATTTAAGAAATAAAGGAAGACTTTTGAATCTTGTAATCTAAAATAAGCCAAAAATATTTATGTTGTTATAGATCATCTCGTTAAGCGTAAAATGTAAAGTTTAAAGTTAAATTATTGTCAAATAAGGAAATGTATCATTCTTTTTGAAACAGACTAAAAAAAAAAGTGTATCACATAAATTAGGACAGAGGGAGTATATATATGTACTTCGATAGACAGCTATGTTGTGAATGCTCTCCAGGACCCGGGCATAGACAGAAAGAGAACAACTTTATCCCATTGTACGTAGCTAAGTACATGCACAAGAATCCACTAAAGGTCAGTCTAAAATGTAAGTGGTTAGCTACATTTCTAAACTGGTATAATCCAACAAGTAATCATCTCTGTGTGTAAGTCCGCGAACTTAATCAAGAAATTGTACTCAACCAGAAAAAGATAATTTTTATCTTAAGAATAACCAACAAAAATACACTTACAGGTACTCAAGATTCACAAGATTTGCAAGCTGATCCGGGAGTACACCCGAGAGGTTATTATCAAACAGGTACCTAATTGTGAAGGCAAACAGATGGGGATTCAGGTTTGCACTAAACCAAATGGAAAGTGAGATAAAGTAGATGTATGGATTTTATCAAGGCTTTTACAATCTAATGAGGCTCGTAATATTTCCCAGCTCCTCTGGAATTTTCCCTGATAAGAAATTATCGCCCAAGTCTCTGCAAGGACAAGAAAGAAGAGAAAATAACTATGAACTTAAGACGATAATAATATAATTTGGAATAGAAAGGACAATATAAAATGTAGCTTTAGACTTACAAATATTCCAAAGATGGGAGAGAACCCAATTCTGGAGGAATTGTTTGATTGAAGAAGTTTCTGCACAGATATCTGTAATGGTAACCAAGGTTAGATTTTAATATTTAAATACAATCCCAAGATAGAAGTTTGAGTGAATTAAAGCTGCATTTTCCTGCTGACGGTTGCTAGCCGTCTTTAATGGTTCAAAATCCAATTTTAAAATGCCGGATCCATGTTAACTCTGCATTAGTTGACATGTAAAAATGCAGCAGAACTGCAGACAATTGTCTGACATCTAACTTGATACAAAAAGGTATGTCAATGACTTACATGCTTTTTAAAGACTTCATCTCACCAAAGAAAGGTGGAATGGGTCCTTCCAATGAGTTCTCACAGAGGTTTCTGTCAGATATAACATCACAACCATCACAGGTAATTCAAGGAAAAAAAAAATTATTTACTTAGCTTCATCTGTATCAATGGTAATGAAAGACTTTAAAAACAGATAAATAAGTTTCTAATATAACGAAAGAATTGCAGGGGAAGTCATGAAACTACTCACAAGTACGATGTGGGGTCCAGTCCCCAATTTTCTTTTGTTCACATACGTGATGTGATACTTACCTCATCATAATTGTGTTGCCGATACGCCTCATCATAGTAAATTCATTCCTATAAATAGGCAGCTTATGGTTCATTTGAAAGACACACCAAACACCAAAAATCATTTGCTATATACACCAAAGTGAGAGCAAAGTGAGGTATTCCATAGACTGTGTTAAAACGATCAGCCTGAAGAAAAATAGAGTGTGAGTGATATTGTAGTAAGGTGGGAAAAATCAAAAGAGTGTTTTTCTTTTGTGGGTGTAGTGGTCTTAGGGTATTTATACTCGTTACTACACAAACAGTAAAATTCCTTGCTATAGTGATATCGAGTTGCTCCTCTTGGCGTGGTTTTTCCTTATTCGGAAGGGTTTCCACGTAAAATCTTGGTGTCATTATTGCTGCATTTTATTCTTGTTGATTTAACCATAACTTAGTGTTCAGCGTTTATCACTAATACCGTGAATATTATTTTTGCGGGTCTATTTTATTCCCAACAAGTGGTATCAGAGCCAAGGTTAAATCGAGTATGCTCGTGGTTGCGGCACGGTCCGAACTTCCACATCGAAAAGAATTACTTTGGTCTTCGAATAAAATAGTATTTGTATTTGTGATAAACGATGAAGCCAACACTAGTAGAATGATTACTTTGAGTGGCGTAAATTATGCCATTTGGAAGGGCAAAATGGAAGATTTGCTCTATGTCAAGAATTTTCATGAACCCCGTCTTTGCAAATAAAAGCCCGATAATAAATCGGATGAAGAGTGGAATTTGTTGCATCGGCGAGTTTGCGGCTTTATTAGACAGTGGGTTGACGATAATGTGTTGAACCATATTTGGGGAGACACGTGCTGGTTCATATGGAGCATCTTGAAAGTTTGTATGCTCGGAAAACTGAATAACACAAGATGTTTTTGATAAAGCAAATGCTGGGTTTAAAATACCACGATGGTTCCGCAATGACAGATCATCTGAATATTTTTCAGGGGATCATGAACCAGTTATCCGCTATGGGTATTAATTTTGATGAAGAAATTCAAGGCTTATTTCTACTTGGTTCCCTACCAGATTCTTGGGAAATTATTAGAACTTCATTATCAAATTCTGCTCCGAATGGTGTGATCTCTATGGATCTTGCCAAGAGCAGTCTTTAAATGAAGAGATGAGAAGAAAATCTCAAGGTTCCTCCTCATCGATGTCTTGGTGACCGACACTGGGGAGAGAGGCAAGAATCGTGGTTCTCAAAATAGAGAGCATCGCATAGAAGCAAATCCGAAAATGACTTAAAGATATTGAGTGCTATCACTTGCGGGAAAAAAAGGGCACACAAAGAAGTTCTGCGATTTTGAAAAAGGAGAATAGAGATAAGGAGGAAAACAAAGAAGATGGCAATCGTGTTGTTAAAATGTCACTACGAAGATCTTGTTACTATCCTTGATGCGGATCGATAAATATTGCTTGTGATGAGTCAAGCCGGTTGTGGACAAGGGTGCCGCATCTCATGTGACATCACGGAAGGAATTTTTCTCATCCTATACTCCGGTGACTTTGGATCTTTGAGTATGGGTAATGAGACCGTATCTAGGGTGGCTGGTGTTGGAACGATTTGTTTGAAAACTAGTATTGGAACTAAACTAGTTTTAAACAATGTAAAGCATGCACCTGATGTTCGTTTGCACTTGATCTCTGTTGGTGTTTTGGATGATGAGGGATATGTCAGTACCAATGGTGCTGGAAAATGGAAGCTTACTAAAGGTTCCATGATTGTGGCTCGTGGCGAAAAGCGTCGTGGTCTATCTTTGGACTACGGCCTCTACCATGTGTTGATATGGTGAATGCGAGCAATAGCTCTTCAACATTATGGCATAAGAGGCTTAGCCACGTCGGCGAGAAAGGACTAAATGTTCTAGCTAAAAAGAAATTATTGTCAAATTTCGAAAGTGCTAAACTAGAAAAGTGTGAGCAACGCTTGGGCGGAAAACAAAATAGAGTCTCTTTCAAGTCTCATCTTCCTTCAAGAAAGACGAGGGTTGCTTGAGTTGGTGCATTCGCATTTACGTGGTCCAACGAAGACGAGGACTCGGGTGGTGCACTTTACTTTGCTACCTTTATTGATGATTGCTCAAGGAAACTTTGGGTCTACGTCTTGAAGACTAAAGACCAAGTGTTGGGTGTCTTTAAGCGATTTCGAGCTGAAAGAGAACCGGAAAGAAACCGTTGTATTCGTACCGATAACGGTGGTGAATATTGTGGACCGTTTGACGAATACCGCAAGCAACGGGGTATCGGACACCGTAAGACTCCTCCTAAGACTCCCTCGGCTTAATGGTTTAGCGAGAGAGGATGAACAGACCTTGATGGAAAGAGTTAGATGTTTGCTTTACCGAAGCAAAGTTGCCGAATTCCTTTTGGGGTGAGGCATTGTTGACCGCCGCACACATGTTATTAATCTATCCCCTGCGCGGTTGCTTTGCAAAGTGATGTTCCAAACGAGTTTGGTATGGGAAGGATGTTTCCTATGACCACTTGAAAGTGTTTGGTTGCAAAGCTTTTTGTACATGTGCCTAAAGATGAGAGGTCAAAATTAACCGCTAAGACAAAGGCGGTGCATCTTCATCAAGTTTATGGCCTTGATGAGTTTGGTTACAGGCTATATGATCCAATTGAGAAGAAGGTCGTGAGAAGCCGTGATGTTATCTTCGTGGAGGATCAAACCATTGAAGATATTAACAAAGCGGAGAAGAAAAAATCTTCAGGTTCTGAAGGCTTAGTTAATCTTGATCAAGTTCCTCAAACAAATGTTGATGAAGTTGGTGGGCTCGATGACGATGGTGATGCCCAGAATGATGTTCCAGATCAGCATGTTGATGATGATAACGATGTCGCTATTGATGAAGTAGATGCTTCTACTTATGAAGTCGTGGATGAGCCGATATTCCACTTTCGAAGGTCTACTAGACAGCATGTTCCTTCTTCCCGTTATTCACCTAATGAGTATGTATTACTCACTGATGGGGAGAACCTGAATGTTATGAGGAGGCCATGGAAGATGAGCACAAGGATCAATGGATCGAAGCCATGCAAGATGAGATGAAATCTACCGCACGAGAACCATACTTATGAGTTGGTGAAATTGCCTAAGGGCATGAGAGCTTTGAAGAACAAATGGGTGTTCAAAGTTAAAGCCGAAGAACACGGCTTGAAGCCCGAGATACAAAGCTAGATTGGTTGTTAAGGGATTTGGTCAAAGGAAAGGTATTGACTTTGACGAAATATTTTCTCTGTCGTGAAAATGTCCTCCATTCGGACGATTCTTGGTTTGATCGCTAGTCTTGATTTGGAGATTGAGCGAGATGGATGTGAAGCTGCCACCGCCTTTCTTCCTTCGTGACTTAGAAGGAGATTTATATGGAACAACTTTGAGGGCTTCGTGGCAAAAGGTAAAAGAAAATTTTGTATGCAAACTTAAGAAGAGTCTATATGGATTGAAGCAAGCTCCCGGACGGTGGTACAAGAAGTTTGAGTACGTGGATGGGGGGTGAGGCTACAAGAAGACTTCTTCGTATCATGTGTTTGTACAAAGATTTTCGATGATAATTTTATCATCCTTCCGCTATATGTGGATGATATGTTGATTGTAGGCAAGAATGCTTCCGAGATTGACGAGTTGAAGAAACGATTGAATAAGTCTTTTGCCATGAAAGACTTGGGTCATGCTAAGCGCATTTTGGGCATGAATATTACTCGTTCAAGAGATGAAAAGAAGCTTTATTTGTCACGAAAAGTACATAGAACGTGTCGGGAGCGCTTGACATGAAGAATGCTAAGAGGGTTAGCACACCTCTTCCTCGGTCATTTGAAATTGAGCAAAAGATGTGTCCTACAACAACGGAGGAAAAAGAGAGAATGGCCAAGATTCCTTATTCCTCTCGCCGTCGGAAGTTTAATGTATGCAATGGTACGCACTCGACCGATATTGCTCATGCGGTCGGTGTTGTTCGCATTTCTCGAAAATCCGGAAAGAGCATTGGGAAGGCGTGAAGTGGATACTCGGTATCTAAGAGAAGCTGGGATGAATCTTGTGTTTTGGAGGATCAAATCCAATTTTGATGGCTATACTGATTCCGATATGGCAGTGACCTTGATGACGGAAAAAAATCCACTACTGGATATTTGTTTACTTTTTCAGGGGGAGCTATATCATGGCAGTCGAAGTTGCAGAAGTGTGTTGCACTGTCTACAACTGAAGCGGAGTATATTGCGGCTACTGAAGCTGGCAAAGAAATGATATGGCTCAAGAGATTCCTTCAAGAACTTGGATTGCAGAGAAATGGAGTATGTTGTCTATTGTGACAGTCAGAGTGCAATAGACTTGAGCAAGAACTCCATGTACCACTACGAGAACAAACACATCGACGTCGATATCATTGGATTCGTGATCGTGCAGAACGAATTGTTCCAGGTCAAGAAGATTCACACGAGTGAAAATCCTGTATATGTTGCCAAGGTGGTATCGAGAGACAAGTTCGAGCGTGCAAAGAACTTGTCATGCGCACTCAAATTAGAAGCCGGTATACCCTCCTTCGTGTGAAACGGGACCGAGGGGGAGATTGTGGGGTCCAGTCCCCAATTTTCTTTTGTTCACATACGTGATGTAAGCGCTTACCTCATCATAGTTGTGATGTAAGCGCTTACCTCATCATAGGAAATTCATTCCTATAAATAGGCAGCTTATGGTTCATTTGAAAGACACACCAAACACCAAAAATCATTTGCTATATACACCAAAGTGAGAGCAAAGTGAGGTATTCCATAGATCGTAAGAAAACGAAGCTCAGAAGAAAAATAGAGTGTGAGTGATATTGTAGTAAGGTGGGAAAAATCAAAAGAGTGTTTTTCTTTTGTGGGTGTAGTGGTCTTAGGAGTATTTATACTCGTTACTACACAAAATGTAAAAATTCCTTACTATAGTGATATCAAACTCGCTCCTCTTGGCCGTGGTTTTTCCTTATTCGTATGTTTCACGTAAAATCTTGTCATTATTCACGCATTTTATTCTTGTTGATTTAACCATAACTTAGTGTTCGTTTATCACTAATACCGTGAATATTATTTTTGCGGGTCTATTTTATTCCCAACATACGATAGATTCTTCAGATTTTTGAATGATTCAGGAATTGATCCACGCAACTTGTTTCCCTTCAAATTACTGTGATCAGAGAAGAGAGACAGATTTTTCAATGTGGTTTAAAGAGATGAGAGATCCATAAAGGATATTGCATTGTCGAATCTTGGATATGATGTAGTTTAGTCCTAGATTTTATAATATATTGAGATCCTTTTAGACTCTGATTACCTCTTATTTAATGGTTAGTACTACTATACCAGGACAAGGTGGAACGCGTGGCCCCGGCCGGAGATAAGATCGCTTTTTATATCAGTACTTAAGACATTAACTTTTTAGCCATGAGCTCCCCTGCTATTATTCAATTAAGGATGCAAAACACAAAATCAGCATAGAGTGCTGATTTCTTGTTTATTTGCTTCTGATCATAGAATGTATAAATCTAGTGCATTTGATATGCAACAAGGAGATTAGCATCTTTAAGAACATTGCACCAATTTTTGCAATGCTTTTCCACTTATGTATATTTCTTGGGATGCATTCCACATTTCCCATGGTGTTAGTGATAAAAATTCTCCTGCCTCGAAATATAATGCCTACAGGCCATAGTATTGGCAGAGGAAAACAAAACGAGATCTTATAATATTCAATTCATAATTATCCGTCATTCTTTTTTCTATAATATTTATTACATTCATGTACAAAATGCAACTGGAATCTAAAAAAATGGAATGACACTTAAATGCAAAGTCTTCAAGTATGCTTATGCTATGTAAATAGTTTAATACCTCTTAATTGCGAATTTAAACTGAGAAACACAATACAAATTCAAATATATTGTTTAGGTATCCTTACAGGGCTTCTTAAATATTGAAGGCCTCCAATCTTCTCAGGGATCTCTCCTTCTAATCGTCTAAAAGAGAAATCACTGCAGTTCATAATGTTGCAAAAACATCAATCAGAAATCTAGAAGCTGCATAGTTAAAAACCAAAGCGACAAATTGAGACCACAACTATAATGAACATAAAACAAGGATGACCTGCACATAGTTGGCATGAATATTACTAATTTAAAATGTCTCTTGAGCTGCTTTACACTTTAGTGGTGACATTGTGCACATGTTGCTACTATTATAGTGAAATTATTCTAAATCAATTTTGGTCGAGCAGGCAAAGATGAACTTGTATATATTTAATTAATCAACATATATAGAAGGGCTAATAGCATTTTTGAACTCAATTAATGATAAATTCTAATTATGGTCCTCGTGATATCTAACTTAGCTTATTTAACCTTCAATTAATTAAAGTGTACTTTTGGTCCCTTTATGAAAGAAATATGTTATATTTGGATATTTTTAGAATTATATTACCGTAAAAAATGGAGTAATAATACAAATTTAATATAACACATGGGGAATTAAGTAGTGAAATAGTTTACAATTATGGTAAATTTGTGAATTTTCACAAGCAAAGGGATCAAAAGTGAACACTCTAGTTAATTGAAGATTAAATGTGCTTCGTCAAATATCATTAAGACTAAAGTCAAAATTTATCAATAACCGAGGGACCAACAGAGCTATTAACCCTATATAGAAATGTAAACAGGCATAATTTTAGAGGAATGAAGGGTGGAAAAAAGAAATCAAAATAAATTTGTAATTTGGAGAAATACATCCATCTATGTAGGATTGGGCTATATTTGTCTTCACTAGGAAAACAACATGGTTCAGATTAGCATCATGACTCATGGGTGAATTAATGAAAGATTTAATTGACTGAAAACAAGGCCTAACCAGTTTATAATTAATAGCAATCCATAGTTATATTAGAATATGTTTCTATCTCTAACTATGCTCAAAACATTAAACTTCGTTAGTAAAACAATGCTCAAACAACGAAATAATATTTCAACAAAATCGAGAAAGAAAATGACAAATGTAATATCCGAGTCCACAAAATTTTCAATTTCAATTGTAATTTAATTCACATAATATATTGACACTTATTCAATAATAATTGTATATTTACGAAAAAAGTTGTCTATATTATAGAAAATATCACCATTAAAAGAACTTCATCGAAAAAAGATGATAAATTAAAATAGGAAGAGAGAGAAAATATTTTAATATATTTATGAATAAGTTAGAAATTATATGAAAATGAGGCTTGTTCCAATTAAATCTTATAGAACCCATGCCATAATGCCTTCAATCTAAGGTAGAACTTGGGGAAAATGGAGAGAAGGGAAATGGAGAGGAGCCCAATTCATCTATGTAGTTACATGCTGTTGGCACTCAAAAGGCATCTTTCACAATAGAATTTAATGCTGAAAACTAAACCAGTTTAGCTTTAGCAATCTAGTTTTTGCAGCTATGTCCATCCTCAAAGTGGAAAATTAAAAAAATCAAACTGTACAAACATAAAGACAGTTTAAAACAAACCTCTAACACTTCAATGTCATGAATCTGGCAGACCATTCAGAATTGTTAGTAATATGAATCAATCAAATGAGTAAGCTTTTCCGTTATCAGCATAACAACCTTTATTAAATACTAATTCCGAGATACTTGTAATCTACTGTAAAAAATGACTAATCAGATAAAATAAGTTTGTAAAAGCACTCAACCAACACAAATGCACTGCATTAAGTGCTGTTTATTTCTCAGCGCAGAAACGACGTTATTTAATTTCAAACTGTCCACTATCTCTATGTTCATCCCCCAACGAAAGAAAATAACATGCTAAAATCAACCAACTAGTTGAGTAAACATGAAAAAACAAATTGCCTAGGTATTACTATGTGTGATCCTAAAGTCAGATTAAAATATGAACTTTTACAAGAAAATTAAAAAAAAAAAAAAAAAAAAGATTAACTATAAAACACTATTAAATCAAACGACAACCACAAAGAATATTAGAACGGAGAAGTGCCTAAGAGAACAAGCATATATTGCTCCCAGTGACCAAATCCCCCAAAACTCCAAAAAAATGATGGCAACAATGGTTCACTTATTATAACAGTGGAAACTCCATTTAGAAAAATAGATGAATGCAATCCAAAATCTATGTCTCCAACTCATGCTATCAAAGGACTTGTAATATTTCCAAATAATATATTACTCAGCAAATGAATTAACAAGAAGAGCAGTAGAGAAAAATACTACCAAAAAAAAAAAAACAATAGTAAATATCTTGGATCAGAAGGGATACATTTGTTCCACTCGACATCTTGTGTGGTCCTCAAGATAACAATCGCAAATAACATCTTTTTCCCGAACAAGACAACTTTCGGGCAACATTCCCGATATTTCCTTAGAACAACCAAGCAGAGCATTGATGAAATCCTCTGACATCCACATGAACAAAATTGCATCAGCATGGAAAACAAAATTGAAAATGGATAACCTATGATGCCATGAATATTTTGAAAACAAATATATGCTTACATGAAGAATAGATGTGGTTTTTTGGTATGGGTACTTTAGACAAATAATCTAAGTGAACATGATCTTTTGTAAACTTCTAGAGTTAAATAGAAGAATGTAACAGCAAATAACAAGCTCATGGATAAAAATAATGCGCTTTTAATTTTATTATGTTTAAAAAATAAACCGACATTTTAAATTTTACCCTATATATCTATTTTTAGAACAAAGAATCAAACTCTAGATAAAAAATAATTTCGCCTTTACAGTTCCTACATTACTAATCCATGTATACAATCCCAGTGCGTAACTTGTTTTTAAACCAAACAACTCCTCAGGATTGTAATGCCAATTGTTGGCTATGTCCATGTGAAATAAGTTTAGGAGGGAAAATGTAATTCCTTTAAACCGTCGTCCAAGTTTATTTTTCTAACAAAAATTCAATCTCACCCCTGATCAAATAAGGAAAATAAAATTTTAGAATCTTTTTGCACAGTGCAATTGTCTCTCTATGTACAGTAATCTCTATGTTACCATTCGTGCACAAAATAACCCGTAAGTGTAGTTCAGCTTTCATTTCAATCTTACTGCAGTCATAGCTGATGCATACAAAATTGTTACAGGAAGAAATATTACCATAAAACCAAGCAAGCTAGAACCTTTTTTTTTTTTTTTTTTTGATGACATCTGACTAAGATATAAAAGATTTACCAATATGAAACATAGTCCAAAGTCAATAAATCCACGTCTTCAGACAACTTAGCCAAATAAAAACAATTTAAACAAAAAAACTGAGGCGCGTTTTGATCAAACAAACAGAAAGTTTTTCTTATTTAACATTTTTAGGATTCAAATTATATGGATCCAAGCATATGAATGTAGTCTCTACAAGGAGACCATAGAAACAGTAAGATTTTCTCTCAACATAATTATTGTACTGATGCCATCTACACTTATCTGGTGTAAATGGTAGCAAATTTTTGAAACTATAAAGATAATAACTTTGATGGAACATAAGGGATAACACTGCTATCTTTATAGCTTAGGAATAGCATAAAGACTAAGACATTCACATTCTTACCATCTTCTTTGGCAAGAGGAGGCATTGGTAAATTTTCATTATATTTCGAAGTGTCTGAACAGATTTTGCCAAGAGGGCCTTGCGTTTCCTGTTCCACAGTAACCTTACAATGGATTAAAACCAGCAAAAGGGGAACGAAAACCCTGTAAAGATACATGGACATTGCCATATTAGCTCCCAAGAAATGCTTTAATCCTTCTTTAGCTTTAACCATACAATTTCTCAAATATGTGCCCATACCTTTATAATAGCATCCTTTCTTCAAGTCTATTCAGAAATAGTGTTCCTTTCTTCACTTTTTCCTGTTATTTCCACTTCTGGGCCCTTACAACACAGCTTATTTTTTCCAAAAAAGGTGATGACCCACCATTTCTTTTCACTTTCCTCCTTGAAATTTCTACTTTATAAAGCTGAAAGGCGGAAACCTCCAATAATGCTTTGCAGAGACCTTGACTCGTTTCTATCTCATGTACCCAGAGGCAAATGCAGCTTAGTAGTACCGGCTCATATGAACCTACTAGTACTTTCAAAGCGGAGCATAAAGAGCCACTTGATATTAGCTGATTGCAAATAGCTAATAAGCTTTTAAGTGCTGAAAAATATTTTTAAGTGTTGAAACTGATTTTATAAATGGAAAAGGGCTAAATATACCCCTATACTATCGGAAAAGGGCTAAATATACCCTCGTTATACTTTAGGTCCAAATATACCCCTGCCGTTATATTTTGGGTCCAAATATACCCTTTTCCCGTTAAAGTTGTCCAAGGAGGACAACTAATCTTACATGGCACTGACATTTTATGACGTAGACGGCACTTAGTATGCCACATCATCCCCTAATCCATTTTACTCTTCCCCTCTATTTGTTTCTTTCGCCACTAAAATTTCCTTCCCCTCCATCCATCTTTACCACCATTAACAAGGATAAGCAATTTGTAGCCATGCTTAACCATTCCGTACTGCAAATCGGAAAACCCGCCGGAAAATAACAAGGCATGAATTAGAGCACCGACAAACACCGTCCGTCGTCAATGGCGAAGAGAAATAGTTCGATAATGGATGACGAAGAGAGAATGAAAGGAAGGAAGAGTGAGTGGAAAATCCACGGAAGAGAAACTTGGAATCAATTTGTCAAGCAAATGTGAAAGAGCTAAAAGGGAAATGGAAATTCGGAAGGGAATTTGAAGAGAAAGAGGACTTGAAAAAAAAATTTTAAAAAATTTTTTTTTTACAAGTTACTGATGTTAATTTTACCACTTTTTTTCTTTTTTCTCCGAAGCATAAAGGGAAGATTCAAGAAACAGTTAGATTTTATTGTTTTATTATTACACTGTTGCTGATTCAAAAAATAAAATAAAACCGCTACAGATCTGGGTTTGGATAAAATTTTCAGAATTCAGATTGAGATTTGTTTATTCTTCTTTTCTAACCGGAATACATGGCGGTAATGGTGGCAAAGGTGGTGGAGTGGAAGAAAATTTTAGTGGTGGAAGAAACAAATAGAGGGGAAGAGTAAAATCGGTTAGTAGTGATGAGGTAGCATACCACGTGGCGTCCACGTCATCCAATGTCAGTGCCACGTAAGATTAATTGTCCACCTTAGACAACTTTAACGGAGGAGGGGTATATTTGAACCCAAGTATAACGGCTGAGGTATATTTAGACCTAAAGTATAACGAGGGGTAATATATATATATATGGCCCTTTTTCGATAGTACAGGGATATATTTGGCCCTTTTCCGTTTTATAAATAAGCAGTTACATATATTAAGGATAAGCTATTGAGGTGTTTGGCTAAGCTTATAAGCTGGTCAAACTAGCTTATAAGCATTTTTTAACTTATCTACGTGTTTGGCAAATTCTAAAAGTGCTTGTAAGTCAAGTGCTTATAAATAAAAATAAGCAATAAGTCATAAGTTGGTCACCCCCAACTTATGATTTTATAGCTTATAAGCACTTTTGGTTTGACCAGATCTTTTACAATTTTATCCCCGATATCTCTCTATAATTCCTAAAATACCTTTTCTTAAAACAAAATTCCTAACACTTTCCATGATTTCACTTCCATGCATGTTCTTCCAAAAACTTAAAATTTCATCCACTCTTGATATGGCACCAGCAATTCTGAGTTCTTTATGGCAAAATGGTATTTGGGGTAACAAATTTCTCTCTTTCATTGTTTGTAGTATTTCTTCAAATTCCACACCAAGCATGGTGTTACACCTTAAAAATTTTAGCGTCGTTTGTGTCGTAATTAAACTAACGTAAGCTCAGAGAGGTCATGGAACCTTTATAAGGTTAAGGAATACTTTGAACAAGTGTTAAGCAAGTATCTAAAGGTTTTGGGATCAAGCGAATCGAAGGAATTAAGTTTGTCAAAATTTGGGAAAAACTTGGCCGAAATTTAGACAGGAAATTTTGGTCCGACTTGAGGGAGGTCTATCTCCTAGATTAGAGGAGTTATGGAATGTATAACCTATGTAAATTGAAGTTCATTGAGTTTAGTTTCCAGTGCAATTGACAGATCGCAAATTCGAGACGTACAGTGGAAGATACGACCTATACAAAATTGTATGATTCTTCTGTGCAATTCGACGGACCGTCGAATAACGACGGTACTGTCGGTGCTACCATTGAGTTGAGGCAGTGGACACTTCTCTTTTTCTATAAATAAGAAGGGCCACGACCTTGGGGCTCATTATTCATCAAAAATCAGACCTTTCTAGAACCCTCAAGCTCTCTCAACTATCCTAAACCTTCCATAAACATCCTAAGCAAAGATCAACCTAGAAATCCTAAACTAGTTCATATATACTGATAGTTATTGTTGCTATTGAAGTTATGGATGTTAAGCTTGAAAAAAAGGTTTGGATTTAGAGTTTTTGGACCGGAAAAGGTATATTCTTTATCTTAACGTTGATATCAAGTTGTTTTGGAGGATTTTAATGGTTTAAAGTGAAGAAAGACATAGTATAAAGGTCGTAGTTTGATACGTTGATGTTGTTGGCTTATGGACTGATTTTCGAGGGAAGTTTCAGATGGATTTGTATATGTTTGTCATGTAGTATCTTGATTATGTTATTATTGATGTTGGGAGCTATTTTGGAATTGGTTCGGAGTAGATAATATAGGGGAAATGTTGTCCGAATTCCGTTAACTTATTAACTAGCTAAGTTTGTGTGTGTAAATGCTCCTATAGCCTGATTGTTGTATAAATTACCTTGGATGTAGATTTGCAGGCTTGGAAGGTAGACTTTGAGTGGCTAAGTAAGCAGCAAGATATGTTAAGACTGTCCCTTTCTTTCTTAAGGCATGATTCCATTGCTTCGAGCTTACACAAAGTATGTCCATAATGATTCCTGTCATAGAAATATTATAAGCATACGTTCTTGATGTTCTTATGATATCGTTGATCCTTATCTCATGATTTTTGGTTATTGATCTCATATTATGGTTATTGATCTTATTTATTGATATTGATCTCATCTTATGATTATTGTTCCTTCAAAGTGAGATATGTTCATGATGATAGCTTCATAATGATAATTGGAGGTTTACTGACCTTACGTCACTCCGATAGAGTTATAGCTTTTCTTTGGGCTCTCATTCATGCTTTATATTAATGTATGTATCTTCTCACATCGAGCAGCGTTATAGTCGGCCGAGTATGACACCTATTGTGCAACCATTGATCAGTTGGGTTTTCACACCGAGTGCCGTTAGGGCTGGGTACGTTACACACCGAGTCCTGAAAAGGTAGATTACGTTACACACTGAGTCCTGAAAAGGCCGAGTACGTTACACACCGAGTCCTTAAAAGGCCGGGTACGTTATACACCGAGTCCTGAAAAGGCTGGGTACGTTATGATAGTGATATGATGATAACACCGAGCCTATATGGCCAGGTATGGTATTTATATATATATGTATGAAAATGTTTTTTTTTTTTTTTTTTTAAGCAAGCATGCATGACATCCGCCTTAAGAGGCATTCAGAAGTACAGGTTGATCTCTCTTATCTTATGTTATCTCTATAATTTTATTATGTTGTTATTGATGTCTTACATACTTAGTACATTATCAGTACTGACGTTTCTTTGTTAGTGGACACTGCATTCATGCCCGCAGGTAGACAAGGAGAAGATTCAGACTCATAGGCTGACTTCTCAATGGTTGTCTGAGAGCACTCCATTTGTTCGGAGAAATTTCGCAGTCCGTTGGTATGATCTTTTTGTTCTGAGATGGGTCAGGTCTGTCCCGTCCTTTTATGTTATGCACTACAATAGAGGCTCGTAGACAGATATGCATAGTCATATGTTCAATGACCTTCTCGGTCTATGTTTTATTGTATCATCGTTTGGATAGCCTTACCAACATGTGTACTTGGGATCAGCTTGATGCTGTATGTATATTATCTTTTGGGCTTGCGTCCCATATAGTTTATGATATTTATAAGTTAGCATGATGGCTCACTCAGGTATAAATATGAGATACATGTACGTGTTGTGTTACTCAGTAGGTTAGCTCCGGATGCCCTTCATGGCCCTCCAGTTGGGTTGTGACACATGGAACCCTTCTTCAACTTGACATCAATATTATTGATTTATGGGTTTTGTAAAGCATGGAACCTGCTTCTACTTATCTATGTATATTTGTTAGTGATTTCAAGAGCTAAATAAATTGGAAGAAAAACAAATGTTATCGATAAACACAATATATGAAAATTAAAAAAAAAAGAAGTAAAATAGAAAACATGCAACCCTTGCATTTGAATGGCAACTCGTGATCCGATTGATGAGAATATTGATGATAGTTTGGTGTGTTAGTTTAATTAGCGACAAAAGAAAATTGTTAAGTATTTGTTTCTTCTATACAAATTTTGTATAATATTTAAGTATGTTTTTTACAAAAAAAATAAAATAAAAAATAGTCAAATTATTAATTGTTATATTATACCTTATGATTAAATTTTGCTTAACATAACATAATTTATCTAATAAATTTTGTATTAAAAATAAATGAGACATAAATCATTTTGGATTTGAATTAAATAAAATTTAAATTCTTGTTAAAATCACGTCGTTATTAGTGTAAATAACTTTAAGGATATTTAAGTCATTTTAACATAAAAATATGCTTATTAGCACTTATTTGTCAAACACTTCAGCTGCTTATTATCAGTTTCAGCGCTTTTATCCAAACATGTAACTGCTTATTTATTAAATCAGCTTTAGCACTTAAAATTGCTTATTAGCACTTAATGCTTATCAGCTACTTTAAATCATGTAAACTTAGCGCAGGCTCATATAGCGGTTTATTGGTGATTTTCTCAAAATACTTTTTCTTTTCAAAAAGTGCTTATTTTAAAAAAAGTGAGGTGTTTGCCAAGCTTTTGGGAGAAAATAAGTACTTTTAGGGAGTAGCAGAAGCAGTTTTGCAGAGTTTTTCCCCATAATCATTTTTTTTGAAAAGTACTTTTGAGAAAAATACACTTAAAAGCACTTTTTAAAAGCTTGGCCAAAAGCGAATTTGCTGCTCAAAAGTACTTTTTAAACTAATTGTCCAAACACAAACTGCTTCTCACAAAATATACTTTTTTAAAAAGCACTTTTCAAAAAAAGTACTTTTCAAACTAAGCTGATTTTAGAAATTTGGCTAAACAGGCTATTAGTTCGAGTGAGAAGCCCCGGAAACATCCGGAGTAAATCCACAAAGGCAATTGTACCGGGTCATTAATAGGAGAATAACGTTATATGACCGGTCCAGATACGGAGCATGCGTTACAATCCAGAATTAAAGCTGCATTTATTATTCATTATTAGAATCTAATCACAACTTAAGAGTTGATGTATTTGTACTATAAAAGGAGCCTGACGGCCCTTGAAAAGGCATAAAATAACAATTATTGATGCTATTTCTCTCAAACTCAGTCCTTACAATTAGCTATTTTAATTATTCTTTTGCACCGGAATAGTTCTCATTTCTAAGAGCCAAAACATATATTTGTTCCACCGGAGGAAACCCATCAACGGATTTGCTCCAAGGATCAGCAGAGCCCAGTCCTAATTATTCTATTATTGCTTCTTTGCCATTTCATACACTCCCTCCGTTCAAATACCATTCGGCCATCTAGTTTACACAATATGTACACAGTGTATAGGTAGTGTATAGAATATACTAAATATAATACATATACTATACATACCTATACATATAATATACATACGTATACATATAATTTACATACCTATACACTACCTATACAGCCGAAGTGTATATTTCGGCTATGTTTTGTAAACTAAGTAGCCGAAGGATACATTTAGGTAAGTTTTCCACAAATAAAAGCACTAATATAAATAAAGTGAGCAACTCGATTTGCGTGCAAGGTGTTTAACGAAATGCGTAAGACAAAACTCAATAAACAAAGACCACCAGCAATGGATTGTGAAAAATTTCACATTTGGCTAAAATTAATGGAAAATTATAGCCAAATACCATTCGGTCATCTAGTTTACACAATAGGTATACCGTGTACATAGGTAGTGTATAGAGTATACTAAATATTCATATACTATACATACCTATACACTATCTATACAGTCGAAGTGTATAGGCAGTGTATATTTCGGTCATGTTTGATAAACTAGATGGCCGAAGGGTACATTTAAGTAAGTTTTCCTAAAATTAAAGTTAATAAAGTGAGCAACTCCTGATTTGCATGCAAGATGTTCGATGAAATGCCTAAGACAAAACTCAATAAATAAAGACCACCAGCAATGGATTGTGAAAAATTTCACCTTTGGCTAAAATTAATGGAAAATTACAGCCAAATACGATTTGGTCATCTAATTTACACAATAGATATACAGTGTATATAGGTAATGTATAGAGTACACGAAATATTCATACACTATACAAACCTATATATATAATAATATACATACCTATATACTATTTATACAACCGAAGTGTATAGGCAATGTATAGTTCGGCCATGTTTGGCAAATTATATGGCCGACGCGTACATTTAGGTAAGTTTTCCTAAAATTAAAGCACTAATATTAAAAAAGTGAGCTAACTCCTGATTTACATGCAAAGTGTTTGATGAAATGCCTAAGACAAAACTCAATAAACAAAGACCACAGCAATGGATTGTGGAAAAATTTCACCGTTTGCTGAAAAAGACGTAAAGTCTACTACTATCTCAACAGCAGTCATTTTCAAAAATAAATTTTTATGCATATGATAGCACTAACAATCTTCTTTTGAGAAGGTTTACCCTTTTACATTAGGACCCACAATAGTACATCTCCCTCCTTTTTGCCTTTTTTTTTTTTTTTTTTTTTTTTTTTTTTTAGAGATAATGATTTTAAGAAAAAAATACCTGAACTTTCAGTTGGAACTATCTCATTTATGTATTTTAACACACCTAATTGCATAGATGGTAATAGTTCATATAGGAAATATTAATGTGTGTTTTAATACATACCTAAATTTAAAGATATTTTAATACACAAATGGTGCTAGTTCAAAATAGAAAAAAAGAAACAGTTGATAGCACCTCAAGTTTTGGTATGTTTTAAAACACAGTAGTGATCAAATTGAAGAATGATATAATGGTAGAATAATAATAATAATAATAACATTAAAAGATGATGAAATTGCGAAACCGAAAAAAAATAATCACATATCTAGACATTGAAGGTCATCCAGCTAGTAGAAGGAGAAACTTTGTGCATAGTGCAGGTGCAGGCTCTAACTCAACATGACACCTCTAAGAACAAAGATGTCAGGTAAGGTGGGCAGCATTCGGATCCGGTTGATTTTCAAAAGTTAGTGGTGAATTCGGTTTGAATTGAAAGTAGATACCAAATACCGAACCGAAAAAAGTTGAAATTGATTCGGTAAATCAAAATTGATTCGGAAATTCAGGTCACGGTATTCGGGATTTACCATTCAAGAAAGCAAATATTAATAATAAGATATTATCATTTACTTCGTAGGCCATGAATGCAAAACCCATCTTTCACATATTGCGTATTGAAATTAGGTGACAAACTAATGGAATTGCAAAAATTTGGGCAGCTAAACATTATGTGTGCTAGATATAATTTTTAGAAAGCAAAAAAATAATACGAAAAAGAAAAGAATAGAGAGAAATATTTATGGTTCATAGCTCCGGAAAAGCAAATGAATATAATTCTAAAATGTCCATCTCTTCATATTAAATTGAAGAAGTACAGTTTTGGGACAAGCAGAACAAAGGGAAAAAAGAAGTGAAGAAGAGCAGGAATAGGGAAAAAGATGAAGAAACCCCCGTAGTATTACTAAAAATTCGGTATTCGGAAAATACCAATACCAAAGACTAATAGCTTCGACTTTAACCCAATCCCGAATACCATAATTTTAAATTTTTACTCCCGAATACACGTATCAATACCGAATTATTAAATACCGAATTACCCAAATAATCGGTTCGGTTTCCTAGAATTAGATTTGGTAATTTATGCCCACCTAATGTGCGCTTGTTGCATAGAGATGATGAGCATCACGAAAACACAAAGTTAGTACTGCAAATTTTTTTTTTTGATAACCGTGGTGTCCGGACTAATTTGCGCGCATCTCGACTAATTTCACGGGCTACCTCCCACCAAGAATAAGGCAACTTGGCTAACTTGGTCCACCAAGCTAGGACGATGCGAAGAAATTAACTAAGTACTTTGCCTTTATCATTCAACTTGGCCTGCCGATTTTCAACCCACTTTATTGACCACTAGACTACACTCTTGGGTCCATTAGTACTCTATCTTTTGTCATGAGAGAATATCGTTTTTCGAAAGAAACAAGAAGAAGGCGGAAAAAATGCCCTCAAGTGATAAGCAAAATTTATTTAATTGAAGAAAACTGTAAAAAATATATCACAAAGAATACAAAAAATCATAAACTATACTGAGTTAAGATTCTAGCTAACCCTATAGACAGTCCCAAAACCTCATGAGTTAAGATTCTAGCTAACCTTATAGACAGTCCCAAAACCTCCCTCGCCATGCCAGTTCTCAACACCAAAATTCTTTGTGGCAGCTTTAATTTTCTGATAGTTGTAAAGCTCTTCAGGGTACAATTCTAGCTCTACATCAACACATTAGTAAATAAATATCAGCGGAGTTGAAAATCGAAAGAACGCAAAGAAGCTTACAACAAATAAAAAGACCTATGATTCAGATGAGGAAATGTATCTTGAGCTTAAGTTAGCTAGAATCTTAACTCACGTTTTCTTGTTATTTCCTCTTCTGGTCCCTTATAGCATTGCTTAAACTTTTCCAAAACGTAAGGATCCACCATTTTCTTGTTATTTTCCTGTTTGAAATTTATATTTTATAAAGGTGAAACCTCCATAATGTTTCACAGAGACCTTGACTAGTTTCTATCTCATTTACCCACTTCAATTTCTTCTTCAGAGAATCAGTTCACTTCCACAAATCCACTACCAAAATGGCATATTCTATGTAAAATTAAAGCAACTCATGATTTGCATGTTACATGTTTGATGAAATGACTGAGACAGAACTCAATAAACAAAGACCATAGCAACATAACGGGAATATTATCTTCTTCTTTTTTTCTCAATAAACAAAGACCACGGCAACGGATTGTGACATAATTTCAGCCAGCACTGGTACTGTACTTGTATACATGGCAAGATGTTGCTTGACACATGATAGGGTGGTAATGGACTACGTGGCAGTAGAAGGTGGAGCGTTGCAAGTTGTCTCATTTAATTCGAGTGAGAAGCCCCGGAGACATTCAGAGTAAATCCACAAAGGCAATTGTACCGAGTCATTAATAGGAGAATAACTTGTATGATCGGTTCAGATACGGAGCAAGCGTTACAATCTAGAATTAAAGCTGTATTTATTATTCATTATTAGAATTTAATCACAGCTTAAGAGCTGATGTATTTGCATTATAAAAGGAGCCTAACAGCCTTGAAAAGGCATAAACTAACAATTACTGATACTAATTCTCTCAAACTCGGTCTTTACAATTAGCTATTTTAATTATTGTTTTGGACCGGAATAGTTCTCATTTTCTAAGAGCCAAAACATATTTTTGTTCCACCGGAGGAAACCCATCAAAGGATTTGCTCCAAGGAACAACAGAGCCCAAGCCTGATTATTCTATTATTGCATCTTTGTCATTTCATATATCTTTTATTATTTTGGTCTTAATTATGATTGGCTTTATAACAAATCAAGTCACGTATTCTTTAAACTACAAATAAATTCAACTGTTTTTTTTTTTTTCTAAGGGTAAATAAGTCACTATCACCATCTATATATTAAAACACCCCGACTGAGGTAAAAATTATTGAATTCATGTGAACGCACAAACAACATTGTGGATCCTCCCCTAGTGTGTGGAACAATTCTTTCTTCACTTTTTCTTGTTGTTTCCACTTCTGGGCCCTTGCAGCATAGCTTTTATTTTAAAAAAAAGTAAGGATCCACCATTTTCTTGTCACCTTCCTACCTTTTTTTCCTACTTGAAATTTCTACTTTATAAAGCGGAAACCTCCAATAATGTTTTACAGAGACCTTGACTAGTTTCTATCTCATGTACCCACTTCAATTTCCTTTTCAGAGAATCAGTTTCACTAGCATAAATCCACTACCAAAAAGGCATGTCCTACGTAAAATTAAAGCAACTCGTGATTTGCGTGGAAGGTGTTCAATGAAATGACTGAAAGAAACCTCAATCAACAAAGACCATAGCAACACAAAGGGAATATTATCTTCTTATTTTTTTTCTCAATAAACAAAGACCACGGCAATGGATGTGAAAATTTTCACCTTCGGCTAAAATTAATGGAAAATTACAGCCAAACACAATTCGGCCATCTAGTTTACACAATATGTACACACTGTATAGGTAACGTATATAATATACTAAATATAATACTTATACTATGCATACCTATACACTATGAGATAGATGTAAGTGTGTAGATAAAACATACTTCGACTATGTTTGGTAAACTAGATGACCAAGCGGCATGCTAGTGTAAGTTTCCCTAAAATTAAAGCACTAATATTAATAAAGTGAGCAACTCCTGATTTGCATGCAAGGTGTTTAATGAAATGCTTAATACAAAACTCAATAAATAAAGACCACCAGCAATGGATTGTGAAGAATTTCACCTTTGGCTAAAATTAATGGAAAATTACAGTTAAAATATCATTCGGTCATCTAGTTTACACAATAGTTATACATTGTTTATAAGTAGTGTTGGAAATCTTACGGAAAATACTTGATCACGAACACTTATCGGAAAATACTTGATCACGAACACTTGTCAACTTGATCACGAATACTTGTAGAGAATTTTTCGTAACTTGAGACGTGTCAATTAAGACACTGTCCTTAAGGATATTTCACCCGGTATGAGTGTATACCACAACATTCAACAAGCTCTTCAATGAAGAAAAACTAGAGCATCTAACAAAACATTTAAGTAAAAAGTGAACCCAGCACACATAATATATGGTAAGAAAATTATATATTGATCTGTTATGCCTCCAAAAGAAAATATTATATGTATATATAGGTTTAGAACTCAAATGATTCAAGGTTAATTCCATAGCCAAACATAACGTTACAAACTGATAGCAATTAACAGCTTTACCACATTGAATGTCATTATGACCATTCGAATCATTTTAATATAGCATCCATTAAGGCTCTTAAAATAGTCAAATATTCTCTTAAACATTAAAGCTGATATAATATTATAATATAATTAGCCTATTAAAGAGTCATTAATATAGTATTAAAATAATGAATAACAATATTTCTTTTGTATCAAAGCCAATAAAAACGTTAGAAATAGTCCTTTTATTTTTGAGATATTAAATAGAAAATAATATTTTTCTAACAATCCCCCATATATCTCAAAAATAATAAAATAATTAAAATAAGAACTTTTGCTGGGTTTACATATATGAGTACAAACATCGAATCTAGTGTCTCGCAGACTAAGAACCAGACTAAAATAAAACAAGATACAAAACAATTGGTGAAGTTTAAAGCTTCTATGAACCAAGAATTCTTTTGTAAGCCTAGGGTCTTATTCTATCACATTACACTCGCACAATATTTGTCGTTATCGCGGTTTTGCGCTAAGAGGCCTTGCGCGTATCCTGGTATTCATGAAGGCTCTAGAAATCCGTCACAATTTCATAGGAGCGGCACCACTCCACACTCATATAGGTCTAGTCATTAAGTGTATTCTGCAGAGCAATACACTACTTATAAAGGATATGGTAATGGATTAAGAGTTTATAACTCATCCCTCACTTTACCTTGCAAAACTGCACTATATTCACACACGATAGGAAGAAACATAATTTAATAGTGCACTTTGATCAACTAATGACTTGTTATTACCCATATGAGCCTAGTTTATGGGATCTCCAATCACATAGGTTGAGTTACTATCATCGTTGATCGTCTCAAATGACAAAAGTCTCATTCCCCTCGGCGCTTCTTTTAGTCTTGTGAATCGGCCAAATTCACCTCAGACTTTACACAATTCATGAAAATAATTTCATCTCACAACAGCTCTGTTTTATCACTTTATGTCTCGAACAGATATGTTTTATTGCCATTGAAAATTTTGTTTATTCACTACAGTTAACGCTGCTTGGCAACCACAATATATAGATACGTTGGTTTTATCTCGACCTTAATACTCACTAAGAAGTATCTTAGCCTCATTACTGGCCAACTCCAAACCATAAACTCATATTTCATTATGGTCTACTTGGCTGATTTTCATATTATTACACCCCCACAAAGGGTAAGCACATAACCACAAATGAATTTTGAGATCCACTTAGCATCATTGTACCCTTTTAGTACAACAAATATTAATTCACCAAAACACTTTATCATCAGTTGCTTCTTTTCAAAATAACACACCAAGAGAAGAAATAACACCAAAATATATTTTAGGATCATTGTCAACAAGATAAGTATAAAAATCTTCATCAAAACATTTTTCTATCCTTGTTCTTTTTCTTCTCCTCAAATCCTCATTTTCAAAATCAATTTGCGTAACAAGACCAAGTGAGATATTATCACTTTAAATAATTCTCTCAACATAACTCTAGTAAGACACGAAACGCTCTCATATTTTCAAAATTTTTAAAATAGGGAGGATAATAATTTCAACTAATAGTTTAGCTTCAACCAAACGATTGTGTATAGTTACCCACACTATATCATCATGAACAAATATTTTAAGAGAGTAACATTTTTATCAAAAGACACATATATAATATGAGAAAAGTATATGTAAATACTAGCAATTTTATCATTTATCTAAACTATTAAGTATAAATAAACCATGATTGCAATACCAATTGCTCACAAAAATATTATTTTGGTCTCATCATACTCAAATAAAAACTTCCATCCAACTCTTTCTAATAATTTCACAAGAACCGAATATGCTCCAATATTAGAAACACATATTACCCCAGCTAATGCCAATAATTTTTTTTCCAAAAGTAAATTTAAAAAGAACTTCTTCTTTTCAAGAATTTGAGTAATTCTTACATCACCGACATAAATAAATTATTCTTCTTCTTCTTCAACTTAGGTGTAGGACACAAATTTAAATTTGTTGACACAAATATGCTCAATAGTGCAAAAGCCTAACACCCAGTTTCATGCATTAATCACAAGATTTACTTGAGAAATAACCACAACAATTACATCATTTGCGTAGTCAAACTTATTTTTACTTAGCGGGATTATCATTTCTCCGAAATCTTCTTCTATATTGAGGGACATTGACAGTTTAGTTTGCCACACACAAAATACTTATTATATTCACGGAAGATCTGACTATTTCGAATCATGGGAATAAAATCACCAATCAACAGTAATTGACAATCTCATATGAATTTTTCCTTGGGGCTAACATATTTAACTCATAAGTTATATTTCAATAAAATAAAACAATGAACACGAAAAGGATCAGCTGAAGAACGATATGCTTCATATTCTTTATTACACTGGGGATCAAAACCTTGAGCAGAACCATCCAATTCAAATATTCAATTAAGGAAATCGGGAACATAAAAACTGTAGGCAAAAGTAGGTGCCATGTCTATGGATAAATTCTATGGAGTAAAAAACTATCAGGTCTGGAGGACCTATCACACAATTTTCTATTTCTGTTTAATATGCCTTTGAAATATCACAGTAGTTATCTAATAACAAATTTTCACCACAAAATCTCAATATTGTAAAGCTCAGAAATGTGCCAGAGATATGCTAAACACCTTTGGTATCTCTCATATATATTCAAATACCAACGTAAATTTCTTATACAAATAAAATTGTATGCCCCGTCTATTGAATTACATAACTTCACAATCTCTAAATTTAAATAGTCTTAGACACATTCAAATACTAGCAAAAGTATACCGAAATCTTAGACATGCATCGCGATAAGTTATTTCTTTCCAATTTTCCGTAAGACTATCAGAAAATATCCTTAAGATTGTTGGAAATCTTACGGAAAATACTTGATCACATACACTTGTCGGAAAATACTTGATCACGAACACTTGTCGGAAAATACTTGATAACGAACACCTGTAGAGAATTCTTCGTTGCTTGAGGCGTGTCAATTAAGACCGTCCTTAAGAATATTTCACCCTAGATATAATTCGTATCCCACAAGTGATTCAACAAGCTCTTCTAGTACAAAAATAGGAGCCAAACTCTAATAAAGATTTAAGTAAAAATTCAACCCAGCACACATAATATATAGTAAGAAAATTATATATTGATCTATTATGCCTCCAAAAGAAAATACTATATGTACATATAGGTTGAGAACTCAAATGGTTGAAGGTTAATTCCATAGTCAAACATAACGTTGCAAACTGATAGCAATTAACAGCTTTACCACATTGAATGTCATTATGATCATTCAAATCATTTTAATATAGCATCCATTAAGGCTCTTAAAATAGTCAAATAGTCTCTTAAACATTAAAGCTGATATGATATTATAAAATAATTAGCCTATTAGAGAGTCAATAATATAGTATTAAAATAATGAATAACAATATTTCTTTTGTATCAAAGCCAATAAAAACGTCAGAAATAGTCCTTTTATTTTTGACATATTAAATACTCCCTCTGTTTCAATTTGTCAACCTATTTCCTTTTACCGTGTCAAAATGAATGACCTCTTTCCTAATTTGGAAACAAAATTCACTTTGAACGATTTATACCACAAATTTTTCGAGACTTATTTTGAACCACAAGTTTCAAAAGTCTTCTCTCTTTCTTAAATGTCGTGCCCAGTCAAATGGGTTCATATAAATTGAAACGGAGGGAGTAGAAAATAATATTTTTCTAACAGGTAGTGTATAGAGTATAATAAATATTCATATACTATACATACCCATATATATAATATACATACATATACCCTATCTATACAGCCGAAGTGTATAGACAGTGTATACTTCAGCCATATTTAGTAAACTAGATGGCCGAAGGGTACATTTAAGTAAGTTTCCCTAAAATTAAAGTTAATAAAGTGAGCAACTCTTGATTTGCATGCAAGATGTTCGATGAAATGCCTAAGACAAAACTCAATAATTAAAGACCACCAGCAATGGACTGTGAAAAATTTCACCATCGACTAAAATTAATGGAAAATTACAGCCAAATACCATTCGGGTCATCTAGTTTACACAATAGTTGTACAATGTATATTGATAGTGTCTAGAGTATACTAAATATTCATATACTATACATACCGAAGTGTATAGACAGTGTATACTTCGGCAATGTTTGATAAACTAAATGATCAAAGTATACATTTAGGTAAGCTTCCCTAAAATTAAAGCACTAATATTAATAAAGTGAGCAACTCCTGTACATGCAAAGTGTTTGATGAAATACCTAAGACAAAACTCAATCAACAAAGACGACAACAATGGACTGTGGAAAATTTCACCTTTTGCTGAAAAAGACGTAAAGTCTACTACTAGTCTCAACAGCAGTCATTTTCAAAAATAATTTTTTACGTATATGATTGCACTAACAATCTTCTTTTGAGAAAATTTATCCTTTTACATTAGGACCCACAATAGTACATCTCCCTCATTTTTGCCTTTTTTTAAAATTAGAGATAATGATTAAAAAAAAAAAATCTGAACTATCACTTTTTCTTGGTTTTCGCATCCTAACTATCATTTTTTACCTGCCCTGATTATCACCATCTACGTATTTAAGACACCCAATACTCACATTGATAACAAGAGAATATTGATGTTTGTTTTAATACATACCTAAATTCAAAGTGTGTATACGATTGGTTTTCTTCAACAGTATGATCGTTAACCCAAGAAAATTCTATAAGTTATGAGGGACTCTATGTATTATTTTCTCAAGATTGAAGGTGGACTAATAATACATGAATAACCAAATCGTGCATAAAATAATACATAAATTCCCTCATAACTAATCCCTGTATTACTAAATACCTGCATAACTCTAACCAGTTACCAATCAACCCCGGGCTTGTTTGGTACAAGGGATAAGGGATAAATAGTCTCGAGATTAAATTTGTGATGAGTTTATCCCATGTTTGGTTGGGATAAAATTACTATATAACTAATCCTGGGGTTAGTTATTGTCATGCCCCGAACCATGGCCCGGGCATAACACGACACTCGGTGCCTAACTGCATGTGACCGAGAAAACCCATAGGCTGACTGAATTAACATATGATATCAAAACATACTAAAAATAAGGAAATAAGACTAACACATATTGATCTATTAAAAGGTCCGGTTGAAATATATAAAATGCAAAAATACTGTTTAAGTCTAAAACATTTGAAATAAATGCCATCAAGGCTAACACATCAAAGTCTGCTAATATATGACTAATTAGACTATGTCTATGAAGCCTCTAAAGAATACTGGAAAGATAACTGTCTAAAACTGGAAAAACCGAAAGCTGTATAACGCCCTGGAGGAACTGAGGCTTACCAAAGCAGCTGATACGAATAGTCTTAGCTAGCTGGATCGTTAACTTGTATATCGTTGCCTGCATCGCGCGATGCGGGCCCCTAAGCAATAAAAAGGGACATCAGCACATTTGAATTGTACTGGTATGTAATGCAACTGAACGAAGAAATATAAGTACTGAATCTGAATCTGAACTAAACAAGAAGACAAGGATCTGAAGTACTCCCTGTTCTGAATGAAGAACCACCGGTATAACTGTAAATATAAACTGTGACCTAGGGACCAAATAATGTGCATAAAAACTCGTGCCTCAAAGCCCAAGAAATACGTATGCATAACGTGGCCTAGGGCCAAAAATATGTATATGTGCGTTCAACATTAAACAATTTACAAGACTGAGATTGGCTATAGCTGATTGCATAATAATTGTTTCTGATTATGGACTTTAAGCAAATAACTGATTATACACTAACTGAGACTCATGTGATGTTAATACACAAGTTTTATAATGATTGCGTACTGAGTTCATGATATTCAAAGTTATCACCATGAAAGAATTATGAAACTATAACCCTAGAAGATAGCAATTCTACAACTATTCAATAAACTACTAAATTGTATTTTGAGTCAAATTACTAATAAGCATGTAGAATGAGACGTAGAGAGAATCATAAACATTCCCTAACGTAGATAGTTAGTCTCAAGTACTTGTATATACTCCAAAATTTGCAAGAGAGGTCTAAACTTTGAGAAGAATCCCAAAAGCCCCAAGTTTTGAACCCTTATATGGGTTTTCTTGAAAACCCTAGGTTAAGAATAATGTACTCATGCTTAATGTTCATAGATATATGTCAGAATCCATTTGGAATAGGCTAGATTGCTTTACCTTTTAGTATTCGATTACTTAAGGAGGAGTGTGTCGTTTCTAGGGTTCGTAAATTTGAAAATAAAAATTAGAATCGAAACCGGTATTTATAGGTTCGTGCAGTCAGGTTTTACTTCGACCAAATTATCAAGCTCCGTAAAATCGACCGTAATTAACAATGTCCTTAAACAGTGGACTGCATTAACTCTTCCTTAATTACGTCCACTAGTTACGGGCCTTAATTCCAATTACGGTCCGTAATTAACAATGTAAATTTCTAGTAAGTGAAGTCTGCTCCCATGAACTTTTAAGGACCGAGATACGGTCCGTAACCTGTTTTACGGCCTATGATTCTAGTCGTAAAACTCCATCTGCTGAACTGTAGCAAAATTCCAACTCCAACATTCTCTATCCGATTTTCTAAGTCTAAAATCATGGTCAAAGCTTAAGTTATGGTCCGAGGTGTTATGGTTATCCCGGGATTATAGTGTTATTTTATTCATATAAGAGAATGGGATAACTTGTTTCCAACCACACGGCAGTGTTTGCCAAATATGTAGGTATGTTAAAAAGTGTTTATAAGGTAGTTTGACCAGCTTATAAACTTAGCCAAACATCCTCAAATCATGTGTAAAGTCTATTAAAATTACAATAAATAATAGATAGGAACCCATAATTTTTAAAGAACCTTAAAGATTGAACCGATAAAGTTTAAATCCTGAATCCGCATCTGCATGCACCCACTTCAATATATTTTTCAGAGAATCAGTTCACTCCCACAATCCATTACCAAAAAAAAGGCATATTTTTTGTCAAATTACAAAGAACTCGTGATTTGCGTGGAAGCTATTCGATGAAATGACTGAGAGAAAACTGAATAAACAAAGACTTCGATGGGGATATTACCTTCTTTCTCTTATTCCCAATAAACAAAGACCACAGTAATGGATTGTGAATTTATCGCCTTTTGATGAAATCAAAACACTATCAATACTAATAAAGGGAGCAACTCTTGATCTGTGTGGAAGGTGTTTGATGAAATGACTGAGACAAAACTCAACATAGAAAAGACCATAGCAATAGAATGGGGATATTGATGTGCCGTGAAATTACGGCATATTCTATGCTAATTCTTTAGCTTTTGTGACCCTTCAAGCATTTTTGGTATTACTTTTCGTGTGTTTATGTCGTTTTGTAGGATAAGATGTCCGGAGAGCATAACGGAGCAAAATGGAGCAAAAATAGAATAAGCAACACATGCTAGTAGCACCTGCTAAACGCAAAAGCGCATGCTCGTAAGATCTTACGCATGTATCGCAAAGAACGTGGAGAGATATGAGAAATCAAGATAGTTGGTGCAAGACATGCGAGCACCATATGCGAGCAAAACGTGGTGCATGCGAGTAGCACTTGCCGGGCGCATGGGGCCGCACCACAACAAATACACATATGCACAAGCTGCGAAACTTTTGGTGCAACCTGCGATTGGCATGTTGCACATGCGACACCCGATGCGATTAGCATCAGAAGCGCAGGGGTATTCCCATTTTGGCAAGTCTATAACTAGAATCCTAGGGTTTTGGAAACACATCTTTGGCCATTTTACAAGGGTTGGAGAGCTAGGGTTCCAACACCCACATTTGGGAATTGAAGATTTAAAGTTTTGATGAGAAATTTCTTACCTCTTTACTCATTTCTTCAATTCCTTCCTTGCTATGTATTGAATATCTAAGTGTGTAGTATTTCATTTCTATACTTGAACCATGTTTATGGAAGTATACACTGTTAAAGTTTTGATTGAAACACTTGTTTTGCTTATGTATTAAATGATTTTTATTCCGAATGAAGTGAGTTAATGTTGTTTTAGTTAATCTTGTTCTTTAATATTTCTTAAGGGATTAGCTAACCCTAAGAACCGCCCATTTACTTCGATTTGAGCTCGAAAGAGGAGAATTGAGTTGGAAAAGATTAATTAACAAGAATTTGGGGCATAACCCTCATCTAATAACTTGAGCTAGGGATAGGAAAGTTACTTGAAATTATATTGATTGTGCTTGATATCACACTCCAAGGCTTGGAAAAGCATACAGTGACATTCATTGATTTGGTTAGAAGACTCTCAATGGGATTTTAGAAATCATTATCTAACTAACGTAAACTTGCTCTTAGTTGTAAAATCGTGAAATACATTAGATCGTTACTTGAGCGTAGTTTCCTTTATTCCCAAACTTGTCACCATTGATCATTTTACTTGCTTTCTAGATTAGTTTATATTTTCGCATTAGGTATAATTTTTTCAAAAACCAAAATATTATCAAGTGTTTGGCTTAGCGTAGAAAGTGATAATTCCTTACTTATTTAAATCATCTAGTATATTGTTTCCTGTGGGACCGACCCCAACTCATAGTTGGATAAATTATATTGCATACGATCGTGTACATTTTTTCTTTAAGGAGTGGATTTGGACGTTATCAGATAGTATTACTCCCTCTGTCCCAAAATAAGTGTCGCTTTAGCAAAAAAATTGTCCCAAAATAAGTGTCGCTTTAGAAATTTAAGACAAAAAAGTAATTGTTTTCAAATACTTCCTCTGTCCTAATTTATGTGGCACACTTTCCTTTTTAATCTGTCCTGAAAAGAATGTCACCTTTCTATATTTAGAAACAATTTAACTTTATGAGATGATTTACAACCATACAAATATATAATGCTTGTTTCGTACCACAAATTTCAAATGTCATTCCTTTCTTTCTTAAATTTCGTATCAAGTCAAATGATGCAACATAAATTGGGACGGAGGGAGTATTAAAGAACTACTTCGTCTAACTAATGCTCAATTCTCAAGAAACATTTAACAAATAAGGGTAACTTAGTAAACTATATGTTGTATTTATCGTTTTTCCTAATGGGCGTGAAAGGAGCTAAAGAGACTTATTTTGGGACGGCGGGAGTACCTTCTTTCTCTTATCCTCAATAAACAAATACCAAAACAATGGATTGTGAAAAAATATTCACTAGCTTTTGTTGAAACGAAAGCACTAACACTTAATAAAGTAAGCAACTCATGATTTGCGTGAAATGTTTGATGAAATGACTGAAACAGAATTCAATAAACAAAGACCATAGCAAATATTACCTTTTTTTTTTTTTCACAATAAACAAAGACCATGGCAATGGATTGTGAAAATTTGTCTACCTTAAGCTGTACTTAATAAAGTGAGTAAATCCTATTTTGCATGTAAGGTGTTTGATGAAATGACAGAAACAAAACTCAATAAAAAAAAGGGGGTAATTTAAAAAAAAATATACAACCCAACATAAAGTATTACGTCACGTAACCATATTTTCAGTTTATATAAAATTATATGCTAACATTATACCTGGAGAAGAGCATTATTCATAATGTATCAACTTTCAGATAAAAGTGTATACGGTGTACGCAAATATGGGCTAAACCGTGCAACAAACTCAAATTATGAGCTACGTGATATAAACATTTTCTCCAGTAGACATAGAGCGTAATTTCCCCCAAAGGTTTCACTTTTTGCTAAATTTAAAGCACTAATACTTACTAAAGTGAGCAACTCCTGTTTTGCATGTAAGGTGTTTGATGAATGACTGAGACAAAACTCAATAAAAAAAGACCATAGCAACAGAACGGGAATATTACCTACTTTTTTTTTCCTCAATAAACAAAGACCACAGCAATGGACTGTGAAATTTTTTCACCTTTAGTTGAAAATAAAGCACTATTAATACTAATAAAGTGAGCAACTCCTAATTTGCATGCAAGGTGTTTGATGAAATGACTGAGAGAAAACTCAATAAAAAAAGACCATGGCTACAGAACGGGACTATTACCTTCTTTATTTGTTGGAAAAATTATGCGATGTGGTAAAAATTTAAACTGTATTTACGAAACACACCTATAATTTCAAAAAATCATGAAGCGTATATTCATGAAACGTAACTATCAGTGTTGATGATGTATGCATTGATACAAGTCATACAATTGATACCACCTGATACAACTCAAACATGCCGATATTGTACACCGTAGTCGCGTTTTGTAAATACGCAAATTGTAACTATGCTTCATAATTACGCTCTAAGCTATAGTTAATTAGTTATTTATGAAATTTTCTCTTATTTGTTCTCAATAAACAAAGACCACAGCAATGGATTGTGACAAATTTCACATTAGGCTAAAATTAAAGCACTAATATTATTATTAATAAGGGAAAGTGAATAACTCCTATTTTGCATGGAAGGTGTTTGATGAAATGACTGATACGAAATCAATAAAAAGCCTTTTTTGCGCGGATTGGCCTTCTTTTTGGGTGGTCTTTAATTTTTTCCCCTCAAATTGATGGTCTTTAATTTTTGTCCTTCGCTTAAAAAAAAGATCTAAAATATCTCGAGGTTCTAGGTTCGAACTCCCGCTCAGTCAAAAAAAAAAAAATCACAAGGCAAGGCTTTGAGACTTTGAGAAAAATCTGTCTTACACGGCATAGGTTGCCTTAAAGCATAACTAAAAGTCTGTCTTATATTAGTTATGCCTTATAAGACAACCTATCTTCGAATCCGGCATAACTTTAGTTATGCCTTAAGACAACTTATGTCGTCTCTGGCAGAGTTGCCTTGGCATAACTAAAAGTCTACCTTATAAGGCAACTTCTGCCGGATCCGGCAGAACTTCAGTTATGCCTTAAGGCAACCTATGCCGCATAAGGCGGACTTTTCCAAAAGCCTTGCCTTTCGAATTTTTTTTATTTTTTTTTATGCCTGAGCTGGGTGTTCGAACCCAGAACCTCAGGATATTATAGGTGAAAGACAAAAATTAAAGACCAACAATTTGAGAGGCAAAAATTAAAGACCACCCCGAATGAGGGGCATTCCTGCGAATTGCCCTAATAAAAAAAAAAAAAAAAAAAAAACAACAGAACAAGGATATTACCTTCTTTTTTTCTCAATAATCGGTATTGGAACTTCTTTAGAACCAATATTTAATGTTGGGCAAAGGTGCAAACATATCCTCAACTTTGCGATTTAGAGCAATGATATACCTCCTCACAAATGGTGCAAATATACCACTTTGCCGTACAAAATGGTGCAAATATATACTTTTCGTCGACGGATTTTTTTTTTTAAAAAAAATCATTTTGGTTACTTTTTAATTAAAAAAAATTCCACGTGACTTTAAGAAAAAAGTCTACCCATTTTTTTGAGTAGACATACTTTTTTAAAGCCACATAGTAATTTTTTTCTGGTGCGTCGGGTCTGTTTATTTTCAAAAAAATGGGTAGACTTATTTTTTTAAAGTCATGAAGATATTTTTTTAAACGAACTAGACCTGACACACGAGAAAAAAATTACCATATGGCTTTAGAAAATAGGTCTAGTAAAAAAAATAGATACACGTTTTTAAAAGTCACGTGATATTTTTTTTAATTCAAAAATAACCTAAATGATTTAAAAAAAAAAAAAAAACTCTAGTCAATGAAAAGGGTATGTTAGCACTATTTTGTAACAGCAGGGGTATATTTTCACCTTTTTGTAATAGCAGGGGTATATTTGCACCATTTTATAACGGCAGGGGTATATATACATCACTTTTGTAACAAGGGGTATATCTGTTCTAAATCGCATAGTTGAGCGTTGTATTTGCACCTTTGTCCTTTGATGTTTTACACTATATAAGATTCCCTTTCTGGTAAATTTCCACTATTTGGTTGTTCATTTCTTTGCCTGATATTAAGTAAGTAGGTATATTTTACCTGTTTCGAGACATACTTTTATTTTTAGTCCGCTAAAAAAAGGATAACGTCCTTTTATATTGAGGAACAAACCTTGACCAGAAATGTCTATGATATATTTTAGATTATAAGTTTTTCAGTCAAAATCGTTACATAAATTGGGACAGAGGAAGTAATAAAAAGATGTTTGAAGAAATGAATAAGTAACCCTTTTTTAGGGTCAAAATCATTTACACCCTCAACTATGCTTTAAAAATCACTCCCCCCCCCCCCACCCCCGGATCTTTATCCTATGGAATGAATATTTCACCGTTACTTTTTTCAATCGTCCATTTATGTAATACACTTTTATATTATATATGATATTTGTTTTTAATCTAGGTGTTTATAAATTCTTATTTAAGTTCATTAACATTATAAGTAGGATAATACTTTTATGGATTTGTAACAAAATCTATTGCTATTTTTTATGATTATTATTTCAATATCATATGCAGTAAGTCTGTATATAAAAGTATTATATATACAAATTCGGTGTGTATATTTAAGTTTCACTTCTCTTTATTCTCTATTGTTCATATAAATAAATAAGTTTTGGTTGTCACTAATGGAATATTTCTTAAATTATAATAAAACTCATTTACAAATAAATCATTCTTAAAAATTTGCCTTTATTTTTAATTGTTTTTGCATTACACACACATATAAATAAATAAATATATATATATATATATATATATATATATATATATATATATATATATATATATATATATATATAGGTGTTTATAAATTCTTATTTAAGTTCATTAACATTATAAGTAGAATAATATATGATATTTGATTTTAATATCATATATATATATATATATATATATGATATTTGTTTTTAATCTAGGTGTTTATAAATTCTTATTTAAGTTCATTAACATTATAAGTAGAATAACATTATAAGTAGAATAATACTTGTTTATAAATTCTTATTTAAGTTCATTAACATTATAAAGTAGAATAATATATGATATTTGTTTTTAATCTAGGTGTTTATATATATATATATATATATATATATATATATATATATATATATATATATATATGATATTTGTTTTTAATCTAGGTGTTTATAAATTCTTATTTAAGTTCATTAACATTATAAGTAGAATAATACTTTTATGGATTTGTAACAAAATCTATTGCTATTTTTTATGATTATTATTTCAATATCATATGCAGTAAGTCTGTATATAAAAGTATTATATATACAAATTCGGTGTGTATATTTAAGTTTCACTTCTCTTTTATTCTCTATTGTTCATATAAATAAATAAGTTTTGGTTGTCACTAATGGAATATTTCTTAAATTATAATAAAACTCATTTACAAATAAATCATTCGTAAAAATTTGCCTTTATTTTTAATTGTTTTTGCATTACACACACACACACACACACACACACACACACACACACACACACACACACACACACATATATATATATATATATATATATAAAGTTATTATGATCTGTTATTTTTCACTTGTATAAATAAAGATTAAAGTTTTGATTATTTTTAATAAAATTATTTTATTTACGTATTCTGCTAACTTATTTTATTAAGAACATCACTAGCTTATATACTCAATTAGTATTTTTCAGCTCTCCCTTATTACGTACTGGGGGAATAAGGGGATCTTATGGGTTATTATTTAGTTGGGTCGAGTTTAAATGATGGAGCGGGTTTAAAAAGTAATTTTTGGTTATTTTGGGGGATAATTTTCGTGAAGATAGGGGTATATTTGAAAACTTTAAAGGTGGGAGGGGTATTTTTGACCCAAAATAAGTTGAAAGGATATTTGTAGCCCTTTTTCCAAAGAAGAGGGGTAATTTTGACCGTTGCCCTTTATTTTTAATAAGAAATTTGTTACATAAATTAAGAAAATGAAAAATATCAGGATTTTAAAGAAGTAAAAAAATAAGACAATAGTTATAATATAAGGGTAAAATAGGCATTTAAAAAAGTCAAATAGGATAAGGGGGGAGAATGTCTATTTTTCAAAGCTAAGGAGGGAGTTTGATTTTTAAAGCATAGTTGGGGGTGCAAATGATTTTCACCCCATTTTTTTATGATGAATAGAGTCACAAAATCTATAAATAGAAAACCATCTATCTATGACATGTTTTAATTTTTTTTAGACACAAAAAATATTGTAACAAAATCATGGTACTTAACTATTATTTTTATTGATTTTCAATTTGGCAAAAATTCTTCCTTGCTGGAAATCCTCAATAAGCAAAGACTACGGAAATGTATTATGAAAATTTCACCTTTGGCTAAAATTAAACCACTATTAATACTAGATTTGCATGAAAGTTTTTGATAAAATGATTGAGATAAAATTCAATAAACAAAGACTTCGATCAGTAACAGAAGGTGAGTGGCAGACATAGATTGTGAAAGAATTTCACCTTTGGCTGAAAAGGACATGTAAATTATACTACTCCCTCCATCCCATTTTATTTGGCCATATTATTAAAAATAGTCTCAAATTATTTGTTCATTTATAAAACCAAGATAAAATTAATTAAATTTTTTTCATTTTACCCTTAATATTAAATGTTCTTGAAAATAGTCGAAGTATTGATTAGAATGTATTTATTGGAGAAAAATAGGGGTAAGGTAGTAAAATACATCTTTTATTTATGGTAAGAGACGTGCAAAAGAAAAAGTTGCCAAGTAATATGGGACGAATGGAGTACTACGGAGTCATTTTCAGGGAAAAAAAATGATCTGTATATGATTGCATTAAGGCCATTAACAATCTTTTTTTGAGAAATTTAAATGTTCTTCTTATGATTACACTAATAATTTTTATAGAAATTTATCTGTTTATGTTAGCTACAACAATAGTACTTCTCCCTCCTTTTTGTTTTTTTTAAATGAGATAAATGGTAAGAAGATAAAAAAAAAAAAAAAAAAACCACTGAAATATCATGTTTGCAAGTTTTCTATCTAAACTGTTAGGTGTTTGCATTTTCTACCTAAACTATCATCAACTATTTATCAAAACATACCTCGACTAGTATCTGATGGTGCGTGGTGTACACTTTTTTTTTTTTTTTTTTTGTTTCAAAATGATGTCAAATGGCACTCCATGCGGATACTTAAAGGAAATTAATTGAATTTAAAAAAAAATAAGAAATAATGGCAAAAAATTACACCTGAAGTATAATTTTTTTTCGAGTTTCCTACCTGAACTATCAGATGTTTGCGTTTCCTATTATCGAACTATCCCAACTATTCATCAAAACACATCTCGAAATTAACTAGTCAACAATCGTGTGTACGAAATTTTATGGGCAAATTAAGTTGTCACGCATCTTTTGGCGATTGTATTCAAACACTTGGTCTAGCCAGCTTCAAGATCTGTTTTGATAAGTAGTTGGTGATAGTTCAGGTATGAAACGCAAACAACTGATAGTTCAGGTTGGAAATTCGCAAAAAAAGGTGATACTTCAGGCATGTCTTTTTATCATTATATCATTTTTTTAGCTTTTCTAATTAAGTCCTTTAATTATCTGCGGGAGTGTCATTTGGCACAATTTTTAAACAAAAAAGTGTTTACACGAAGCATGATCAGATACTATTCGAGATGTATTTTGATAAATAGTTGGTGATAGTTCAGGTATGAAATATAAAAAATTGGTAGTTCAAGTAGGAAATTCACAAAAAGTGATGCTTCAGTGTGTTTCTGACCATCATATCCTTTTTTGTTAATTTTCTACTCCCTCCGTTTCAATTTATGTGAACCCATTTGACTGGACACGATATTTAAGAAAGAGTGAAGACTTTTGAAACTTGTGGTTCAAAATAAGTCTTGAATATTTGTGTGCCTGTAAATCATTTCACAAAGTGAATTTGTTTCCAAATTAGGAAAGAGGTCATTCATTTTGGCACGGACTAAAAAGAAAATAGGTTCACATAAATTGAAACATAGGGAGTATTTAATTACTTTAATTATCTCTGTGGAGTGTCATTTGGCACCATATATAAACTACAAAAGAGTGTACACCACACATGATCACATACTAGTTGAGGTGTGTTTTAATAATTAGTTGGTGATAGTTCGGTAAAAAATGCAAGTACTCAGGAGCGGACCCATGTGCAGTAGTCTGTGTTACACCTCTCATTTTCATACGTTGAGTTTCGCCAAAAGCTAATTGTCCTAGCCTTGGGAAGTAGGACAAATTTTTTTCGAGGTCATGGGGATAGATATGTCCATCTTGAGTATATAAAGGAGTAAAACCATGTTTAGTAAGCCTCGGGAAGTTTTAAGACTCGTCGGATCATCGGAATTAAGTTTCGGTGGAAGTTTGGCAAAAAAGTCACATTCTGGCGCACTTCGTGGCATAACATGTGAGCAGCAAAGCGCGCTTTGCGGCCATGCGGCTTGCGCAGCAAAGTGTGCCAATGAAATTT
>NC_081352.1:31299032-31358218 GCF_029784015.1 Lycium ferocissimum | reverse complement strand
CAAATACTTAATAATTAAGGCAGAAAATCGCAAAAAAAAATATATGATACTTTAGGCGTGTTTTTGACAATTGTCTCATTTTTAATTGAAATTTACCTGCCATGTTAGCTACAACAATAGTACTTCTCCCTCCTTTTTGCATTTTAAAATTATTGCAATTGCAACTATGCATATCTGAACCAGAAGAAGGTGAGAGACAAGAAAAACTAGCTCTGTGAATTTACTTGAATCAATTTTATTTTAACAAAAAACTGGAATATGACAATTGTTAGGAATATAGTATACCATTCAACTTTCGCGCTATTTTCTTATTCATAAAAATTGAGTGGGATGGTGGCTTTTTGGACTCTTTGTTAATACTTGTCACACCTCTTTTTCCAACCCCCGCGCAATAATCACACAAGGTTTTATTTATAAAGGGTTTTTTCAATTGAAGTGACGGTTTTGAGTGAGAATTGTTTATTTACAGAGTTCTCACTTAGAATTGAGTTTTGGTGTTCCAAGTCACCTTATGAATCCCTAATCAAAAGCAAATGACTTTTATTATTGGTCCGCAAAAATAAAAGACCCGGTAAGGAATTTTGTTGACCGGGGAGAAGGTGTTAGGCATTCCCCGAGTCCTGTGGTTCTAGCACGGTCGCTTTATCGACTTAGCTTAATCTAATTTTGGATGAATTATGCTCCCGATCCTTGATTTGCTGGTACTTTTATTGTTGAACTTTTATTAGTCTTAACACGGATGCGTAACCACATTCCGGATCTTTTAAGTGTCTCAAAATAAGATGCGTAAATGCATTCTCAATAGAAACACAATTAATTATTAAAACAAGTTTGGCCAAAGTTCATAACCGCATCCTTGAGTGGTTTAAGGCGTCTCGAAATAAGATGCGCAACCGCATTCTTAATCGAAATGAACATCTTCAAGTATGCCTAAAGCTCATCTAGCGTTCAAAGTCGCCCACCTTTTCAAGCAAAGGGAAAAACTTAAAGACCACAAATCTAAGGGCAAAAATTTAAAGAGCACAAATATAAGGGCCAAAATTTAAAGACCACCCCAAAAGAAGGGCAATCTGCGCAAAAAAAATGTTATTAATTTTCACTTTTTTGACACCGGGCTTCGAAACATGTTACCAACCCATCTCGCTCCTTTACAATTGGTTTTATTACTCTTTTCTTTTATATTTGACAACGAGGTTTCAAATAATTCGCACCTCATCGCGCTCATCTCACAAGTAATTAATTAGTTAGGCCTTGAAAATCAATCTACGCCCAATCTATTTATCGGAACAATTGAAGCAAGTGAAACTTACATAAATAGCTACCTTTTATTGGCTTCTAACTAAATATAACTATAAAATGCAAAATTACCAAGCGTAACTACTTTTCTTTAAAAAACGCGTGTATTTCTATTTTTTTGAAATATAGAGAAATGCAGTAACAAAGAAACACACCTCCCGTTGAAATCAGGAGCTATTTATGGAATAGTTTTTTTGAAATACAGTGAAATACACAGAAATACAAAATCTGGTTGAGTAAAAATAGGCTATATTTTTTTTAACATATTTTTTTCTTTTTAAATGGCAAGTTAAATTAAATCAACCATATTTCACGCATTCCATAACAGCTGACGAATCTCTCTCAACTTTTATCACAATCAAAACTTTTTGAATTAAAAAACCACTAAAGATCTGAAAACTTCCAAATATTGTAAAATATACGCTATGAAATATGGTTGATTGTTTAAGAAATATAAAGTTGTAATATGCGTATATATAATGGAATACAATGAAATATATCAGAAACTATTTCATAAATTAGAAATACAAAATGCAGAAATACATTGAAATACAGTGAAATACAAAACTCGTGAAAACAAAGTGGAGTAAAAATAGGCTCTATACCAAAAAAAAATATATAAATACATTTAAATACAGCGAAATAATACACTGAAAAATTAGATATACTGTTTGTTGATACACAGAAATATACTGAAACATTTTATCCAATACTTGGTGGGCATGAAGCTCCACAACTCTCATCAATGGTGTTTCTACAACAACAACCTATTCTTGCTCCTAGATGATGCTACAATATCATATTGCTATAATCAATACTATTCTTCATCACTCATATGATAAACAACACCACATGATTAGCAAACATAAGAAGGATTTTCCTCTTATTTCGGCCTATGCATGGAGATTTAGCAAACGAATTGTTATGGCTGACCTTTGGCCATTGGCTGGAGATCCTCCACTTCTTTTCTTGTTGCCACTGGTGTATTTTTGCTTGGAGTATCAATATAGTGAAGGTAAAGACGATGAAATTTATGAACAATTGAAGAGAAATACAACAAATAACATAACGAAAATTAGTTACCTGTAGAGATTGGTAACTGATAAAGAAGAACAAGAAATCGTGCTAATTATGGTGAAGAATAATGAGAGTAAAATACGGTTATGAATCGAAGATGTGAGAGAAAAATATTTTAAAAAAAATGGAGATTGTGGGTAAGTGGGAGAGATGTACCTAATTTTTAGGGAAATACACTGCAGTTACAAAAACAAGTTATAGATGGTAATTTGATAAATAATTAAGCTATCAAAAATAATTAAAAAAAAGATAGCCATTACTAATAAATAAGTCTTAGAGGTAGTTATGGGCTATAAATTTTCCTTCAAGCAATTCTCGTATGGCTCAATATCGTATGGTCAGCTACTAGAAACAAAAGCTCAAAAAGAAACATTACTGTAAACTAGATCTATGCTAACTTTATTATAAAGGTCCAAACTTTACATCAAAATATGTACTTAATTATTCTCTTGAAAATATGCCTAAAAGAAACCAACTTAAACTCTATTAGAGATGATCATTAAAGCAATTCTATTATGCATGGAAACATATAAAATCCAACTCAGCCCATTAATCCCCTCAATCAGACAAAACCAACTTTAGACCAACTTACGTAACCATTCTTTGACATTAATTGTTTTCTCATCATTTGAGTGCACTAACTTAAACATGTAATACAACTATCAAGTATCAACATGCAGCTAGTAATTTTCAAATGTAAAAATACATGTTAAAGTATTAAGACGAACGGAAACAATCAATACGGCAAACATCATTAATTATCAAAATGAAACAGGAAACAAAGAATGAACCTGGAACAAAGCCGAAATATTCTTGTGAAATTGGTTTAATAATAAACCATTATGAATACAGCAAAGTCAAGCTCTTTTGAAATCTCTTAACATGGTTTGAAAGAAATAACTATGGCATCAACCCCTTGCTAGCTGCTAAAGGTAGTAGAATCAACAAGCATCATTTTTTCTATAAAAGAAAAGCTAGCAGCTTGGTGTTGCGGCGCTGATGGTGTAGATTCTAGGTGTATTCTCTTTTTCTTTGAATAAATTAGGTCTAAGTTGCTATTTATGTTGTGCCACTTTTAGCTTAACCTTCCCAAAATATCATTGGACATTCTTTTCTCCAAAATGAAATATGCCATGGATATGGATAGGGTTATATTTTGCCATATGGTGGGCTATCATTGGTTCAATTTTTCTTTTTTCTTTTGATTAAATAAAAATACCAAGATAAAATATTAATCAACCTCTTTTAAATCATAAAAAGAAAAAAAAAAACTTAAATCATTGCACTAAGGAAAAAATTAAAAGATAATTAACTAAAAAAACTAGATTAAAAGAAACTTATTTTTTGTTATTTTTCTTTCGTTAAAACACAAAACTTGTACTTTAACAATAGTGAATATTTTTGTTCTTTTTTTTTTTGGTATATAAACTTACTAAATAAAATAGAATAAAATCGACACATCAAAATTAAAATTAAAAGAAATGTTTAGACACTAGAAGGTGAAACACCCTGGAGAGGGTAAAAAATCACGTGTCTACAATACTTGGCCGGGTTAATAATTTTTTTGGTCCATCAATTATTGATAAATTCTAATTTTAATCCTTGTGATAACTGACTATGCACATTTTGCCTCAATTAATTGAAATTTAGTTCCTCATAAAAAATTATTGACTGACGAGATATAGTAATATGGAGAAGAATACACTTTTGATCCCTTTGCTCGAGAGTATTCAAGAATTTAGATAAGATCACCAAAACATTTATCCTCACCATATCTCATCATCTTTAATAGATGCAACAAGGTTCTAACTCAATTAGGCAACACAACCATAAATTTTACATAACCTGGCAAACCCCTTAAAAATCGAATCCTGATGAATAGTGAGTACTAGCACACTAGTCAAGCATAGAGGCGGATCTACGATTCACATTTTATGAGTTTTGAATTTCACAATAACAAATTCAAGTGCTAATAATTGGACCCCAAATTCAAACTTTGTACATATTTAGTGAATTTTACACCACAAATACAACATTTAGGATAGACCTTCTGCGTTCAGCCGAACGTGTAACGCGTAAGTCTCCTTCTAGCTCCACCCCTGAATGGTTTTGATTGAGCGCTCTTTCTTAAGAATCCTCACGATTGTAGACATGGTCGGTCTGAACGGCGGTGAATCTATGCATTGGATTGCTAATTTTAGAATCATCTCCGCTTCTTCCCAGTCATAATTCAGATTATGATCGACTAGTTCCATTAGAGTTCCCATCCTATCCTTCTTTTGTGCCTATAGTAGTCCATAAAAGCCAATAACTTTGTTTAGTTTTGCTGGATTTCAACCGTAAAATGTTTATTCACGTATATGTTATGAGCTGAGCAATTAAATGGAAATACAAGAGTATCGAGAATATTAATACACGTGTAAGGTCAGATCTTCGGGAATTAATGAACTGGAATGGTGGAGATTTAATTCGAAGCTCTCTTTTCTGCTACTCTTCTTCTTCCTCTCAACCACTAACCTGGCAGTGCTACAGTAATAACTAATTTGTTTATCCCTCTTTCCTCAGTTAATATAAAACCTGGGAAAATTTCCCCAGCTCTCTTTTCTCACCACCTGCCCTTCTTTCTTCCACTGATAAGTATAAGTGTGAGACAAAGCTAACCATTCTTCTTCTTCTCTTACGCAGGTATTAGTCAACAATGTATTAATTTATTTAACTTCCAGATTATCTTGTTTAGTTACACTAATATCCTATTTAGTTGTAATTGTATAGTTACAAATATTATGACATTCAGTTAATATAAAACCTAATTTTTTTAAACATGAAAATTGTCCAAACAAATTAAAATAAAACTCTTTGTTTTAATTATTATTTCATTAGCTTGTTGTAGTACATAACTAGCAGTTAGTTGAGTTTCACTCACCTCATCCACGAGGTATTCAGTTTCACCACCTGCCCTCAGGGTCATGACTTTCCTTCCACTGATAAGTATAGAGCCAAGGAAGTGACAACTCCAAAGCTATACACATCTGCGCTAGCTTCTAGGAGGGGTGATCTTTAACTTCAGTATTTGTGCGAAAGCTGTATATGACCTGCAAAAGGCTTCCATTAGAGAGAAGTACTCCTTCATACTACTTTGAATAGTATTAATTTATTTAACTGTTAAGGAGGATTTTTATATTTTTTTAAAATAATTTTTATTGTATTTACACAAATATTATGGCATGTTTATATTTACAAATTTCAAAAATTGTATAGTCATACAAATATTATGACATATTATGATTACAAATTTAAAATCTTCTAATTTTTTTAAACCATGTTACAAGTTATTTCATGAAACCATGTTAAATGGAAATTATGATTACCAAACAAATTAAAATAGAGGGAGTTTTACTTTCATTTGAGACTTTGGATCCTTACAAAAAAATTTCAAGGTGTTTTTGGCTGACGGTAATTAATGTTAAGGGATAATAGTATTTTTGGTCCTCCGCTTATTGCTCAATTCTAATTTTGGTCCTTAGGAATTAAGATATTTGGTTAAGCACATTTAGTTTTTAATTAATTTAAACGTGTGATTCGGAGGTTCCACGGGTTCCACATGGAGTCTATATATTTAGTGATTTTGTTCCATTTATATATATAAAAAAAAATCTTGCATATCAAATGTTTTCATAATATTTCATGCTATCAATGAATTTCAAGTCAAATTATATTTTTTGATTTATTTAAATTGATCATATAGATTATATTGATGCCCATGTTGATAAGCAAGCCATGAGGTTCGCTCGGACACGTTTTTAAGGCCGAGTGCAAATCCGAACAAATCTAATCCTAAAATAGGTATTGTATGCCGAGTAGATTTTTTTTTTTTTTTTTTTTTTAAAATAGTCCCCATTCATCTAACAAAACATTTAAATGGTTATTTTGCTTTCAAGTGTCCAAAATACATGGAGAGTTTGTTTTCTCCGTCACTAAACTGGACTAGCTTGTTTGCCATATTAGAAACACGTTGGGAAGTTGCCAAAAGAGATTAAGAAAGCAAACATATTCTATTAATTTAACATGGACCCTCAAGGAATATAATTCTTGATAGTCCATAATCATCATCGAAGGTTGTGATAGTAAATTTATGCTTAATTACATGTCTCGAGTTCTAGCTATACAAATGAAATCGTCTTTGGTATGAATCATTTTAACCCAAAATAGAATATATATTTTTGGCTCAAATTTATCGAGATTATTTGAGACCCAAAATAGAGATTGATTATGTTGCTCGGACTCTCCAGAAATGTTGTCGCATCCGTGTTGGATTCTTCAAAAATGCCCTACTTTTGGAAAATACCACATGCACCCCTCGACATTTTTGAAGAGCCGAGCGTACACCGAATTTAATTAAAAAAAAAGAAGTCACATTCTTCTAACAAAACATTTAAGTGGTTATTTTGCTTTCACGTGTCCAAAAATAGATGGAAAATAATTTAATTTGTTTTCTTCTAATTAGATATTTTTAAAATCGAAATTTGAAATTATCAAGTTGATATTTTCAAAACTACTACACCATAACGTACCAAGAAAACTGCTAACTGTAAATGTTAATTGAGGTAAACTTGACGTGAAATTAAATGCAGTGAAATATTATATAGTTTTTGTCTTAATCTAAAATGAGTAAGCTATAGCTTCTTGCTAGTGTTCATTTTCGTCATGGACAAAAAGGTCTTCTGAGATATTCGAGCCATTTGTTTTTTATTTCCTTTCAGTATTATTCGTTCCATGATTTAATTTCACTTCTAAGTATGTGCAATGAGAGAGATTCATTTAACATATTGAACAATCTGAAATTCTTTCTCTATTATTTCCAAATTAATACTCCCTTTATTTCGATATATATGACAAAATTTAATTGGATACGAAGTTTAAGAAAGAAAAGAAAATTTTAAAATATGTGATCTTAAATATTTCATAACATCTGTGTGGCTATAAGTCTTTTAAAACTTGTCTTCTTAAATATGCCATAATATTAGCATGTCGTACGTAAGATTTTTCATAAATAGTATTAGCATTCGAAGATTTGAACAGAATAACAACAACAACATATCCAGTGTAATCTCACAAGTGGGTCTGGAGACGGTAGAACGTATGCGGACCTTGCCCTACTCGTAGAGATAGAGAGATCACTATAATAACAAATAATGTCATTTTTAGATTTATATCCACTATTTTTATTTTTGACGGACTTGATTGCTTATTTCATTCCCTCTCTGCTCCTGGAAACAAATCAAGATCAAGGATGTTAAAAAGACAGAGTCAACCGATAGATCAAAGAGTCACAAACCTTGCTACCACCTAATCGATTAATCTTGTCCCCCTTTTGTGGCTTTAGCCCACTTCTTGTTACCATTCTTTCGTGTTTCAACAGTAACATATTCTTCCATGGAGCTAAGGTCCAAAATATGAAAGAAACAAGCGTTTCCATGACATTACCACCTTTTATTATCTATATATACTTAGTTTAATAAAAAATCAATGAAGTGGAACCCCATGACACTTGGAGCAAGGTATATTTGCCCTTGAATTATAAAAGCTTCTCATTAATTAGGAGTCAAATTATGAGAAGTCCAAGTTAAATTGTTGATAAATTCATAAATGCATCATTCTTTTAGTAAGACACTAATAAAGAAATAGTCTCAACAAACGATGGAGTACTTTGATATAATTAAACTTATAAATCCCTTTTAGTATCCTAGGCTTTAATTTTTATTGTGCGCCATACACAGAGGCGGATCCATGATTTAGTTTTATGGCTTTAAACTCATTATATTATTAAAAGTATGGGTTCAGATATACTATCTGTTGCAATTTTAATTAAGTTTTACACATAAATTTATACTCTGCGTCGAAGTACTAGGTTATATTTCATTTTATATTGCCAGTGTAAGTTGATAGTATGATTTAATATGTCATTTTATATTGCCAATGTAAGTTGATAGTATGATTTATTGTCACCTTCTTCTGAGCATGTATACTTTAACTTTTGCATTCACAGTTTGCATTATTTTGAATATGTCATGTACTCATGAGAATCTCTCTATCAAAGTCGGCAGCATAAGATGGTTTCTTTTGATTTTGTCTCAACTCGTTAAGTAGCAAATACCTCTCTTAATAAATAGTACTAGCATTCCTACCAATTCTTGCCACTCTAACATTTATTCCATTTTGCATGCATTAGGATATCAGAATATCTTAATAGCTATGGTACGTACTAAGTTTGCCATTTAATCCATTTCTCAGTATCTCCATAATGATTCATAGAATATGAATTTTATTTCTTCTTGTTTTCTTGATTTTTTTGTAGGAAAAGAGTCAGCTTCTTGAAGGAAAGGTTGATTGGAGAGGAAGAATAGCTACTAAGGATAAACATGGAGGACAAGGTCCTTCCTCACTCATTTTAGGTAATGAATTGACCCAATGCTTTAGCCAAAACATATACTTAACTAATTAAGTTCGCACAATTTTTTTGCAAAAGGCTTCGCATATATAATTAAGAATATTCTGACACCTTAGATGCAACTTCTTTTTCTTATCAGCTTCGAACGTAGACCGTTGTTTTTACACCCAACAATATAATCTCCCAATGGAACTAACTAACCACATAGCCAACATATTACCAAGATTTATGGGCTTATCTGGAGTTTCACTGTATATTACTCACATCATTAAGTATTTAAGACCATCAAGCCCACATACTTCTCTTTCTGTTTGTGTCTCCAGAGCAATGGTGAAATCGAGAATTTCTCTAAGGGTGTTTTCAACTTAATATATAATCTTGGGCCACAACATAAGAGCTTTTCAGCTATTTTCATATTCGTCACGTCAAACCATCAGTTTAAATACTAGTTTGATGGGTTAAGTCAGTCCAATGATATCCTTAACATAATGTGGTATTATTCACTCTGTATCAAGCTGCCTCACGGTGTTCTCCAAAAGTCCTCACCCTATCAAGAATGTTCATACGGGGGGTCTAAAATCATCACCATTAAGATCTAAATCTAAAATCATCACCATTAAGATCTAACATACCAATGCCATTATAGTTTCAAGTTACATTCTTTTAGACCCTTCATATCTTAATTCATTCATTACAGTTTTGTGTACTATATATTGAATATATATAGGTACATTTGCTTGTGAGAACCTGGCATCATTTGTGATAGGAGTAACCTTGGTGACTTATTTCAATGGAGTGATGCATTATGATGTAGCTGATGCGGCAACTCAAGTTACAAATTATTCAGGAACCAGTTATATTCTAACTGTCCTTGTGGCCGTCCTAGCAGACACTTATATTGGCAGATTCAAAGCTGTTCTTATTTCATGTTGGATTGAGTTCTTGGTAAGTACTGCATATTCAACTGATGCTTAATATACATATCAGAATGAGTTTTTAAGTACTATGCATGAACGGTGTAAAAAGTATTTGTATAATCATATTACTTATAGGGTAATTTAAGATAAATTTTTATGATTAACATCAATTGATAACTTGATAAAATTGGTACCTAACATGTAGAGTTGGAGCAGCATTTCAACATTCGGTTCATTTGAAATGATCAGTACTTCGATGCAAAACATAATTTTACATGTAAAAGTCCACTAAAATTGCAATAAATAGTATACAGTGGGTTCAAGGGCGGAGCCAGCATAGTATTTGCGGGTTCGGCCAAACCCAGTAACTTTGGTTGAACCCTGCATTTGTTTTGAAAAATTTATTGAATATGTATAAATTGTTACGTTAGAACCTAGTAACTTAAACGAATTAGAATTCCGAACCCACAAGCTTCAAATCCTGGCTCCGCCTCTGAGCGGGTTCAATGATAAGAATCTTAAATGTTGCATTGATAAAAATTAAATTCTAGGTCTGCCTCTGCTATCTTAGGTTCATTTAGTAAGAATAGCAAAAATTGAATGGATAATATTGTATCATGTTAACTATTCCAGAGCAAGACATATACAGATTTATGTAGTGTTTTTTCCTCTACATATCATTTGTGAATGGCATCTAATTATATTCTGATAAATTACGTCAAATACCCTCTTTAATATGATTCAGATACAGATACACTCCTTATAATCTAGAAACCATACACTTATATCATATGTTGCTCGGACACTTCAAAAATATCGACAAGTGTGTGTCGGATCCTCCAAAAGTAGTACATTTTTGAAAGATCCGACACGGGTGCGTCATATTTTCCGAGAATCCGAGCAACATAGCTTATACTCCTTGTGTTATGAAAATCTTACACTAATGAACTATTTGACAGGGACTAGGACTGCTAGCATTTCAAGCACACTTTCCCAAATACAAGCCACCACTTTGCAACATTCTTGATCCAACTTCAACATGTGAGAAAGTTGATGGAAAAAATGCAGCTCCTCTTTATTGCTCTCTATTTAGTAGCACTTGGCTCAGCCGGAGTTAAAGCAGCATTGCCTTCACATGGTGCTGATCAATTTGATGAAAATGATAAGAAAGAAGCAATTCAAATGTCAAGTTTCTTCAATTGGTTATTGTTAGCAATATGCATTGGTGGTTCAATTAGTACAACATTTATTGTGTGGATTCAAGAACATAAAGGATGGGATTGGGGATTTTTTGTGAGCACATTGGCTATGTTGTTTGGTGCAATAATATTTTGTGTTGGATTACCATGGTATAGGATATTTGTTATTAAGGGAAGCAGTGCCATCACAGAGATTTTCCAGGTATTTGTGAAATTATTTTAACATAAGTATTAGTACAACACTAATTGCGTGGATTCAACAACATAAAGGTTCTTGTGAAAGTTAAACCTAAGTCTTACTGTGTTGCTTTATCCTTCAAAAATGCTGCCTAAGATGTCTCGGATCCTCTAAAAGTTACTCGTTTTTGGAGGATCAGACACGGGTTTGGCACCATTTTTTAGAAGATCTGAGCAACATAGATTCTTGCCATCGCAAAGATTTTCCGAGTTCCTGTGAAAGTTAAACATAAGTCATAGCTACATGTTGCTCGAATCCTTCAAAAATGCAACCGGATTCTCCAAACAATATTCATTTTATGGAATCCGGCACAGGTGCAACCGCATTTTTAGAAGACGAGAGCAATATCCAGTCTTAGTACTCTTATAGTTCTCTTTCTGTGACAAATATCTTTCTAATTTTTATTTGTTTTTCTTGTGTTGTTGATAGGTGTATGTTGCAGCCATAAGAAACAGAAACCTTCAACTTCCTGAGGACTCTGCCGATCTCTATGAGATCGATGAAGACAAGGAAGCTGCAATTCCAGCAGAATTTCTAGTTCACACTGATACATACAAGTTAGTTATCATTCTGTTTCATTCAACTAAGACTCTTACTTTGAACCGTCGCAATAACAAAGGATATAGTCAATTAGTAGAAGCCTTTATCTTCTCTACAACAGATGGTGTAACAGAATTATTATACTATCTAGTCACCTGAAAGATCTGTAGATACGGACTGTAAGAAGCAGAACTAGTAACCTAGAGAATAAGACGGATGGATGATTTTTTGATTACCTTACTTACTTTCCTTTTCCTTATATCAATAACTCAATCAAAATGCATTTATCTCCAAGAATAAAAAGTTTGTTATGCTAATACTTTTAGTCTGATCGGTATCTGTCTTAATTCGATCATTAATTCGAGTAGTTTTTTCTTCAACAAGTTGCCTGAGGCCGATGCGTTTTTTAATCCAACCGTAGATATTATGCCAGTCATACATGTTTTTTTTTTTTCTTATCTTAGCCTTGTTTGGCAAGCTGTTGTAAATTATTTTGTTCGGATTCTTCAACAATGTCAACAAGTGTGTGTCGTATCCTCCAAAAGTAATGCAATTTTGAAGGATCTGACATAGATTTGGTAACATTTTCTACGAGTTGGGGCAACATAAGTTGTAAGTTTTTTATGAGATCCTTAACAATATCCTAGAAAATTCAAGATTTATTCGAGAAAATATCAGATAAGCTATACTGTTTGAAACCTCGATTCAAACATTGAAATTTTTGGATAGGCACGAGAAATCCGATATAACTGATTTCCTTATTTTTACGCTTTTAAAATACACTAATATGGAGAATCCTCATTTTATGGTAATCTTCTTCATCAGGTTCTTGGACAAAGCAGCTATTATTCAGACATCACAACAACAACAATCTTCAAAACCAATTGATCAATGGAGGCTTTGCAGAGTCACACAAGTAGAAAATGCAAAAATCCTACTAAGCATGATACCAGTCTTTTGTTGTACAATTATCATGACACTTTGCCTAGCTCAACTTCAGACATTTTCAATCCAACAAGGCTTCACCATGGACACAAGGATCACAAATTCCTTTCACATACCACCTGCATCACTACCAATCATCCCCATTGTGTTCTTGATCATCCTCATCCCCGTCTACGATCAAATCGTCGTTCCAATCTTGCGCAAGTTTACAGGCATTCCTACAGGTACGGGTCGAATGGGCAGGTTTGACTTAGTTTAGGGCGGGTCAAAACGGGTTGAGTTAATAAATGAGTGGGTGATTTACTCGACCCGCCTGCAAAGGTTACTTGGGCTGAAATGATCGGGTCAAAATGGGGAAAAAATGCGTCATAACCTAGCCCGCCCAACTCTTACCAAGTTTTAACGCATATGTTTATTTTCTTATAATTTGTTTAATTACCTAATACAACTTTTTACCATAATTATGACTTTATATAACATTTGAAATAAAATTAAAAATATTTTGACAAGATTTCTCAAAAAAAAAAAGTCGCGGGTTATCTTATTGGGATATTACTATTAACCTATACCCGCTTTTTAAAATTGTTTTGCACGCCTACTCACTTCGGAACAACTTTGGCGTGCGATATGTCTGAAATTAGACTTCATAGACAAAAGTGTCTATAGTTACATATGACTAAAGTTCAGACATTTTTGTTTGAACTTTAGACAATAATGGCTGAAGAGTCAAAAATGGCTATAGTTCAGATAAAAATAACTGAATCCAGCCACATATGGTTAAAGTTCAGACAAAAATGGATGAACTTCAAGCATAGCAAAATTGACTAAACATCAGCTAAATAAAGCTTCAGACATTTGTCTGAAGTTAGACTTGACACCGCATGTCTGAAGTTGTTTCGAAGTAGGTAAACTTGCAAATTTTTGCGCATTACAGGTATGGTTTAAATAGTAATCTCAAATTCAGGTATCTATGCACTTCTGCCAGTTTTCAAATTTGAGCTACATTGATAGCCAACTTTTAGATGAGCTGAATTGGACGGATCAAAATAGGTTGAATTAATAAACAGACAGGTCATTAATCCATCCAAACTTGAACATGTCATGTTTTATGGGCTAATTTTTTTCACCTCTACCCACAGGCATAACGTACTTACAACGAGTCGGAATTGGTTTAGTCCTCTCCGCTTTATCTATGACAGCAGCATCCATCTTAGAAGTCAAGCGCAAACAGGTAGCGCGAGAAAACAACATGCTCGACGCAATCCCGGTCTTGCAGCCATTGCCTATTAGTGTGTTCTGGCTTTCAATTCAATTCTTCATCTTTGGAATTGCAGACATGTTCACTTATGTGGGACTTCTTGAATTCTTTTACTCACAAGCACCAAAGGAATTGAAATCAGTGTCATCTTGTTTCCTTTGGACTTCAATGTCAATAGGGTACTTCTTGAGTTCAATTATTGTCAAGGTTGTGAACAAGGCAACTAAAAAAGTTACAAATAGTGGAGGTTGGCTGGCTGGGAATAATTTTAATAGGAACCATTTGAATCTATTCTACTTGTTGTTGGCTGTGTTATGCGTGTTGAATTTTGGGATTTATTTGATTGTTGCTAGTAAGTATAAGTACAGGGTACAGAAAAGTGCTAGTAATCAAGATGATAGTAGAGTGCATGCTTTAAAGGATCAGATGAAGAAGTCACAAATGGAAACTTGATGAAGATTTAAAAGTCAAGTTGTATGTTTTTTTTGTTGTTGTTGTACTTGGGAATTCAGTTGTTTGAAATATTAATTTTTAGCTAGCTTCAAGAATATTAAAATTACTGTCTATCCTAAAGTGAGCTAGAGCAGTATTGTTTGTTGTACGGCAAAAGGGGTCGAATTTCCCTCAGTACTATTCAAAATTGAGTAACTTTGCCCTCTATTAGACTTTTGATCTAATTTTATTCCTCTTGTTAGGCAAAAAAATATCGTTTTTGCCCTTTACTTCCTAGCGAAACTCCGATCCGAGTGTAATTTTAAACCACAATCAAAAGTTAAGGGGGTAAATTTGGAAATCTTTTCTCAAAGAATTTAGACACGTGGAGGTCACCCATTTCGTGCTAGAACTTCTCTAATGGAAACGGAAAATTTGATACGATTTACTAACAATAGACAATGACGAAGTCAGGAATTTCGTCGACAGTGTTTATGTTTATTATATATGTATAAAAAGTAAGATTTGCCTTACATATGCAGTATAGTTTTCCGATGAAGGGTGTTGAACTGACCTTCTTTCGATCTATGTGACTCCAACATTGATGGTAGAGATATGAATGGACCAAAAATGTGTCCATCTCGTTTTCTCTGGACTTCAATGTCAATAGGCTACTTGTTGTGTTCATTTATTGTGTTGTGAACAAGGCAACTAAAAAAGCTACAAATAGTGGAGGCTGGCTACCTGGGAATTATTTTAATAGGAACCATTTGAATTTATTCTACTTGATGTTGGCTGGTTTGTAACTACTAGAAATAGAGGTTTGTCTCACCGACATTCGGTGGGAAATTTGTGCTATTAAACATGATTTTCCCACCTCATTCCCACCGAACTAGATCACTGGGAAAATGCATGATGGGAAATAGGTTCCCATTGAAACACTAGGAAATTTTCTAATTTTTCCATGTGAAAACACTACTATTTAGATATTTCCCACCGACATTGAGTGGAAAATACCCACTGAATATTTTTCAGTAGGAAAATAGATGGTTTTTAGTATTGTGTGCTGTTTGAATTTTGGAATTAATTTGATTGTTGCTAGTAAGTATAAGTACAGGGTATAGAAAAATGCTAGTGATCAGGATGATAGCAGAGTACATGCTTTGCGGGATCAGACGAAGAAGTCACAAGTGATCTTATGAATATTTATTAGTGAAAGTTGTGTTGGTCTTTGCTAAATTAGCAAGAAACTTAATTTGCTCTTTCTTTTTTAACCTTCTTTTTTGTTCTTGGGAATTCGGTTGTTTGAAGTATTAATGAGCTAGAGCGGTGTAATTGGTTCTCTAGCAAAAAATCTTTCTATTTTATATCTTGATTTGCTCCATTCACATTTTTGGTGAATTACATCTCATGACTCTGTTCAAAAAAAAAAAAAAAAAAAAAAAGGGGGGGGGGAAAATTGGTAGGGTGTTGAACTGACCTTCTTTCTGACGAAGGGTGTTGAACTGACCTTCTTTTGATCTATGTGACTCCAACATTAATGGTAGAGATATGAATGGACCAAAAATGTGTCTATCTCGTTTCCTTTGGACTTCAATGTCAATAGGCTACTTCTTGTGTTCAATTATTGTGAAGGTTGTGAACAAGGCAACTAAAAAAGTTACAAATAGTAGAGGCTGGCTAGCTGGGAATTATTTTAATAGGAACCATTTGAACTTATTCTACGTGATGTTGGCTGTGTTGTAACTATTAGAAATAGAGGTTTTTCCCACCGACATTCGGTGGGAAATTGGTGCTATAAAATATGATTTTTCCGCCTCATTTCTATCGAACTAGATCGCTAGGAAAATGCATGGTGGGAAATAGGTTCCCATTGAATCACTGAGAAATTTCCTAATTTTTCCGTGTGAAATCACTACTATTTAGATATTTCCTACCGACATTTAATGGGAAATACCCACTGAACATTTTTCAGTGGGAAATTTAGTGAGAAAATAGATATATTTTAGTAGTGTGTGCTGTTTGAATTTTGGAATTTATTTGATTGTTGCTAGTAAGTAGAAGTACAGGGTATAGAAAAATGCTAGTGATCAGGATGATAGCAGAGTACATGCTTTGAGGGATCAGATGAAGAAGTCACAAATGGGAGTCACAAGTGATCTTATGAATATTTAGTAGTAAAAGTTGTGTTTGTCTTTGCTATGATTTGCTCTTTCTTTTTTAACCTTCTTTTTTGTTCTTGGGAATTCAGTTGTTTGAAGTATTAATGAGCGAGAGCGGTGTTATTGGCTGTCTAGCAAAAAATCTTTCTGTTTTATATCTTGATTTGCTCCATTCACATTTTTGGTGAATTACATCTCATGACTTTGTTTCTCGAAAAAAAAAAAAAAAGGGGAAAGGAAAACAGGCAGGGAGGTAAGAACGAGTAAGACTAGGTTATGTCAAGACAACAGAAATTAGATAGCCCTTACCGGAGGAAGAGGGTTCAAGTCACTCGTCCCCTTAACCCAGACATGAACTAATCCTTCTCTCTCGCGAATGTATGCCCCATTGTTGATCTTCTAGAATTGATAGGACATTGTTTATGTGTGTTGTGGTCAGCAACAAGCCTTTCAGCAACAAGCCTACAAGCAGACCATTAGAGGAATCGATACATATAACAACCCTTTCATATTGTGTCCTCTAATTTCATCTCGCGGTCTATTGCTCTCTAAAAAAAATTGAGCGAAATTCGTTATTTCGTGTTTTAAACAATTATTGATTTTATCTTTTTTTATTTAGTCATATGACCTCGACACATACTAAAATTACTACGATGAACATAATCAAAATAAACTTTTCATGAATTATCAGGTAACTGGAATACTATACCTATATAAGGCCCTCTCGAACTTTCAATACCTAAATAAGGAACAATCTGTCCAGTTTCATCCATATATAGTATTACTTTCTTCTAATGCAACTTTAACTCCTTTTTTATTTTCCTCTTCTAAATTTGGGGTTTCGTTTATCCTACAATATATATATGACTATGGTTGTTAGATTAACATAGAAAAATTAATCTTACATTTCCTAAATGTTGATTTAAAACTAAAGTAACTAACTTTATACTAATAAAAAAGTGATACGCTTATGACGGCACTTTAAGATACAGTAACCTTTAATTCTGGTTGCTTGCAAACAAGAAAATAGACTAGATATACATCTTTGTCATGTGAGTTTCTAGCTCAAACCAGTCGGTCTATAATTCCACTTCAAACTCCCAATTTGTTTGACTCTTTTCGCTTTTCGAGAGTCAAATAAGTGGTTTTTTAACCGTAATTTTTTCATGTCTTTTAAATATTTTAAATTATTAATAATGGTGACTTATAATACTTTTTACGTAATTTCTAATTAGGTAAATTTTATTTCTAAAAATTTAAACATATTATGTTCAAATACACGTCAAAATTAAGAAATTTGACTTTCGAAAAGCGAAAAGTGTCAAACAAATTGAACGGAGTATTATGAAAACGTGTCTATCAAAATAGACCAGCTTCCACATTCAACTCAACGTGTCAACATGTCCCATCCATACCAGCCACCTCAAAATTCATGCATGCTTTGTGGCTACTCCTATTCCCTCCACGTCATCCATCTCCACCGCTCCACGTCATCCATCTCCACTCATCAAAAAACCCTTCATAAAGGAGCTCAACAAAATCATCCATTTCAATTACTACTACAATTTATTTCAAGAACCACTTTTAATTTCATCAACTCAATATTTTTCTATCACTATGGCTGCAACAACAAAAACCCATGGTGGGGAGCAAGTTCCACCAGGAGCATCCATGTCAATGGGGCAACACATGATAGACCAAGGGGCACAAATGTTGCAATCTTTGACACCCATCAAGCAAATGAGCCAACATGTTTGTACTTTTGCCATGTATAGCCATGACATGCACCGTCAAATTGAGACACACCATTACATTACGCGTGTGAATCAAGATTTCCTCCAGTGTGCTGTTTACGACTCCGATGAATCCACCGGGCGCCTTATCGGTATTGTTTCCTGAACCTTGTGGCCACTTATGTATAGGCCCTATAATATACGTGTTCGGCAAAATCAATAATTTTGATTCATTTTTTGTTTATTTGAAAAATTTGCTAAATAAGTACAATTAGTCAAATTCAGTTACCAACAACTGAGGTCGTTGTCCAAATATCACTACTAAAAAATCTCTATTTCCCATCCAAAAAAATATCGGTCGCTATTTTCCAGAGTACGCCGTTGGGAAAAACTTTTATAGTACAAATTTCTCACTTGAATGTCAGTGGGAAAAATCTTTATTTCTAGTAGTTAGTAGTGTATATAAAACCCACTAATTTCCCACTGAAAAAATATACGTCGGTGGGAAAAAAATTTATAGCACAAATGAATGTAAGTGGAAAAAATCTTTAGTGGAGTAGTTAGTAGTGTATATAAATTCAAGTTCGTCGTCGAATCAAGAATTAATAAAGTTTAAACTTTAGATAGGATGTCCTTAAACTAGTAGTGTTATTTGGTAGCGTTTTCCTTAAAGAATTCATAGGGTTTATTGAAATTGTTGTTATATGGATTACGTGCAGGAGTGGAGTATATAATATCTGATCGTATCTTTGAAAGTTTGCCTCAAGAAGAACAAAAGCTTTGGCATTCTCATGCACACGAGGTTTGCTCCTTTTCACCTTTTTTCTCATTATGAGTTTATACCACTAGACTGAGTGCTCTGTCCAGTGGCCGTTTTATTAATAATAAAAATTAATCCTCAAAAGGGGGTTGGACCTTATATAACCTCACCAATCCTTTTCACCTTTTGTTGTGCACCTAGTTTAATTTTTGGTTGGACATGAAGTTTATCAAAGCAAATAAGTTTTCGTTAAATATTGTGATCTTAAATTGAAGATATATGTGATATACCAAAATTTTCTTGGAATATTGTGGTTTTGAACGTGTTAACTGGGATCTCCTAATTAAGGAGTTATTAGAAGAAGGTGATATTAATTTTGAGCCAGAGTGAGACATTAAAATTGGAGCTGATGGGGTAAACATGTGTACGATTTTTCTTTAGCTTATGTAGTATCGAAGTGGGCTGGCAAGTAATTATATTTACTTCATTAATTAGCATGTTACGGTGACGCTGATTTTTGTGAAAATATGTATCTAGATAAAATCAGGACTTTGGGTGAATCCTAGAGTTCCAGAAATGGTTGTAAGGCCTGAACTAGAAAGCCTTACCAAGACCTATGGCAAATTCTGGTGTACGTGGCAGACTGACAGAGGTAAGTCTACAATTTCAAGACCAACTTTAAATCATAATTCTAAACGGTCTAACTAAACATCTAAACACCTTTGTACTATGACTCTGTTAAGGATTAAAAATCAAACACTTATGGTCCTAAGGACTATGAAAATCCTACCGTGTAAGTGTAGGATTTTCATAATATAGGGCCCCTTCTATAAAGGGGTGTAAGTGCATTATAAAGGGATGTAACTGCAACAGTTTCATAATAAAGGGGTGTAAGTATTTGAAATTAGAGTCATAATACAAGCTAAGTGTTTGGTGTAGTTAATTTTTTTCCTTGTAAGGTTAAAAAAAATAAATCAAAGTGAGATACTAATGATTAATTGAACTTGCAATTTCAAAGGTGACAAGTTACCAATTGGGCCTCCATCACTAATGATGTCTCCACAGCCAGTGGATTTGGGCATTGTGAAAATAGGGCTAGTCAAGAAAAGAGATGACAAGTATGGCATATCGACCGATGCCATAAAAACTACGAGGGGTGATATACCCGAGCCCACGCATCTCAATCCCATGGCGGATTATTGGATGGAGCACCACAAGGGTTTCGCGATTGATGTTGAAGATGTTGAGATGAAGAAGAGAGCACCATTTCCATGAGTCTAAAAAAACTAGCACATAGTTTGCATCTATGTTTAATATTTTGCTGGTTATGTACAATATAGGCATATTGTAATGTTTATGTTGGGATGAAACAATATGTTTATGTCAAGCTTTTAGTAATATTGATAGGTTGTATCCTACGTATAATCATATTTGTGGATTATTGGATGGAGCACCACAAGGGTTTCGAGATCGATGTTGAAGATGTTGAGACGAAGAAGAGAGCACCATTTCCATGAGTCTAAAAAACTAGCACGTAGTTTGCATCTGTGTTTAATATTTTGCTGGTTATGTACAGTATAGGCATAAATGAGTGTATATATATGTAATGTTTATGTTGGGATGAAAAAATATGTTTTATGTCAAGCTTTTAGTAATATTGATAGGTTGTATCCTACGTATAATCATATTTGTATTGATAGAGGTTAAGAGAAACTGAATTTAAGTTCTACACGAGAGCAAATTTCTTTATCAAATTACTTTTGGAACAATGGTAAGTAAATGAGTTTTAATTTTATTTTTAGCAATTTATGAACATTTTAGGTCATGATTGGTAAAGGTTCGGAGAAATTGAATCTAGGTTATACACAAAGCTAATTTTTTTTAATCAAATTACTTTTGGAACAACGGTAAGTAAATGATTTTTTCATTTTTTCTTTTAGTAATTTGTGAACATTTTAGATCATGATTTAGAATCATGACTTTTGTGAGTTAACAGAAGGAATACACTTCACCATAAAACGGGGTTTCCAAACAAATATGAAGTAAAAAAAGCTTTCAAGTATTTATCTTCATGTTATTAATGATTTTGACAAGTGTATTTCTATCAAAATTCTTCCACCAAAGAACTGATACATAAATTGGATTAGAATTCTTCCAACAATATAATCGATACATAAATTGGAACAAAGATTATATTGCTTAATACAACCCATTCTATGCATGTTCTAATTGGATATTTCAACTCCTAATATACCGTCTCCTAATAAAATGTTCCAATTAAATATCACTTTCGGTTTAAATGTAACTTTTTTTGCCTGTTTTCATAATAGTTAAATTAATCACATAAAATATGTCATCTTTTTTAAATATACGCATTCAGCTCAATAAGTTGTAAAGTTCCATACATTTTCTACTTGAGATTGATATATATTTCTTGAGGTTTCATGAGGTTGATACGTATAATTACAAAAAATGACATATTTTTGTGGTTAACTTAATTACCTAGCTAGATGAATAAAAATACATGCATTTTTTTTCCCGAAAATTTGAAATGAAAATATCTAATTGAAGCATTTTATTAGATGTTGAGGTGTTTAATTGGATTAATAAAACTTAGTTGGAGTGTCCATAGGAGTATAATAAGGGACTGTCTATATATTAAGCCAAAATATATTGATCAAAATCAAGACTACTTTAATGGGTATTTACGTATTCTCCCAAAAAGAATACATCTTTTTGAGCGGATTTGCCTTCAAAGGCGTTGGTCTTTAATTTTTGGCCTTCACTTAAAAAAGTAGTCAAAAATATTTTGAGGTTCTAAATTCAAATTCCCGCTCAGTAAAAAACAAAAATCGCAAGGCAAGGCTTCACAAATATGCCTTATAAGACAGAATTTAGTTATGTCTTAAGATAAATTCTGATTTATAAGACAGAATTTCACAAGACATGTTTTTTTTTTTTAATTCGTCTGGGATTCTACAAAAGTTAGGCCAGACCTAATTTGCTACGAAATTGCGTTTTGCGATTTTTTTTTATACTCTACTAAAGTTCAAACCAAAAATCACAAGAATAGTTTTGGCCACTTAAAATGCCAAAGAACAAAAATTAAAGACCAGTAATTTCAGGAGCGAAAATTAAAGACCACCCCCGAATAAGGACATTTGTGCTAATGACCCAAAAGAATAAATACACACAATCATGCACAAATCACAATCAATATTAAAACAACCTTTGTACAACGAATCATGTTCCCCACTTCTTCAGCATATATTATAGTACCATTAATAAACTATCAAAACCCAGCTAAAACATCCCTGTAAAATTCCACCAACTTCTCAACCATTACCTCTAACAATATACTATTCAACTCAATACAAAAGATTCCACCAAATTTTATTTAGAAATATAAAAATCAAATCTTTTTTTAAAAATGGGTTCTTTACTATCCCTTAATCATCTTCATATTCATGCTCAATAACATTTTTTTCATTAGATTTCTTGGTTTTCTTGGACTCATTGGTATTTCTTTACTGTTCTATTCAATCCTCATGGAAGTACCACATTCAATGCAAGAAGTACAACTCCCTGAAGCAGAAACACAAGTTTATTCAGTGTGGGCGCTTCCATCAGAAGAAGTAACGGGTCGGGTCAAGAAATTGATGGGTGGGCTCAGATCAGAGTTTGGTGGGCCCCAATTTGAGCCTCACGTGACTGTCGTCGGAGCGATTCGGTTAAATGAGGTTGAGGCACGTGACAAGTTTAAAAAAGGATGTCAAGATGTTAACAAGTATAGTGCTACTGTTAAAAAAGTTGAGACGGGCACTTTTTTTTACCAGTGTGTTTACCTTTTGCTGGACCCCACCACTGAGGTAAAAAACCATCTTTTCTTTAAAGATTTTTATTCGTTTTGAAAATTAGTATTACTATTCTTTTGATTCATATTGATTGTTACAGAAATCGGTGAGATAGGTGGGGTAGGGGGTGGGATTAGATAGTTGGGGTTAGGCTCAGGGGTGGGTGGAGGTGAGTGGATAGTGTGGGGTGGGTTGGGGGTAGGTGGGGTCGTGGGGGTAGGGGTTGCTAGAGTAGGCACGTAGGGGGTGGGTGGATAGTATGGGTGAGATGGGATGCATTGGTGTGTTTTTATTGATCCGAAAACTATTTCACCTCAAAATTTTAAGAAAAACATTTTCCGTTATACCAAAACACACCCTTAATTATATATATTTATGCGACTATAAATTTATGAGTGGGCTCCGATCGGAGTTTGGTGGGCCCCAATTTGAGCCTCACGTGATTGTAGTCGGGGAATTGGGTTGACGGAGGATGAGGCACGTGCAAGTTTACAAAGGGATGTGATGGAGTGAAGATGGTGTATACTGTATAGTGCTACTGTTAAGAAAGTTGATAACAGGCACTTTCTTTAATCAGTGTGGTTATCTTTTGGTTCATCCAACCAGAGGCCGATGGAGCACTATAACTTGGGGTTCAATTGAATCCCAAATTTTTAATGTGGGATATAAATTTATATGTAAAAATTTATTAAAATTACAATAAATAGTAGATATGAACTCATAACTTTAGAAATATAATGGTTTAGTGCTAAAAAATTAAGATGTTGAACCCCTAAATTTTAAATCATAGATCCGCCTCTGCATCCAACCACTGAGGTAAAAAGTTGTTTTTGTTAATGCTGTTTTGTTCTTTGTTTGATTTATAAGCAAAGCTTGATACAGAAATGAGTGAGAACTAATAAGTTTTGTTGCTATATCAGTTGACTGATGCAAACTCTTTTTTACTTTTAGCTAGCTTAGTTAGTATTATTGCTGTCCTAATTTATGTGAAGGTTGTTTGACTGAGCACAGATTTTAGAATTTTTTTTGAAACTTGTGGTCTAAAACAAGTCATATTATGTGATTGTAAATCATTCCAGTAAGTGTAAAATGAGAATTTTAAAGTTAAATTGCTATGAATATTCATCCTTTTTGGGACTGACTAACAAGGAAAGAGTGTCATATAAATGGGGACAGAGGGAGTACTTAGTACCCTCGTTCTAGTTCATGTGACACTTTTCGTTCTTGATGTGTTTGACATACATTAATAGGCTTTCTCATTTTCTTAAAATTTAATTTCGAGTGATATTTAAGCATCATGTAATGGAGGTTTAGTATATTATTGATTTGGTATTCCTTGCTGCCATTTAATATTGTATTTAGTAGGCGTTTGGCTATAGATTCCAAATATTTTCACATTATTTGGAATTTACGGAGTTGGAGTTGAAAATGTAGTTGCAAAGAATATTTGGAATAATGTTCTGATTGAATTTGCTTATAACTTCAAAAGTGAAAAGTGAGTTGGAAAACAGGTTATAACTTGTTTACTTAATTTGAAATACAACTCAAGTTTGGATTTGGAATTTTCATGGCCAAAAAAGATTTTCAAATAAAGTGAAAAAATATTCTGGAAAAATGTGATCAGGGTTCTTAAACAATCCATCCGCTTTTTTTTTTTTTTTTTTTTTTTTGGATAAGTTAAGAATCCCTGTTGGAGATGGTAAGACAACAGAAGAAGTGAATTCAAGGCGAAACATTTAGAATTGAAGACAATAAGGTTGTGATAGAGCTCGAAATGCTAAAGTCCTCCTCTCTATGATGATAAGTGGAGAGTTTCATGAAGAAGATAATTATATAAATTTGATAGAGATATATGAAAAAAGAGCCAAATTACAAGGAGGGGGAAATTCTTCTATTGTTATACACTTATACTCCCTCTGTCCCACATTAGTTGTCTTGTCTCGCTTCTCGTGGGTCAAGTTGACTAATCTTCGGAGCTAAATTGAATTAGATCAACTCAAAGTTTTAAAACTAAAATTTAGATATTCAAAAACTACACGAAAAGTACTACAAGTTGCAATTCTTCTCATATCAGTATGGTGAAAGAATATATCTCAAAATGTTGTCAAAGTTTGTATACTTTGACTTTTAAAAAAGGAAAGTGGACAAGTAATATGGGAGTGAGGGAGTAATTCTTTTGTCTTTCATCTGTAATCAGGGGCGGGGCTATATAGATTCAAGGGGGTCCAATTGAATCCCCTTCTACCGTTTAAGTAGAGTATAAGTGAATGTTTTAATTATATGTAAACTGTTGAATTCCCTTGATGTAAGGTGATTCTAGTGTAGCGGCAAATGGGGTTCAAAATTTGCTTTAGGTTATAGGTCCAAATCCCAAGTATGACATTTTAGGAACTTTGAATCCTCTTACATAAATTTCTAACTTTACTGCTGTTGGTTATAGCATGCTCTATATTGAAATAGTATACAATTTTCGCTTGAAACCTGAAAACTAGAAAACATAAGAGAAGTACCAAATAGCATGGAAAGTTGGAAACTAAGGTTGCATGGAAAAAAGTAGTAATATATCAGAGGTCAGAACTTGGAAATCTAATGTGTTTCCACTTTTGAAGGGTCTAAAATGCCAGAGTTCTTAAATTATCTGAAACCTCAGGGAAATCATGTTTAACTGGCAAAACTGTCGGTTTAAATGTCTATCGTGCAACTGGATGAACAGGGAAAGCAAAATCCATATTTAGGAATTATGAAAGTTCTACTTATTCATTAACATGATTTTCTTTTAATGTATGATAAATTAGTGATATGAAATTCTTTCTACCAGGTTGTGGAGGCTAGTGCACGCTGCTGCAGCACCTTTGGTTTCAACAGCTCAAGTCGTAAGATATAGATTCTTTCTTTGGATTTTCTCGCCTTTCGATTTTCATAATTTATTCACAAGAAGCCTTTGCCTCTTTTGTGGATACAACTGGTCTTTGTTTCTGCATCTTGTTACATTATAGAAGTGAGGATACTTCTCCAGTATACTAGTAATAGAAAAAGATAGTAGGGAGGATAACACCCCTGTTCCTTTTGCTTAGAGATAGCTCGTTTGGAACATAGAACTCCACCATTTCTTAGAGATATCAATTGGAATATTAAACTCCCCAATTCCATATACAATATGTTTGAGAACTAAATCGAAAGCTATGTTGCTCAGACTCTACAAAAATGTTACTGCATCCGTGTCTGGTCCTCCAAAAATGCACTACTTTGGGAGGATTCGACTGGCACCTAATAGCTTCTTTGAATAGTCTGAGCAACATAGATTGAAAGACTCCGCTTGCCTGAAACTTGGAATTGGTGTTGATTTGTCGGCAGTTGGCGTACACGAGGTTCTTTGTAAAAGTCGGAAAGTCTTAAATGTCTGGACCTGCTATGGTGAATGACTCATGTCTTTTCATAAGTGGTATTTGCTGGATTGTGATTATGTTATTGTTATGCTTATATGGTTCTTGAAGAAGAACAAGGAAGAGCTTATTTCTCCTGTTGGGGGGATAGGGGGTGGCAGGATACAGAGTGCGCCTAAACTCTAGGATAAAGCAAGATGCTATAGCTATTCTGAAAGCAGCAAATTCGTACAATTTGTATCAGACCTAAACTTACTCGTCGAGCTGTCAACGCTTTGTTCTCTTTCTACCAACTTTCAAGTCCTTGACCAATTTAGTGCATGAATTCTTTCTGAGGGTCATTGGCTTCTGAAGTTCCAGCTTTTACTTGCTGAAAAATAGAACCAATTCTAGTTTAAAATGTGGATGTTCACCTTCTTAGAAATCAATCTTTAATCTTTTATGTTACATATGTTTCTCGGAGTTTGTATCATGGGATTACTTGCCTGACCAGCCCTTCCCCCTTGTTTTGATCTTCCTATGCTATTGTTCTTCCTATCATGAGCTAGGTTCTCTATTGCCGATGTTTAGTTTTTGTGATCATGCAGCGTATATGCCTCATCTGAGCCTGCTTTATGCCGATTTGACCGATGAAGAAAAGAAGAAAGCTCAAGAAAAAGCTTACACCCTTGACGAGAGCATTGGCAGCCTGAGCTTCCAAATAACTCGCCTTGCATTGTACAAAACAGACACTGAAGACAAAAGCCTCAAATCGTGGGAGAAGATCGAAGAGTACAATCTCAGCACTAACTAGTTTTAACAACACTGTTAACTCGAGTAAATGTACTGGTTTTAACGACACTGTTAACTCGAGAAAATGCTTACTTTATCTTTACCTTAATTTTGCATTGCCTGTAATTTTTGAGTATTTTGGATTTGCCATACATAAGAACTGTGCTGTTGTGGCCTCCCTTTTCTGTATACTTTTTGGGGTTTTTGCAGAACTTCCGGAAGTTAATAATACAAGCATATAAAGCTTTGTAATTACCATACTTTGATCTTTGCTTACTCTGCCAAGAATCTCAGAGTCAAGTCCAGCTCCATGGAGTAGCAATCAACATGTTCTCTTTGATTCTTAATATTTAAGGAGGGAAAACACTAGGCGATTCCTTACCATCTGTTGCAAGCTGGATGAGCTTATTCGATACATGTCTTGTTGGAGAGTAGAGGTATCCGTCGAATTACCAAGCGTGCGCGGCAAAAGCTGCCCGTACACTATGGTTATTGAAAATAAAAGACACTAGCTAATAGTGGAGTCCTCTTTGAACCTAATGAGATAGTTACAACACCATAGGTACGACTCAAACCTACTTGTCAATGTGAACTCTTGGGCTCGCTAACTTCACCTGCCTCTACCGGAGGCTCTTTCCATGCGGTTCTGGATCACTTGCAATATACAGGCTCTACGAAGGAAGGGGCTGGCTTAATAGCTTCTTCAATATGAATTTGTCAGTATTTGTTTGATGAGGAATGCGGATCTGCTTGCCTAATCAGAGCACAACACGTGCAGTGTGAGTTAGGTGTACACAAACCCAAAGCTAAATGGCCAAATCAACCTAAACCAGAAGTTCCAGTATTCTAACTCATGCCCTACAACTTTGGTTCGGTGGTAATTAAGTACACGCAACATGTGATTTGTGGATTAAGCACACCATACAGTCATGAGTTAAATAAAGATCAAGTTGACGTAACGAAAAACTAAATGAAAAAAGAAGAGAATATTCATGAATACATTGCTTTGACCTTACATATACATTAGAAATAGCCCAACATTATTATCCATTTAGTACCTACAGAAGAACAAGTCTAAGTGCCTATAATTAGTTGCATCCTCTTTAAGTCTTATCCATGTTCCTTTGGAGTAGTTTATAGTTAATCGATGCAACTATACAAGTTGGAAGACCTAAAAACTGGTTGACTCCTAATAAAATGAGTGCATGTTGATTATCTACCTACCTTTGACTCAGCATTGATTGCCAATTGGAGGAAAGCAAGAATAATTTCTTATTCTCTCGGTCATTTATCACACTGATGGTAATCTTTTCTTGTTTGTGAAGTTTCTATCAGAGCATTGACTACTTTTAATAGGTCATGAATTAGATCAATATCATTCTCAATGAGTCTATAAGAAGTGATCCCATTTTTTCTATAGATCAGGGCAAAGAGCAAAGATTTTGAGCGACCAATGCAGTAGAATAACTAAAAAATTAAAGAAGTATCATTAATCTCTTCATGCTCGTTCTAAGCTACAAGTACTATTCTGTACAAATAAGAATCCCTTCACTACCTGATTTCTTCACCATATAGATAAGATAAAAGATCAGTGGGCCAATCAATTAGAAGTACATTTTGTGCTACAATCCTTCTTATATTATGGAAAATGATCTTATGATCTTAAGGGGTCGTTTGGTAGCTGGTTTTGGAGGTTAGTTACGCAGGTATTAAATCGTGCATAAGTAATATCATATTTGGTAGGTGGTTAATAGGAGGTAAGATATTCATATATAAAATTAATTCGATGTTTGGATTGCAATTTAGAAAGATGCATAAGTAATAGGAATAGCACATGTATAAGTTATAAGAAAGTTTATTATTTTATGCGGCATAGAAGGTGAAATAACTAAATCCCGAATAACTAATCCCTACATAAGATAATACATAAATTCCTTCAAAACTAATACATTATACGTATATTACTAATATCTGCATAACTATAATCGGCTACTAAACTATCCCTAAGTGGAGTAAAAAACCAATTTGCGCCATCACAACTAATGAAATTTTCCTCCATGTAGGGGTAGTTTAGTAGTCGATTATACTTACGCAGATATTACTACTATGTATAAGAGCAAACTTAGGGACTTTTGTAGTCCTCACAAGAATTTCCAATTTTTTTTAAAACTTTTTAATTAATTACTTTTAGGTCCTAATCTTATTTATTTAAGTCAAATTTTGTTTTTTTTTGTTTTTAAGGTCTACTTTTCAAAAGCTATCGAACCTCCTACCTCATTTTTCATTTTCTTTGGTTTTCTGTTTGGTGCTCGATATCCGTATTTGAACCCAATTAATCCAGATGATTCGCACCGTATAGCGCCCATTCTGGGAAGCGTTCCTCCAAAGATTTTTTTCATATCCATGTTCGAACCCCTAATCCCTAATTAAGGGAGGAAATGCCTCCATCCGCTGCACAAGTTAAATTATGTATTTGTCATAAAAGTTTATTAACTATGTATAGATTATTTATTTAGAACTAAATAACTTCAAAAAATTAGGATACATAACTTATAAATGTCAAACTCTGGCTCCGCATTTGATTTGAAGTAAATAATTTCATCAAAATGGAAGTTGAAATATTAAAGGAGTGGAATGAAAGTTTTGCTTTCATCTATTAAAAATATACTTACATGAAATTTAATTATTACTAACGTAATTATCACTAGTGGGACTACACCGGTATATATTCGTCTTTTATTATTATTAGACACTTATACTAACACAAATTATATTTCTTTAATTAAAATATCTACTTTTATATCTTGAGTTTGGGCCTGGGCTTAGCACAGGCCTCACATAACTAGTTAGTAATATATGTATGATGTATTAGTTATGAGAGAATATTTATTCCTCCGTTTCAATTTATATGAACTCATTTGACTGGACATAACATTTAAGAAAGAGGGAAGACTTTTGAAACTTGTGGTTCAAAATAAGCCTCAAAAATTTGCAGAACAGAATCATTCATAAAAGATTTGTTTTCAAATTTAAAAAAAATTCATTCATTTCGACACCTGATTAAAAAGTTTAAATAGGTTCAAACAATGAAACAGAGGGAGTATTATTTTATACAAGGACTAATGAAATTATTCTCCACTTGCATCACTTAGCGCGTGCCTCTACACTCCTTCAATCCAAAAATGTCAACATCTCCTAAAGTACCCAACCCCTAAATCCCTCATATATATTTACATAGTATGTATATACACACACACAATAGTACTTCCTCTATTCATTTTTATTTATCCACTTTAGACTTTTCATGCTATTTAAAAAATAATAAATGGAGTACTTAATTTACTAATATACCCATATTAATTGATGTATAATTTACCAACATACTCGTATTAATTGATGTATATTTTTATTGGATTTAAAAAATGATTTGAAGTGAGTAATTAATACTATGAGTAAAACAGAAAAAAATAAATTATTTTCTCTTGATATGCTAAAAGTGATAAGTAAAGTGAAAATCTATTTTTAGAATATTGGATAAGTAAAAGTAAACGGAGGGAGTATATTTTTGTTGCTTCTAGAGTTTCTTTCTTAGGCCCCGTTTGTCCATAGAAACCAAAAAACATTTCACTTTTTTTTGGAATTTTGGAGTTGGAAATGGGTTAAGGTGTGTTTACCATAGTTTTTGAAATTATAGTTTTTGGTGAAATGTAATTGTAAAAAAGTGAATTTTTAAAAAAAATAAGTTTTTGGGGTTTTTGGAATTTCCGAACATAACTTCGAAGTTCTTATGACCAAATGCTGAAAAGTGAAAAAAAAATCCGGAATAACGTGAACAATTCTTATGGCCGGACCCTACTTATATTCCTCATTCCTAATTTTTGTCTTTCATTCCAACAGTCCATCTGTTTCTGACAACAGCACACTTTTTTCATTTCCCAAATTTAAAGTTACTTTTTTTTTTCTTAATTTAGCAAATTCTTACATTAAAAAGTGGACCCTACCCCCTTATTTGTAAAGAGGTTCTTGTTTAAACCTTTAAATTCTCAAAATTTACTATTTTTGGCTAATACCCTTTTTCAATTATGGATTCTTGAAGCAGTTTTTTGGTACTTTTGCCTAGTTTTGAGCTTTTTTTTGTCGTTATTTACTCAATTTTATGTTTCAAAAAACCCTCTTTAAGAACAATTCTTGCAGATTTAATTGTTAGGGTAGTGTAATTTGTTGTCATTTTCTAAAAAAGAACACTTTTTTTTTTCTTTTTTCATTTCCCAAATTGAAAGTTCACTTTTTTTCTTAATATAGCAAATTACCTGTAAAGGGTTCTTGTTTAAACCTTTAAATTCCTCAAAATTTACTATTTTAGCTAATACCCTTTTTCAATAATGGATTCTTGATTTTATTTTTGGTAGTTTTGTCTAGTTTTGAGCTTCTTTGTTATTCAGTCAATTTTACGTTTCAAAAGCTACCCTTAAGTTAATTATTTTTTCAGATTTAATTTAAAGTTCACTTTTTTTTTTCTTAATTTAGCAAATTACCGATAAAGGGTTCTTGTTTAAACCTTTAAATTCTCAAAATTTACTATTTTTGGCTAATACCCTTTTGCAATTATGGATTCTTGATTTTTTTTTGTTTGTTTGTTACTTTTGCGTAGTTTGAGCTTTTTTGTTGTTATTTAGTCAATTTGATGTTTCAAAAAGCTCTCTTTTAGTTCATTATTTTTAGATTGTTAGGGTAGTGTATTTTGTTGTCATTTTCTCGAAAAGAACACTTTTTTTTTTCATTTCCCAAATTAGAAAGTTCACTTTTTTTCTTAATTTAGCATATTTCCTATAAAGGTTTCTTGTTTAAATCTTTAAATTCCTTCAAAAATTTAGGGTTAGTGTAATTTGTGTTCATTTTCTTGAAAATGGAACCCAAATTTGTTTTCATTTCCCAAATTTAAAGTTCACTTTTTTTTACTTCTTAATTTAGCAATTATACTTACCCTTTAATCTGTAAAGGGTTCTTGTTTAAGTACATTTTTTGCAGATTTAATTGTTAGGGGTAGTGTAATTTGTGTGATTTTATCGAAAATGGAACCGAATTCACCGGTTAGATTCAAATTAGGTAAACAATCATCATTAGCACCAGAAAGGGAAGTAATTGGAGGTGAAAAAGATGATAGTGAATTTGTTATTGATCCGAGGGTAAGGTTGATGTATTCGGCGAATGAGGGTGATATAGAAGGTATAAAGGAGATTTTGGAATGTGGTACTGATGTGAATTTTAGAGATATTGATAAGAGGACTGCACTTCATGTTGCTGCTTGTCAAGGTTCAAGTGATGTTGTGCAGTTGTTGCTGGATAATGGGGCTGAAGTCGATCCGAAAGATCGATGGGGAAGCACGGTATGATGGCCCATTCACTTTCTTTAATTACATGTCTATTGGTTGGCGTGTTTTTGTTGCTGTTTGATTATTACTATTGAGCTTCTGTTGGTTTGTTGTTAGAGGTCTTTTGGTTCGAAGACAAGTATGATAATCAATTTGGTTTTTGAAGTTTGATTATTGCTACGATCTACTGTTGGTTTGCTGTTGTTGGTACATTTAGGGGCAGAGGCGAATCTAGGATTTCTGGAATATGGGTGCACCACTAAAAAAAAAAGAATGAAAAAACGTATTAAGTGGGAATTGATCCCTAGTCCTCTAGGTAATAACTCAACCTTCAACCAAGTGCACCATTTGGCCCTTTTGCAGCATTGGTTCAGCAGATAATATTATCCCAATTTTAGAAAATATATTCATAAAATACACCATGGGTCATGTGCCCCAAATTTAGTTTGTAAATTCGCCCCTGTTTAAGGGTTTTTTGGTGTGAATACAAGTTATGCTGGGATTAGTTATGCTTGCATTATTTCTTATCGACTTTTGGTTTGTTGTATTAAAAATAACATGCATTGCATTATCAAGAATAGTAGTACTGAATAGGGTGTATAAGTATAAGAACAGTACTGGTCTTGAAAAAATACCATGGTTTACTATGTGTAAGATTGATACTGAATAGGGGTGGGAGGTGATAGGGTATCCCGTGGAACTAGTCGAGGTGCGCGCAAGCTGGCCTGGACACCACGGTTATAAAAAAAAACAGTACTGAATAGGGTGTATCAATAGTACTAGTAGTAGTTTTACATAGAACAGATGAGATATGCAACCAGACATTGTACTAAAATTTTATACCAGCATTATTCTACCTAATACACCCTTACCAAGCGACCCTTACTTCTTGGTATCTAGCTTATGAAATAAATACAAAAAAGGTTCTTTTTTGGGTATGTAGTTGGTTATTTAGAGTAGTTTACTGTTGTTGGTACAGTTACTTGTTATCTAGCTTATCAAATAAGAAAAAAAAGTTCTTTTTGGGTGATGTAGCTTGTTGTTGAGAGTAGTTTGCTGATGTTGGTACAGTTACTTCTTGGTTTCTAGCTATGAAATTTAAAAAAAAAAAAAAAGTAGTTCTTTTTTGGGTATGTAGCTGGTTATTGAGAGTAGTTTGCTTTTGTTGGTACAGTTACTTCTTATTATCTAGCTTATGAAACAAAAAACAAAAAAGGTTTTTTCTTTGGGTATCTAGCTGGTTAGTTAGAGTAGTTTGCTGTTGTTGGTATGGTTAGTACTTGGTATCTAGCTTATGAAATGAACAAAAAGGTTATTATTTGGTTACCTAGCTGGTTACTGAGAGTAGTTTGCTGTTGTTGGTACATTTACTTCTTGGTGTATAGCTTATGAAACAGAAAAAAAGGTTCTTTTTTGGTATGCAGCTGGTTATTGAGAGTAGTATTGCTCAATTGACAGCTATTTCTCTTCACTTAGGTCATCTTACCTTTGCGGTTATTATTTTGTGTCAGGTTAGATTTGTTGGCACTGTACTTATCCATGGGTATTTCTTTATCTTCTACTAGCATAGGTATTGGGTAAGGGTAACTCTACGTAGCAATTTAGGCATATAGATGACAATCAAAGATCCCAAAGATCGTTGGGGAAGCACGGTATGGATGTGGTTTCTTGATGTTTGATTATCACTATGATCTTCTGTTTGTTTGCTGTTGTTGGTACATTTACTTCTGGGTATCTAGCTTATGAAATGAAAAAAAGGTTCTTTTTTGGGCATGTTGCTAGTTATTGAGATTAGTTTGCTTTTGTTGGTACAGTTACTTCTTGCTGTCTAGCTTATGAACTTAAATAAAAGTTCTTTTTGGGTATGTAGCGGTTATTGAGAGTAGTATTGTTCAATTGGCAACTATTTCTTCCTTTAGCCCATCTTATCTTTACGATTATTATTTGATGTCTGGGTCAGTTTGTGGACACACTACTAATCCATCGGGTATTTGCTACCTTCTACAAGCATAGGTACGGTAATGGTAGCTCTGCCTAGCAATCTTTAGGTGGATAGAAAGAATTTACTGAGTGTTCCCTCTAGTAGGATTTGAACCTTAGTTCCCAGGATTATCACTCTAGCACTTCAATTTTTAGGCCACCCTTGGGGCCTTACTGTGATATGGTGACAATCCCATTTGGTTTGTTGATGTTTGATTATCGATCTTCTGTTGGTTTGCTGTAGTTAGTACATTTGTCTTAACTAGCTTATGAATTTAAAAAAAGTTATCTTTTGTGTATGTAGCTGGTTATTGAGAGTATTATTGCTCAATTGACAGCTATTCCCTTCCTTTAGCCTATTTGGTTTATTGATGCTTGATTGTCACTATTGATCTTCTATTGGTTTGCTGTTGGTGCATTTACTTCTTGGTATCTTGCTTCTGAAATTTAACAAAAAAAGGTTCTTTTGGGTAGCTGGTTATTTGAGAATAGTATTGCTCAATTGATAACTATTTCCCTTCCTTTATCCCACTTGGTTTGTTGATGTTTGATTATCAGTTTATCACTATGATCTTCTGTTGGTTTGCTGTTTTTAGTACAGTTACTTCTTGGTATATAGCTTATAAAATAGAAAAGGGTTCTTTTTAGGGTATGTAGCTGGTTATTGAGAATAGTATTGCTCAATTGATAACTATTTCCCTTTCTTTAGCGCATTTGATTTGTTGATGTTAGATTATCACTATGATCTTCTGTTGGTTTACTGTTGTTGGTACAGTTACTTCTTGGTATCTTGCTTATGAAATAAAAAAAAAAGGGTTCTTTTATGTAGCTGGTTACTGAGAGTAGTTTGCTGTTGTTGGTACAGTTACTTCTTGGTATCTAGCTATGGAAGTTAAAAAAAGAAGGTTTCTTTTTTGGGTATGTAGCTGGTTAGTGAGAGTAGTTTGCTTCTGTTGGTACAGTTACTTCTTGGCATCTAGCTTATGAAATCACAAAGAAAAGGTTCTTTTTTGGGTATGTAGTTGGTTAATGAGAGTAGTTTGCTGTTGTTGCTACAGTTACTTCTTGGTATCTAGCTATGGAAGTTAAAAAAAGAAGGTTTTTTTTTTTTTTTTTTTTTTTTTTTTTTTGGGTATGTAGCTAGTTATTGAGGGTAATTTTTCCGAATTGACAGCTATTTCCCTTCCTTTAGCTCGTCTTACCTTTACGGTTATTATTTGGACACGCTACTAATCCATCAGGTACTTGCTACCTACTACCAGTATAGACATTGGGTAAGGGTAACTCTGCAAAGCTATTTTAGGCAGATAGAAAGAATTCACTTTTGGTTTTATTCGGTAGAACGCAGGTTTAAGTCACTTTTGGTTCATAATAATGCTTTGCAATCTCATGCTCTTGATTATTGCACCTCGGAGTTATTTATAAAGGAAATTTTCCTTCATGTATCATTGAAAATCTAAAGAATGTAGAAATGACAATGTTATTATCGTGAATCACCAAAAAAGGGTAATTTGATTTCTCAAAAGTATCATAAAAGGAATCACCAAATAAAAGGATAATTTGATTTCTGAAAGTATTAAGGACACACTTTTAGTTGAATGTTATCTGAAAAGTTTGAGTGTCCTGTTTTTCCCTATGGGTTTACATTTTTGGCAACAATCTAATCTTTGCTTGAACAGCCCCTGGCAGATGCGATACACTATAAAAATCATGCGGTGATTAAGCTACTGGAGAAACATGGTGCCAAGCCTCCAGTAAGTTTGCTATTCCGTTCTAGCTACTGATCAGGAAAAAGCTTTTATTTCATGTTGTGACTTGGCTCGAGAGAAAATGACAAAAATGGTCTGTTATGCTTGAGGTAGGTTCAAGACAGTCCTTTAAGTTTGCCAAAAGTAACACTTTTAGTCTCTGTAAAATATTTACCGAACTCTGTTTGTTAGATTTGACGGAAACAATAGAAAAGAAAGATTTAACTGTAAACACCAAGAAAGTCTCATGAAATCCTAAAATATGCAACACAAAAAGTTGCACTGGACACTAAAAAGATATAAAAAATAGCAGAAATTACAGCTCAATAAGCTGCACCAAACTCTGGAAATAAATTAAAAAAAGGCAGAAACTACAAAAATGATACCTCTAAATGTGAGTTCCCGCTTATTTTTTGCCATAGTTCCTGTTAAATCTAACAGGCAGAGTTCGGTAAATGACTAAAGGTGTTATGTTTTGGCAAACTTAAAGGACTAAAACTGTTAAGTGCATACTTAAGGAACTATTTTGAACCTACCCTCAAACATAAGGGACTATTTTTGTCATTTTTGATTGTCTAAACTAATTTTTCCTCCAGATGGCTCTCATGCATGTTAACACCTGCCCTGAAGTTCCAGAATATGAGATTGATGCTAAAGAACTTGATTTCACTAATAGCGTTGAGTTGAGCAAGGTAATATATTTTGTTTCCACTCTTGTGTCTTGTAGAGATTTATGCATGCTATTTTCAGTTGATTCGCTAATCCTTATTTTCCCTATGGAATTATACATCAAAATCCATTGTCCATCTCTCCCATCATTGTTAGTTTCATTCTCCAACCTGAGACTTTGTACTGACTTTTTCTTTTTCCTAGTCTTATCTATTTAATTGTACTGTTGTCATATTTCTCATCCATTTGCAGTCATAAATGCTTTTTCTTTGGTGATACTTTGCCTTTACGATATCTGGTTTTAGTTTTTGGTAGTCATTAATACTGATGAATTGATAAGGGATATGTTAATACTTGCTGGGGTTTTCTGTTGATGATTTATAATAGAAACATCTGTCCAGGATAGAATTTTGGCTCCTGTTCTGAATATTTATATGATTCAAGTTATATATTTTCTCTTTACTTATATTTACATCTAATGATGAAAATTTGTCCTGCAAGCTTAGTAAGTTATAAGGGTCAAGTCTCCTGTTAGGGAACACATTTTATTGCTTACTTAAATGCCCTAGTATATCTTTTTTTATCCAATATAGAATTTGTTTTTCTCTATACTTCTCTGCTGATCCCAAATATATTGTAGGGAACGTTCCATATTGCCTTATGGCGTGGAATACAAGTCGCTGTAAAAAAGTTTGGGGAGGATGTGATTGCTGATGAGGATAAAGTGTGAGTAAATTAAAACTGATATTGCTTCTATTTTTCTATTAAAAAAAGCCTTAGTTGCTACTTCACATTGTTTAGCTCTTCTCATTTATTTATTTATTTTTGATTTATGTTCTCTAATATTAGAGCTTCTGCAGGAGCGCATTTCGAGATGAGCTTGCGTTGCTCCAGAAGATACGACATCCTAATGTGGTCCAATTTCTTGGTGCTGTAACACAAAGTAGTCCTATGATGATAGTGACCGAATACTTACCAAAGGTCTTACTTATTAACTACACCAATATGCATAATTATATGTGACAGCATTTCTATACAGTGGTTGAACTTTATAGTTCAATCCATGTCTCCCTGTTCTGTTTCTCTGTTTTCTCCTTTTATTTTTCTTTCTTCTTTTTGAATAAGTAGAGAAATTGTGGTCCCTTGTGCTTGAAGTAAGTTCAAAATAGTCCCTTAAGTATACACTTAACAGTTTTGGAACTTTGGTCCTTTAAGTTTGCCAAAAGTTAACACTTTAGTCTCCGTTAAGTATTTACCAAACTCTGTTGGATTTGATGGGAACTATGAAAAACTATAAACACTAAGAAAGTCCCATCAAATCCTGAAATATGCGACTGAAAAAACTACACTAAACACTAAAAAAATATATAAAAAGCAAAAATTACATCTCAAAAAGCTGCACCAGACTCTATAAATAATCTAAAAATAGCAGAAACTACAAAAATTGTACCTCTAAATATGAGTTCCCTCTAATTTCCCTTTTTTTTTTTTCATGGTTCCTGTCAAATTTAACAGACAGAGTTCGGTAATATTTGACGGAAACTAAAAGTGTTAACTTTTGGCAAACTTAAAGGACCAAAATTTTTAAGTACATATGACCATTTTTGTCATTTTCTCGAATAAGTAATATGTTTGAAACTTTTTCAAGAAAGCTATCACTACGAAATGACTTTTCCATTGCCGTATGTTTCCAGGGTGATCTCCGTGAGTATTTGAATAGAAAAGGAGCTCTTAAACCAACTAAAGCTCTCAGATTTGCAATGGATATCGCAAGGTTCACATCCACTCTGTGCTATTGATCAATATTATAAACTCCTTATAAATTTGCAAAACTAATGGTTTAAATTTTTGAAATAAACTTTTCATTATGCATTACTTATAAAACTTTTCTGGGAAAGTAAAATTTCAATGTATTTATTCCTTTGATTATAGTATTACTACTGAGCATAAGAATTCTCATATATTATATTTGGTTGTAGGGGAATGAACTATCTACATGAAACTGAAGAAGCAATTATTCATCGTGATCTTGAGCCTTCGTAAGTTTCCCTTCTACATTTGTCTATACTAACGAGTAGAATCAATTACCATAAAGCTTTCATATTGTGATTTGAGTTTCTTCATGTAGTAATAGTTTATTATTTTTGAGTAAGATAACAGAAATATTTTGCGGGATGATACCGGACATCTGAAGGTGGCTGACTTTGGAGTAAGCAAGCTACTTAAAGTTACAAAAAGGGTCAAAGAAGACAAACCTCTGACATACGAAGACAGTTATCGTGAGTATTGCTTCTTTTGGATATTCAATCATCCTCTATTCCTTGAGAAATTGACAAAAATGGCCCCTTATGTTTGAGAGTAGATACAAAATAGTCCTGAACAGTTTTGTTCCTTTAAGTTTGTCAAAAGTCACTTTTAGTCTCTATCAAATATTTACCGAACTCTATCTGTTAGATTTGACAGAAACAGTGGCGAAAAAGATCTAACTATAAACACCAAGAATGTCCCATCAAATCTTAAAATATGCAACGCAAAAAACTTACACCTCAAAAAGTTGCATCAGACTCTAATACTAAATAAAAAGTAGCAGAAATTACGAAAATTGTACCTCTAAATATGAGTTCCTGCTAATTTCCCCTTTTTCATTGTTTCATCAAATCTAACAGACAAAGCAGGTAAATATTTGAAGGAGGCTAAAAGTATTAAATTTTGACAAACTTAAAGGACCAAAATTGTTTAGTGCATACTTAAGGGACTATTTTGAACCTACCCTTAAACATAAGGGACCGTTTTTGTCATTTTCTCGTCTATCGGAATGTTTTCAAGTTTGCTAATAGCTCCAGCAAAAAGCTTTCTTTATTTGAGATGTTGTGATCTGACCATTTTGATTGATGTTTGAGAAAAAATATTTGGATTTCTTCTAACATTTTCATTTTCTTTTCAATTATTGTGCAATGAATAGGCAGATATGTAGCTCCAGAGGTTTTCAAGAACGAGGAATATGATACCAAAGTTGATGTCTTTTCATTTGCTTTAATTTTACAAGAGGTAATACTTTGTCTTATCTGGTTAATGTTTAAAATTTGAGGAACTACAGTTCATTTGCATCTTGCACACTTGTGGGACCATATTGTATATAAATATCTTATTTGATGTTCAAGTGAAGCTAACAATGATTATGTTAGGCATTATATACTTCAAGTTTCATTTTCTACCATCCCAATACATCAATTATTTGCAACTCACATTTATCATTTACTTAAATCCTGATCCGATCTACTACATTGTTTACCTGCAAAAGTTTTAAAGTAATTTTATTTTATGATGTGTTGCATTTCAGATGATTGAAGGCTACCCCCCTTTCCATGCGAAGGAAGAAAATGATATACCTAAATTATATGCTGCTAAAGAGCGCCCTCCTTTTAAAGCCCCCCCAAAGTTTTATGCCCATGGACTGAAAGAGTAAGTTCTATTTTTACCTCTCAGTTGCTACTATAAATCATGATACCTTACTACTATAATAAACCATGCAATTCTCAGGTAAATATCAATTCTTATAATCTGAAACATGAAAATGCATGTCGATTAGGAGTAGTAAATGTACCTAAAAAAAATGAACTTTGGGCATGACTCAGACCAAAAGTTAGATCATGAGGTGAAAATTGCCGAAGATAATATGAGGAGACAGTAGCCCATTACCTCAATCAATGTGGACCACTTAACATGCTCATTCAACCGTGAAAAGAGTTGTTCTGATCTTTGTGTTCGTCTTCGACTGCTTTGTGATGAAACTCCAGATATGTTCAACTTGTTTGTGACGAGCACAAACTTCAAGACAATAATGGAATCACTTCTCATGTTTATGCTATGTTTGGTCATTGTCTCAATGATTTTAGCTGTTTATGACTTGAGCGAAGTCATTTTTGTATAGCATGACCTTTGTCAAGATAAACTTGCCAAAATTCACCAAAATTTTTGGTTTCCCATCAGGTGTCCGGTACCCGCATTGGGGCCCTGACTAATCTGGATTTGCGCCGTGTAATGCCTATTTAAGGGGGAAGCGCTCCCTAACAAGATTTTGTCTCTCTTCACATGATATCAAAGCCAACGAGAGAAAGACATTCAAGTCTAGGTCAATATTCTCAGTGGAAAACTTTTCCCGTCAAACTTGAGAAAGTGATTTCATTATTGTCTCACAGTTTGTGTCACTCTTGTCATATACACCATGTTGTATTGTCCCATATCCTTGGTAAAATTGAAGTGTCAAAAATAGAATTGTTTAAAAATAAAAAACAAGTGTGTGGGTATCAATCTTGATTCTGCTAAAATACAGATTAGTAGTGTTATGACTGATCAGCTGGGGTCTTTACTTAATAGATTGTAGCATTCTAACAAACTCGGATCTTGGTAAATGTCCTCATTTTCCCCTTTCCTAATAGAAGTTTTAGAAACGGGTCATCATTTGCTGCTGTTGCCGATGTGGTAATGTTTTGGGGTGATTTTGGTTTTCAGGTTGATTGAAGAATGTTGGAATGAAAAGCCAGCCAAGCGCCCAAGTTTCAAGCAAATTATCCCAAGGCTCGAGTCCATCTATAAAAAGTTTAACTACAACAAGCGTTGGAAGGTAAAATTTCCATCATCGTTCCCCTGTCGACTGTTTCTGTGCATTTTTTTATTATGTGATTGGTGTTTATATGTTTGAGCTTTTCACATTTTGGTCATCAATGAATCAAACTATTTGCCATTTGTTTCATCAGAGATGTATTAGCTAAATCAGTCGAGTTGTGTGCTTTGTGAAATCTAAACTTCTAGTGAAAATGATATCCAGGCTCTGATTTGGTAAGTAGCTCATGTGAATCAGATAAAAATCACCTAGATTTCCAGCATAAGTATTGCTCCCTCGATTGAAGAAATAAAGAGAAACTATTGAAACTTGTGGTCTAAAATAAGCTATAGATATTTGTGTGGGTCATTTGGAAAGAGAGAAATAGGAGGGCTTTTGAAGGGGTGGAACAAGATTTTGTAAAATTGCAAAGTAGTGTTTTGTCATTAGTTTCTTTTTGGTGTACTTGTAAGGTCCCTATTTGTATATAGGATTGGATCTCTTTTGTTGAGAACCATATTTTGGTGTAGGTTCTCTTCTTCCGGTATACGGAACATTCCCAATTGTTAATAAACTTATTTACCTTTATTTAAAAAAATCATCTCATTAAGGGTAGAATAGGTATGTTGAAGTTTACTAAATATAGAAAGATGTCATTCTTTTTGGGACTGACTAAACAGGGAAGAGTCACATAAATTGGGTCAAAGGGAGTATGCCGTTTTGAGCTAGGCTCGCTCTCTCTCTCTCTCTCTCTCTTTTTTTTTTTCTTCCCAAATAAACATGGTGTCCAAGCTATAGCTGGCTGCCGCATAGTTTCAGTTTGTTCTTTTTCCTTGATTCTTGGAGTTATTTCCATTTTCCAGTAGTATGGGTGGAACTGTCATAATCCTTCACTGGAAATATGGCATGTAATTTTGTATTTGAATTGTCGGTACAACAACAACAACAAGTACTATTATGCCTTATTGTTATGGCTTGGCCTTTTAAAGTGGATTTTGGTGCACAGACCCCTTTCCTGTAGATGTTTCTAGAAGGAGAATTGATATAATATAACCTCTTCGAAGCTGCCACTGGCATGCAAATGAGTAAACTGTAAAAGGGTCTTGCTTGGTATAATATAAGTGGATACGTTAGTTATAATTAGCTCAGATATGCACCCAAGGGTGTGGTCTAGTCATCAATGAAGTGGGTTGAGAATCATGAGATCTCAGGTTCAATTCCCACCAGAGGAAAAAACACTAGATGATTTCTTTCCATCTGCCCATGGATAGAGTTACCTAGTACTTGTGCTGGGGGAGGTAGCAGGTGCCCCGTTGTATTAGTCGAGATGCGCACAAGCTGGCCCAGACACCACGATTATAAATTTTGCTTTTAGCTCATGTGTGATTTCTTTGCTTGGTTTTGGTTGCTTGACTCAATAACGGCCCTTTAGTCCCTAACAAGTTTATCATTAATCATGTTAGGTTCCCTATTTAAATTTATCTCAAGCCAACAATATACAGAACTTATTCTCACAATCATTAATCATGTTAGGTTCCCTATTTAAATTTATCTCAAGCCAACACTATACAGAACTTAGTCTCACAATGGCCTTAGTCTCACAATGGCCTTAGTTTTATGGCCATGACTTTTACTGCAGTTAGCATAACATATTATTCTGTTGATACTTAACTGTCTTATTTTCATCCTGAATATTTTGTTACATGCAGGTAATTAGACCTTTGAGATGCTTTCAGCATTTAGAGGCAATGTGGAAGAAAGATAGTTCAGATTTAAGTAGCCGGAATCGTTCATCTCGGTCTACGCGTCACATCTAGCAAGTTCTAAAAATAAGCAAAAGTTCATTTCCTCAATCGCCTGTGCATAAAGAGTGATAAAGTTTATCTAGTTCTCCACATGTCTGCAGATTTTTTTCAGTTGCTTTTAGTATTAGGCTGTTGGATTATTTTCTAGTTTCAAAATCTTCTATTCTTGTCATTGGGATAATACTTTCCCTAAGTTTTATATATATATTTTTTGGAATATTAAATTTGACTTTTTGATCTGAATGGGTCGATGCGACATTATTTTCCTTGGTCTTTTTAAGAAATCAAACGAGGTTGAAGTTTGTAAGCCTTCTTATATTTGATTATTTTCTGTGTAATTCGTATTCTTAAAGATAATTTTTTTTATCAGACACTAAGCTACTGTTTACGTTCAATCATATAAGAATGTTTTTGTTAGTTCTCTTTTTAATTTATTTTTTGTAAAATTATAATAGTAATTTTATAGAAAAGAGTTTCTAGCTTAAATTTTTAGTTTCTTTATGAGACATGGAAGTGTTCCATCAGGGACATCACTTTCTTATAATATTGTTGAGTTATAATTGTTTCATAGAATTTGCGTTTTACTCCGACAGGTATTCTTCTTAAATATAAACTACTCCAAAGGAACATGGACAAGATTTCAAGAGGATGCAACTAATTATAGGCCCTTGGACTTTTTCTTCTTTAGGTACGAAATGGATAATAATGTTGGGCTATTTTTAATGTGTATAAGGTCAAAGAAATAAATTCATGAATATTCTTTCTTTTTTCATTTATTTTTTTGCTACGTCAACTTGAGCTTTATTTAACTCTTGACTGTGCGGTGCGCTTAATCCACAAATCACATGTTGCACATCCTTAATTACCACTCAACCAAAGTCATAGGGCATGAGTTAGAGCCCGTTTGGATTGACTTATAAGTTGATCAACCCAGCTTATAAGTAATTTTTTAATTTTTTTCGGTGTTTGGCAAAATAGAGAAGTGCTTAAAATAAGCGAAAAACAAGAAGTTGAGGAACCCCAACTTTATTGTTTTTGGGCTTAAATGCCTTTTTGGTTTGACTAATAATTTTACTCTTTTATCTTTTATATTTTCTTTTAATTTCAATATTACCCTCACTACTAAAAACCCTAAATTATCATCTTTCCCTCTCAACAACTTATTTTCAGCTTCACTACTTTTATTCAAATACGTTACTGCTTATTTATAAAATAACTTTTAGTACTGAAAACCACTTTTTTTTCAACTAATCCAAACGGGCTCTTAACCTACTGGAACTTCTAGTTTAGGTTGATTTGGCTATTTAGCTTTGGGTTTATGTACCTCCGATTCACCGTTTACATGTTCCACTCTAGTATGAGGTAACGAGCCTCAACATCAAGAGAAAATTGGACACACATGGATTTAGACCTTATAAAGGCTATATGGATTTGGACCTATTACAAAAAGATATCTTGGACACATGCAATCTTGTCAAATAGTAAAAAATTACTTACTATAAAACTAGACCTTTGTGGGCATGAGTATTACTTTTTTTCTTTTAAGAGCCCCCTTGTAGAATTTCTCCTTTTTAGGGGTGTACTAGTGCTTTCTTTCTTCTCTAGTTCAAGAGCAAGATTGACAGATGGAATCAATTTGCCAATTTCAGATCACTCCCCTATGCATTGTTGGAAAAGAAGTGGACAAAGCAGACTCGCATTTCTCATGGAACAAATACAGGAAAAAAAAGTCATATTGAAAAAGCTCTTAAACAAACCCCTTACTTCGTAGATCTCGTATATTGTTAGTGATCCATAACTGCATGGAACGTGCATTCAATAGAGGCAAACGAAGTTGGTGACTAGAGCTCACATCCACAGAAAAGCTTGAGTCATATGTATGATGCATAACTATCTCCTACGGTTCAATAACCGTAGTGTACCAGCTTGCACCCATCTCGACTAATTTCACAGGGTACCCGCTACCTCTCACTAGCACAATGTCACATGCCAAGTCATGGCCTGGGCATAACACGGCACTAGGTGCCTTACGCATGTGACCGAGCGAACCACATGGCTTGCTGAATCATCATGAGGCATAACATGAGCGGAATATAACATAGATGCGATAAGCCTGAATAAACATGAGTATCATAATAGTAAATAGAATACTTAGATTTAAAACGTGAATACGGATTGTCATAATTAATGAGCCAAAGATGACTATACGACTCTGAATATCTGACATGACATGACCGAACTAACTAGTCTATAAAACCTCTAATATGAGTCTGAACTACTAAACATAACTGTTGGGACAAGTCTCCTAGCATACCTTAAATGCATAACTAATCATAAAGTAGATAATCACTAAAACTCGAAGGAGATAAGGCTCACCAACAAGCGTATACGTGTGTAGTCCTACCGAGCGTAGATGTGTCTTATTTCTATAAATCCGTACCTCCATCGTGAAATGCAGGCCCCGGACAATAAAAAGGGGACGCCAGCAAATTAAATGTACTAGTATGTAAAACAACTGAATGAAATAAGCAAGGCACATGAAATAACACGATAAGAGCTTAAAATGAAACTGAAATCTGGACATGAGCGCGCGCGCACACACACACACAACACACACACACACACACACATATATAATATGAGTCTTCTCGGTAATTTGTGCAACTCCCAAAAACATGAACATGAACATAGGTGGTGGCATCTAAGCCCATCATTTTCATAAAACATGACTTTATAGTTACATAATACGTGTAAACATGTAGAGTATTTCATGAAAATGAACATAGTAATTAATAACCTGCATATAAGAACCCATGGAGTGAAAAGGATGAGTTTTTCATGGATTACGGACAGATTCTCAATAACCAAAATGGAATACCAAGAACATAAGAATGAACTAAATACAGAAATATGGTACATCATGGTATATAGACTTAGGGTTATCATGAACATATCTAAAATCCTAGTTTTCGAAGAACGTTCGTATAATCATGGAAGAACGTGGCGTGGGGAATGATGTTATCATACGTAGATAGAAACCTTACATACCTGGTAATGCTCCAAACTTGTAACAATAAACTTGAAGAAGAATCCCTAAAGCCTTAGCCTTGAATCCTTTAAATGGATTTTCTTGAAAATCCTAGGTTAAGAACATTGAATTCTCATTTAATATTCTGAAATATATGTTGCAATTCACTTGGAATGATCATAATAGACTTAGCTTGGTGAATTCTAATGGTTGGGAGAGAAGAACTTTGTTCTAGGGCTTGGAGAATGCAAAGGTGGAAAATAAAACTAAAGCCCCGTATTTATACTTTCTGACTGAAGAAGGTGATGTACGACCTCTATGTACGGCACACACTTTAAAGTACGACACATACTTTATGGCCATACATTGGGTTAAATTTTCAATGAGCACATGTTTTTTTACGGGGGAAGTACGGGCTTATTTTACGTCTCGTGCATTGATGAACGGGTGTACTTGGTTGCCCGTACATCGATAGTAATTTCCAGTGATCATCTAAATTTTCTATTAAAATGTACGGCTCCAAGGATACGGGCTGTACAATGATGTACGTCTCGTACAATGGTCGCAAGCCCGCACAATTACCGTTCCAAGGGGATTTCTCCATTCAACGAACTCTGTCTTGGTTTCTAAGTCCCAAATCATAAATGTAGCCTAGTTTAAATGGATGAGGTGTTACAATGTCTCCCCATTGGGATCATTCGACCTCGAATGATGGGTCATGGTTAAGATTGGGACTGGATATGGCTTGAATATATGAACTTGAAAAAAACATGACATGGAACATGAAGACTAATTGTCAAGGCATGGTTACATGGAAACATGAATGCTAAGACATGGAACATGAGCACTGGATACATGAGCGTGAAACATGAGACTATGACATGTACTATAGAAGGGTTACCTTGAGCGTTCTCTGCTTGTTCTTCAAACGAGTGTGGATACTTGGTTTTCATGTCTTCTTCGGCTTCCCATGTAGTCTCTTCAACTTTCTGACTCCTCCATAAAACTTTAACTGAGGCAATTTTTTTAGTTCTCAACTTACGAACCTGACGATCAAGAATGGCGATGGGGATCTCTTCATAGGATAAACCATCCTTAACCGTGATAGTGTCAGTAGGAACAACCAATGACGGGTCTCCCACACACTTTCTCAACATGGATACATGAAACACTGGGTGTACAACGGCTAAATCTTATGTCAATTCAAGTTCATAGGCCACTTGACAAACCCTTCACAGGATGTTATAAGGTCCGATATATCTGGGGCTAAGTTTTCCTTTCTTACCAAATCTCATGACACCTTTCATAAGTGAAACCTTTAGGAAAACCCAATCATCAACTTGAAGCTCTAAGTCGCTTCTCCTCACATCTGTATAAGACTTCTGGTGACTTTGAGCCGTTCTCTAACATTCTTGGATCAGCTTGACTTTCTCCATAGCCTGATAGACCAAATCTGGTCCTAACAATTCTACTTCACCAACTTCAAACCAACCAATTGGTGACCTACACATTCACCTATATAAAGCCTCAAATGGTGCCATCTTGATATTAGCATGATAACTATTATTATAAGCAAACTTAATGAGACGTAACTGATCATTCCAATTACCTTTAAAATCAAGGACACAAGCTCTCAACATGTCCTCAAGGGTCTGAATGATACACTCTGCCTGGCCATCTGTCCGTGAATGAAAAGTTGTGCTGAGGTTTACCTTGGTACCCAATCCTTTTTGAAAGGATTTTTAAAAGTTTATTCTGAACTGAGCAACACGGTCTGAAATAATAGATAAAGGAGTCCTATGCAATCTGACAATTTCCTGAATATACAACTTAGCATAATCTTCTGCTGAATCTATAGTCTTGACTGGCAAAAGTGCGCTGACTTAGTAAGTCGATCTACAATCACCCAAATTGAGTCATGCCTCCTGGTTGAACGAGGTAGACCTGTTATGAAGTCCATATTTATCATCTCCCATTTCCAAACGGGAATATCAATATTCTGGACCAAGCCACCAGGCCTCTGGTGGTCGGCTTTCACTTGGTGACAATTTGGACACTTAGCCACAAAATCTGCTACATTCCTTTTCATATTGTTCTACCAATAAATCTTCTTAAGATCATGATACATCTTAGTGGAACCTGGGTGAATGGAATACCTGAAGTTGTGAGCTTCTTAAATGATTCGCTCTCTGAGCCCATCTACATCTGGAACACATGATCGGCATCGATACCTCAAGGTACCGTCATCTCCCCCTTGTTCGAAAGTCATTGTCTTATGCTTGTGAATCCTCTCTTTTAGCTGCAACAAGTAGGGATCATTAAACTACTTCTCCTTTACTTTGGCTACTAAGGAGGAATGAGCCTTGTTCTGAACAACAACACCACCATCTTCGGAGTCCAAAAGTAAAACTCCAAGACTAGCTAAATGGTGAACTTCCCTCATCATAATTATCTTATCTTCCCCAACATGAGCTAAACTTCTCATGGAATGCCGACTGAGAGCATCGGCTACAACATTCGCCTGCCCTGGATGATAGAGAATATCTACATCATAGTCTTTAAGTAACTCAAGCCACCTCCTCTGTCTAAGATTCAATTTACCTTGCTTGAAAAAATATTGCAGGCTTTTGTGATCAGTGAAAATATCAACATGCACTCCATACAAATAGTAATGTCAAATCTTAAGTGCAAAAACCACAGCTGTCAATTCTAAGTCATGAGTCGGATAATTCTTTTCATGAGCCATAAGTTGTCTGGATGCATAAGCTATAACCTTGCCATGCTGCATGAGGACACATCTAAGACCAATTCCCGAAGCATCACAATATTCCCTCTGGTAACGTCAAAAGTAGAGCAGAAGTCAACTTCTTCTTCAACACCTCAAAACTTTCGTCACATGCATCTAACCATTGAAACTTAACCTTTTTCTGAGTCAACTTAGTCAACTGAGCTGAGATAGAGGAAAATACCTCTACGAAACGCTTATAATATCCTGTCAAACCCAAGACACTTCTTATATTAGATACTGAGGTGGGTCTGGGCCACCTTCTCATGGCATCAATTTTCTGAGAATCAACCTTAATACCTTCACCTGAGATGACATGGCCTAAAAATGCCACTGACTTGAGCTGAAATTCATACTTAAAAAATTTAACATAAAGTTTTCAATTCTCAGGTGTCTGCAACACTATTATAAGATGCTCTATATGATCAGTCTCACTACGGGAATACACTAAAATATCATCAATAAACACAATGACAAATAAATCGAGATACGACTTGAAGACCCTGTTCATAAGATCCATGAAAGCTGCTAGTGTATTTGTCAACCCAAATGTCATGAGAAGAAATTTGAAATGACCATAACTGGTTCTAAAGGCGATCTTAGTAATATCAACTTCCTTCACCTTTAAATGATGGTAATTTGATCTGAGGTCAATCTTGGAATAACAATGGGCACCCTGAAGTTGGTCAAATAAGTCATCTATTCTGGGGAGAGGGTACTTGTTCTTAATGGTGACTTTATTTTACTGACTGTAGTCAATACACTTGCACAAGGAACTATCCTTCTTTAGAACAAACAATGCTGGCGCGCCCCAAGGTGAGACACTCAGACTAATAAATCCCTTGTCAAGAAGATCTTTTAACTGGGCTTTTAATTCTTTCAACTCTGCTGGAGCCATTAACAATGGTTAGCAGAGCCGGACTTTTAAAATTAATTAGGCTAAGGAATAGATATCGGAAAAATAACTTAGTGTCGAGTTTTAAAGTAAAGTAGATCAATTCCAAAGTTGATCCCCCTGTCAGGAGGGACTCCTGGAAGATCTTTTGGGAAGACACAAAGGGAAACTCATTAATGACCATCGTTGAATAAGTCCGAGGTCTAGGCGTCCAAAATATGTAATCCCTGACTCGAACTAGGTGATAGATAAATCCTTTGGAAATCATTTTTCTAGCTTTTAAATAGGAAATAAATCTACCCCTGAGTACTTCTAAATTACCTTTCCACTCTATAACTAGTTCATTAGGAAACTCAAATTTTAATATTTTGGTTCTTTAAGATACCGTGGCATAACATGAATATAACCAATCCATACTCATGATTACATCAAAGTCTACAATCTCTAATTCTGCTAGGTCGTCTATGGTTCTGCGGTGATAGATTAAAATCGGACAACCCCTATAAATACGTCTAGCTATAACTGACTCACCAACGGGAGTGGACACTTCAAAGGGTTCATGGAACTTTTCTAGTTCGATCCCAAATTTCTTAGCAATAAATGGGATTACATAAGATAAGGTGGATCCTGGGTCAATAACGGCATAAACGTTAAAAGAGAAAAATCATTAATGTACTATCGTGACAACATCTCAAACCCGTACGAGCCTCAAAGATTCGTATCTTTCAATTAAACTACAATCAAAATAGCATGAGCATACAACACTTTTGACCTCCACTTGTATTTTCAGACTTAGTTGCACCATGGCCTTACTGGACAGATTCGAGCTTAAACTTACGGATGAAAGACAATTATGGAAATGGTTCGGACCTTTTGACCGAGCGGATATATACTTTCGGCCATACCTATATTCTATGTATATTCCGTACCTATAGATTCTAAATCCGGGATACCTCTCTAAAAATGACCTAACGGCCACAACTATAGCACACATCTGTACCTATACGACACTCACCTGGGTGTCTCTTACCACACTTATTGCAAACTGGAATAGTATAAGTCGGCTAACCCACACTAGTACGGGTTAGGGTTCTTCGAGACTTGGCCTTTCTTGTGGAATGAATTCCTATCCTTCGCTTCGACCATTCCGCTTTTTTTGAAGATTTGCTTCTTCTTTCCTTTAGTTCAAATGGTTACGTTTGCTTGCACAAAGAGCCGCGCTTAGAAATAGTCATCTTGTCATTTTGAGCAACAATATTAGTATCGCTGTGCAATTTGAGTCTTAGCCAAGTACAAATCTTCTAACCATAGACCCTCGATATATATTCGGGAAAAATAAAGACGATAAAGGATAATTATCCGGACAATGACACAAACTTGAGATAATAATCCTGGACGAAATATGTTAGTGTTTTCGTCGATAAATTTAGAAGCGAGGAAATCTCGAACTCCAGAGGGACAAAATTTTCCTAGCCCCCGACCTCAATAGGCATGAAATGGTTAAGGAAACATCAGCACAATCATCCAAGTAGCAGGAGGTTCATCTTCCCCTCGGGATTGTTCTCATGTCTCGGATCAAATATGGGCTACATCTTGTAACTAAAAAGCACCAAACTCTCCTGCCTCTATCTCAGTGACATGTATAATGCAGAACGCCTTCTGCAGCCTGTCAATAGAGTTTTGCTGATTCTCCTCTGCCTTAGTCCCTGTGAATATTGGAGGTTTCATCCGCAAGAATTCCTGAGTCCTGGAACTAGTAGATCCTTCACTAGCACTGGCGCTAGGAGCCATTTCCTGACGCTGCACTTGATTCAGCCACAATCTGGGTGAGCAGCCGGATAACTCTCCTGATATTCGTATCCAAGCACTGGGAGGCGTAGTTGTAGTGCGAACCTCCGCAGGACTCTCATTAGCACAGTGGGGGCTGCGATTGCCTGAGTCTGAATATTTTCTTCCTGAGCCGAATCAGCAATAGCCTTATGGCTAGTAGCTGTATTCCTCTTGGTGTACTTTCTTTTCGCATGTATTTTTTGAAATACGTAATTTCGTACGAGTTAAAAGAATTCCTGAAAGTACAGCTCAAATTGCACGATCTAGAGTTTGAAAGAAGTGAGACAATCCTAAATGTCTTGGTGGTCAACTATCTATATGTATAGGGACCTCACACATATAAAAGTAACCCTACTGGACACAGTTTCATAGACTCCGTAAGATATTTGAACCTAATGCTCTGATACCAAGCTTTGTGACGCCTCAAGGGCGTAACACGGCACTCGATGCTTTACTGCATGTGACCGAGCGAACTACATAGCTTGTTGAATTATCGTGAGGCGTAACATGAGTAGAATATAACATATATGTGATGAGCCTGAATAAACATGAGATGTCATAATAGTAAATAGAATACTTGATTTAATACGTGAATACGGATTGTCATAATTAATAAGCCAAAGATGGCTATATGACTCTGAATATCTGACTTGACATGACTGAACTGACTAGTCTATGCAATCTCTAATATGAGTCTGAGCTGCTAAACATAACTATTGGGACAAGTCCCCCAGCATACCTTAAATGCATAACTAATCATAAAGTAGATAATGACTAAAACCCGAAGGAGATGGGGCTCACCAACAAGCTGATACGTGTAGAGTCCTACTGTGTAGATGTGTCATCCTGTAAATCCTTCCCTCCATCGTGAAATGAGGCTCCCGGACAATAAAAGAGGGACGTCAGCACATTGAATGGCCTGGTATATAAAGCAACTGAATGAAATAAGCATGGCACATGAAATAACATGATAAGAGCTTAAACTGAAACTGAAATAACATGAGTCAGAACATTTTAAGTGAGGAGAGCATAAATGGAACTGACAACATAAATCACCATGTGGGTACGTAGAGTCTGGTACATGACCCGACCAACAGAGCTCTCATACCTTGCCAGGGCTATAAGAGAATAAACATGGCATGAAAGGATCCAATCAATAATACATGAAGGAATCGTCCTAACTGGGCGGAGCGATCCTTATCCTACGGTGCTAACATAGTTTTAGGCTACCCGAGCCTTCTCAGTAATTCGTGCTACTCCCGAAAACATGAACATGAACATAGGTGGCATTTGAGCCCATGATTTTCATAAAACATGACTTGCATTATACATGGATATAGTTACATAATATACTTGCATGAAAACGTGTAAGCATGTAGAGTATTTCATGAAAATAAATATAGTAATTAATAACTTGTATATAGGAACCCATGGAATGCAAAGGATGGGTTTTTCATGAATTACGGAAAGATTATCAATAACCAAAATGGAATATCAAGAACACAATAACGAACTACATATAGAAACATGGTACATTATCATGGTATATAGAATTAGGGTTATCATGAACATATCTAAAATCCTAGTTTTCGGAGAATTTTCATATAATAATGGAAGAACGTCTTTGTGGGGAAGAACAATATGATGCTTCCACACGTAGATAGAAACCCTACATACCTGGTAATGCTCCAAACTTGTAACAATAATCTGAACTTGAAGAAGAATCCTTAAAGCCTTAGCCCTTTAAATGGGTTTTCTTGAAAACCCTAGGTTAAGAACATTGAATTCTCATTTAGTATTTATGAATATATGTTGCAATTCACTTGGAATGATCAGAATAGACTTACCTTGGTGTACTCTAATGGTTGGGTGAGAAGAACTTCGTTCTAGGGCTTGAACGATGCAAAAGGTGGAAAATAAAATTGAAGCCCCGTATTTATCCTTTCTGGCTGAACCAGGTGATGTATGGCCCGTGCTTCATGGCTGTACATTGGGTTAAATTTCCAGTAAGCACATGTTTTTCGACAGGGGAAGTATGGGCTTATTGTACGTCCCGTGCATTGATGAACAGGCCGTACTTGGTTGCCCGTACTTCGATGGTAATTTCCAATGATCATCTAAATTTTTCCTAAAATGTACGGCTCCAAGGGTACGGGCCGTACAATGATGTACGTCCCGTACAACGGTCGTAAGCCCGTATAATTACCTTTCCAAGGGTATTTCTCAATTCAACGAACTTCGTCTTGGTTTCTAAGTCCCGAATCATGAACGTAGCCTAGTTCAAAGGTAGGAGGTGTTACACACAAATACCGAATAACTATGTCAACTTGCGCTTGGACAGATGGAAAAAGATCACCTATTATTATTGCTACCTTAAATGTCAAGAATCAAAGAGAACCTGTTGCTTGCTACTCCATAGAGCTTTCTTGGCAGAGTAAATAAAAGACCAAAATATGGCAATTACAACACTTTAAGGAAAGAAATTCACTGTTTTATCTACAAAGGAAACGTTGAAGAGAGATCTTATCTTTAAGATATTCTAAGAAAGTTTGCAAAATGTTTGAGGGTATAAGATGCCACAACAATTTGGAAATCTTTCTTATTCTTTCTTGAGCATCAAATATTATAAATTCACCTTATTTTTTAAAAATATTTTATGGGACCGTACTCAAAGTTATCTATTCATTTCATATTTGAAGTAGCAATATTGTTATATTTAATACAGTATTATATTCATGTTTTAGTCTGGCTTGAAGAAGAAGAAGGCTTTTGAATGGTGATCGACTTATGGTAATAAATATCGACAAGAGTTTAGGAAATTATGTATTAATTCCGTAGTTTTTTCCTTTTATTATTAATGATTAAAGTAGTAAGAATGATGTGTGTATTGTATTATTTTCTTCTTTATTTAATTTTTGGTATGTTATCTTTAGGATCCTCTATATGAATTTCGAATTATTGTAAGTCTATAAATCTTTTGGTTCAAAATAGCAACCTATGATTTTTTGGAAGTCTGCTAACTAATAACCAAAAAAAAAAAAAAAAAATCTTTATGAAGTCGATTGTACATTTGTGTATTTTTATAGAAATGGTCAAGTGGGTGTATTTTTGTTCTTTCTTTTTTATATAACGAGAAACTCTCGAAAAATATTTAAAACACTAACTTAGATACGTATATATTAAATATATATTAGATAAAGACATTATTATTTATATTAAAAAGGATATATTCTTCTTCAAACTTTTACATTTTAAGAAACTGAGGAGATAATTAATTGAAAAATATATATTGACTTTTACAAATATAATTCATTTTTAAAAGTCGGGCCATCTGCATTTTTTAATGGACAACTTTTAACATGTAATATTGCTTGAAGCATGAAAATTGTCACCAAGTTACCTACTTTTTAATATAGATATATATTAAAAATACCTCTTCTTTCTATATTATATAGTAAATTATAGGTGTTCTTTATGACTGCACGAAGCGCAGATAAATTCACTAGTAAATATGAAAGCTAAAATTATATAATATGAATTGGAGGAAGTAAGATGCAAAAAAAGATTCAACAAAAGTTACTCCGTTTCAAAAAGTTTGTCTGGTTTTGAATTGGTAAGAAGTTTAAAAAAGTCAATAAATTTTTTGAATCTTGTGATCTTAAATTAAAGATGTGTAAAATATATCAAAATGTCCTTTAATTTTATGGTCTTAAACATGTCATGTGAAAAATTAAAATTAAAAAATTACCGAAAAAAAGACATTCTTTTGTAAACGTACTAAAAATAAAAGTATAACTGATATTTTAAAACGGAGGGAGTACTATAAGGGGTCGTTTGGTATGCGGGATAAGGTGGGATATTCGGGGATTAAGTTTTGGGATAAATTTTATGACTTGTTTGGTTGAAGGTATAAATTTATCCCGGTATAAATTTATCCCTTCAACAAAACAAGGTATAAAATTTATCCCAAACTTGGTCTTGGATATACCATCGTATCCCATTAAGGTTGGTACTCCCTCCGGATCAAAATAAGTGTCTACTTAGCCTTTTTATTTTGGTTCAAAATAAGTGTGTACTTATATAATCAAGTATGAATTAACTTTTATGAATTAACTTTACTTTTTCGGATTTACCCCTATTTACTCAAGACAATAAAGAGGCAAGAGTCTTATTAACTAAGGGTAATTTAGTCAAAATATCTATTTTTTCTAGGAGAGTGTTTTCTTATAGAAGTTAGCGTTTTCTTAAAGGATGTGGAAAATGTTGAGCGAATATTTATTTTGATCCGGGAGGGAGTATTATTAGGTTCACGTACCAAACGAGCCCTTAATATTAGTATGAGTGAACAGCCAAGAAAAATCAAAAGGCACGTGTCATAGCATCAGTGTTTTAAAAGGTAGTTTCAGGACTTGCCCTAGGGAGAGGCACTGGCAAAACACTCTGAGGCTCACGTTCGGGGCTTAGTTCTTGTGGGCTTACGCCCTAAGCACCCAACTGTATGACCTAAACATGCCTAATGTCCAATGCTCGAGGCTCGCCTAACAGTTCTTACACAAATTATATGTTAAATTCCTTAATTAAAATCGTTGAACCTCATAATTCTTTAACCAATGAATGATACTTAATAGTTTTTCATCTATATAAATAAGAAGATTGGGTGTAACTCAAATAACAAGTCGTAGTATTGCATATTTACTATTTGAGAACATCGTGACTTCATATTTCTTTTAAAAATACCATAGCCGTTTTGTACATTTTCACTTGTCTTTGGTGTTTTTTCCCACATATCAAATTTATCATATTTTATTATTTCGCTATTTGAAAGTAATTCTAATTTTATTCATGAAGGAGTTACGTACGTTTTAATTATACTACTGATAAAGTTTGTTGATATAAAATGAACAGTATGATAGTAATATTGTTTTAAGAAATTGTGATTTTTTTCATTTTTTGAAAGTTAAGATGATAGAGTTGATATGTATTTATTTTTTATATTTGTAAAATTATGTTATATATAATTACAAGCTATAAGCAAGGGTGGCTAGAGGGTGAGGCTAGTAAAACTTTTGCTTTAGGCCCCAAAAATTTTACCGATTAATTTTATGGTTTAAAATTCTCTTAGTTAATATTGAAGATTGTAAAAGGAAGTACAAAATATAAATAACAAAAGAAAGAAAAATACTATCTATGTATTAAGAGCAATATTTTAAAACTTTGAACTAAACTACTCAAATCTTCATATTATTAAATAAAGTTTTTACAATAACATCATAGGTAATGTCTTTAAAACATATGACTAATAGCTTATTGACTTGAATTGATCCTCACTAATATAAGTACTAATGTTACTATATGAAGTAAAAGACAACAATTATGAAAAATAAAAAAGGGTTATGTAAGTTTACCTATTTAAAAATATTTATTATAATTATATTATTTTATGAAATACAAAAAAAAATTAAATATCCATGGGGCTTATGCCCCGTGCCTCGAGGCTTAAATCTTTTGCATAGCATCGGACCATCAAGTACAAAAAAATTAGATCTTAATTTGTAAAGTGAAGTGTCATTTTTTTTTTTGGCCGTGTGGAATTAGAAAACCCTAATTTGTAATCTTTGTTTCGAAGGTCTTGTCCAATTTGGAACCTTTTAGAACCATAGCATTTAACCTCCTCAGTTAGAAAACCCTAGTTTGTAATCTTTGTTCTTGTCCAAATTGGAACCTTCTAGAACCATAACAATGCTAGTTTTCACCTCCTCACTTAGAAAACCCTAATTTGTAACTTTGTTTCGAAGGTCTTGTCCCATTTGGAACCTTCTAGAAGCATAGCGATGCAAGATCTCATCTCCTCGGTTAGATTTCCCTCGTAGTTAGCCCAGTCCCCTCTAATTTTTGCTTCCAGACGGTAATACTTGTCTTTCATTTCTACAATCGCAGCTATTGCAGCAATTTCACGGTGACGGTATAGACTTCTTTTTCGCCACCCTAAAACACAGCGCTATGTATGGTGACTGTTCGAGTCACATAGACAGATAAAGAGACGCGAAAATCCACCTATTGAATCTAAAAGCTACCAGAGCTCTGGCGATTGGTCGCGCAAGGCTCAGGGCCAGCCAAAGTGGCCATAGAGGGAACGTAATGAAGAGTGGTGGTGATTGAGCGAGTGTACTTGCCAGCCACAAAGTCAATGAGAGATAGACACTAACATATACAGAGTAGGTCGGATCTCCGTCGATAGAAAGTGACATCCACAGAGCTCAAAGCTGAGGAGAGCGGAAGTAGAATAGTGAAAGGAAGTGGAAGATAACACGTAAAAGCTGCCATTTTTGAGAGATGAGAGATATTTTTGAGTGATGAGAGATTTGTATAGAGAGAAGAAGATGATGATGATTTTATAGAGAAGAAGAACAGTTGAGACTCACTAAGTTACTCTCTCTGTCCTGAACCCTAACACTTCAGTCTTGGCAATCATCTTTCTCTCTTCTGTTTGCCTCAACATGTCTTGTGGAGTAACATTTAACAACTTAATGTTATACAACTTTCCTCGACTGTTTAATTGAGAGGCTTGTGGGATTTGGGATTGGAGGAATCTGCAATGCTAGTGTAGTAAGATCAACGCTACTTTTGGAATTTATGTTGATTCCACGATTTATGTTGAAAGTGCTCCCCGAATCTTAAATCCTCCTAATATTTCTCATTCTTGTTCTGTTTCAATCTTTGATTTCTGCTTTGTTTATTGCTGCATAGTTTTACTTTCATCTTGCTTAAAGTTCAAGATTTCAGCTCTGTTTCTCTTTTTCTATTGGTTATTGTTTCTCTTTTAAGTCTCTGTCCAGATCGTCTGTTTTTAACATTAGGTGGTCAATTCAGTTTTATGTTTCTCCTGGTTTTGTTCTATTTTTTGCTTCTTGTTTGAGTATAGAACTGATTAGTACATATCAATGATAGAGGTAGGGAAAATTTGGTTGAATACTAGACAAAGGCGAAGTTAATCTCTTCCCAAATTACTTCTTCCCCTATCTTTTGAGATTGTTTGCTTAATTTCTGTCCAGTTTGTTTCAACTTGTTCAAGCATGTGGAAAGCAGTTTCTGTTTTCTTTCTCTGTTACCGATTGTTTTCCTTCTATAAAAATTGTTAGACGTCTTTGGTGGAGGGAATTAGACTTGGTTTGAGTATTCGACGAAGATGAAGTTGATTTCTTCTCTTTGAAAATCAATTGAACTCCCAAAGTTTCATCCTCCCATCTCAAAAAAAAAAAAAAAAAATGGCCATGACTTTTACTGCAGTTAGCCTAATATATTATTTTGTTGATACTTAAGTGCCTTATTTTCATCATGAATATTTTGTTACATGCAGGTAATTAGACCTTTGAGATCCATTCAGCATTTAGAGGCAATGTGGAAGAAAGATAGATCAGATTTAAACAGCCCGAATCGTTCATCTCGGTCTACGCATCA
>NC_081352.1:31288419-31298932 GCF_029784015.1 Lycium ferocissimum | reverse complement strand
TTTTGGGCATTTGATATGTGATGATGTGTGATGAGTTTGTTCTCCGATGATGAGTTTGATCACCGATGATGAGCGGATCCCGCATCGGTTTTGTCTTCCTATGACGGTTCGATGCGTTCGGTATGAGTATGCATGATTTGTGTTCGGATGTAAGTACTTAGATAGTTGGGTTATTACGACTTCACTTTGTACTTCCTACTTTAATTATGACCTCGTTTGATGTATGCTATGCTTTACTCTCGGTACTATTTCGTCGCCCCCCTTTCTTCGAAGTGCGTTTACCCCCCGGTCGCGGATGAGTCGGTGATGCTAGCAGAAGATGCTCGGTTGGATTGGCGAGCTCCATTTCCCCCGGATCTCTGAGTCGAGTCTTTGTATGGTGTTCGAAGTTATGATAGAGACTTTGCGGTGTCGAGTGTATGATATGTCGGTCGTTTGTGGCGGCTACGTAAGCGGTGTGTTTGTATGTTTTATGTTACCGATGTTTTTTGGAAGCGGCTATATAAGCAAATCTTTTTTATGCCTTATATTGCCGTTTTCATACGATTGGGGATTTTATTTGGTTTGAAAAAAACGAGAGGCATGTTTGTTTTCGAAAAATTTTCATTACGTGTGTATCTATGTTTTGTGGGCGTATGGTTGTGGGGTGTTACGTTAGTCAGCGGGTTCGCTCGGCCCTAAGTAAGGGTCGGGTGCCCGTCACGCCCTAACGGAAATTGGGGTGTGACAATATTGCTGTCCTAGTAAGAATCAGGTATGGATCTCTTTCTATTCACGTTAATACCGGTTTATTCACAAAGATAGAGTGGTTAGATAATTATTTAGTAAATTGAATAGTTATGAAAGTTGAAAAACAGCGTGTGGGCTGTTTTATGGTATATGTTGGTGTTGGAAATGATGTTGTTGATGTTGTTGTTGTTGTTGTTGGTGGTGGTGGTGGTGGTGGTGGTTGTTGAGTTGAGGTTTCGGTCTAGGCATATAAGCAGGGCGATGCTGCCCGATTTTCGACAGGATATAGAACAGTTTAACTTGAAAGCTTAACACAAGTATACTATGATGAGTCTAGCGATAGCATGAACCCTTTTTAAATGTAGACTCACAAGCTCAGACGAATAGGTGTAGATAATTGGGGAGTGAACGGTATGTAAAGTTACCCTTTCTTTCTTTTTTGGCATGAATTACATAAAGTGAACAAATGACGAACATACATGACTCCAATGAATTCAAATTCTCAGTGGTACTTGACATGATAGCTGTCTTTGATTCTCAAGTGTTGGTTCGTTCTAATTATTCTATTGAGTCTCAGATGATGATTCAGTTTGTACATGATTGCTTCTGATATTCTATTCGGGTACATTTTTATTGTTTCTTTACGGGTCCCCCGCCCAGAGGGACGGGTACGTTTCGTGCATATTCTTTTTGTTTCGCCCGAGTCACGGGCCCGGGTACGTATTCGTGCTAATTTCATTGCATTGTTCACTGAGTCCCTCACTAGAGGGCCGGGTATGTATATTATATATGATGATTTCACCGAGTCCCATAATGGGCTGGTACGGTATATGATGATTTCACCGAGTCCCATAATAGGCCGGGTATGGTATACGATGATTTCACCGAGTCCCATAATAGGTGGTGCGGTGTATTATATATGCATGACTCGTTTCATAAGGTACGGACTCTTTGGTATTCCTTGATTATCATATTTGTCCTCCTGTCATCTTTTACTCGGTCGCGATCTTCCATTCTTGTGCCACGTACTTCCTGCTGAGTACGTTTTCATCTTGACCCCCTTTCTTCGAAGTGCATTTCATGCTGCGAGTACGTACACTCGATTTGGTGATCCTACGGTTTAGGACTTCTGCTGTTTGCTTGGAGGGCTCTATTGTTCCGGACCTTGAGTCATCTTGGTACAGATCCTTTGACATAGGCTTTGTTATACTCTTAGAGGTCTGTAGACATGTGTGGGTTGTGTATATACTGTTTGGTCAGCTATGCAAATGTAGTTCGTTTTGGATATTCCCGTGTATAGTGATAGCCTTGTCAGCTTGCATATTTTGTTATGTTTTGGTTAGCTGTGGCTTCTCAAGAGAGGTTATTTTTGATGTATGACATGATGAGTTTACAGCGTGCTTTACAGAATGCCATATTGTTTGTAGTTTCAGTCTGATTATATCTAGCAGGTCGTATACAGGTGCCCAGCTCGGGCACTAGTCATGGCCCGTCGGTTTGGGTCGTGACATTTAATTAGTCTCAAAAGGTCACAGAATGAGTAGTTTCACATGAAGAACCCCGGCGCAAAATTTCGTATTTAAAGTGATTGGGCTGAGTTAGACTTGTAACTCAAAGCCCCATCACTCCCCTCCTAGCCCTGGGTAAGTCAGTCATGATCCATACACACTAAGAGACTAACTCTATCTTAATCTTTCAAGATAAATTAAAATAACTAGAAGAATAGAAGAACACCAAATACAGAGGCAAATAAGACTACTACACTTCAAGATCATGCTAGACATCATATAGTTTGAGCATGCTAGGGATGAGAGTGAATAGGGAGAATATACAGGGCTCTCAGAAGACTAACTCCTTTAAACATCTAAACAAATTCCTCTTGACTTAAAATCTTATGTGTATGTTTGAATCTCAACTTTCAACATCAAAGTATTCATATAGAAATATCAATTCACAACAGAGACAATTGGAATCTACTACAGATATTACCAGATACCAAACATGACATTAACATAGACTATAGGCATGCATTTGACATCAAACAAAGTGGCAGACTCAAAGGCTACTATCCTAGTCATTTCTGCATATATGAATCAACCTCACCTAGCATTATTACCATTTGAAGTGGGGAAACATCATATATCACAAGTTCACATACCCGCATGTTAGTCAGATATAGATAGGGTGTTCATGCGAGGGATCTTAGATCAAATTTAAGACAATATGCAAGGTGCTAACCATGATTTTCACTTGGCTAATGCACAAATCCAAACAAAAAAAGACATAATGCTTATTTAAACCAAACAGTGAGCATGCTAGAGGAGGCTTAAATAAAACAGTAGCAATATAAATAGAGATCAAACAGGATCTACTCAGCAAAAGAAGCATGGTGCAAGCAGGCTTGATAATTGAGTTATTTATAGCAACATTGCTATATTTAAACAGCCTATCAAATCTAAAGCGACTTCTTAAAAAGATATTAGACTGCCTTTAAACAGGTTGCTCACATGATATAAGACAATAAACTAATCACTATAGGCCAACATCATAAGATTAACACCCAAGTTAATCACTTATCTAACCAAAGCAGACTACTGAATACATAATCAACTTAAACTAAGCATTTGAACACATAATCAACTTAAACTAAACATATAATTTGACAAGTCCAATATAAAAATAAAAATAAAAAAGTACGTGATGGAAATTGGGAGTATCTTGGGATCCCACCTTGGATTGCTTACACCAAATTTGAAAACTTTGACATTCTATTTTATATATATATATATATATATATATATATATATATATATATATATATATATATATATATATATATATATATATATATATATATGTGTACATAATTAAAATATAGGTATCAAAGTATATAAATAAGATAATAAATTTAGTTGATTTTTGGGATTATCAAGAGTCCATCTGATAAGATTCTCGGATTAACTTGATAGATTTAACTACAATTCAAAATTCATCACTAATCAACTTTAGATGATAGATGATATCTTTTTTAAGATTTTTTTTTTTTTGATGTTATTACACAACTTAAATAACTTTGTCTTAAAATTGCCAAGTGCCTTGTTATTAGCTTGCCACTTGGCTTAACCGTATTACTTCTACCTCTCCTATTTTATGTATATAGATTTTGCAAAACAATTTCACCCGTCTTACAAAAGGAGTACTGGTAATTACGAATTACAAAATAAAACCTTTAAGAAATAACAGATATCTTGTCATTACAAAGAAAATAAAATAAAAACATATCAATTCTCTCTTAAGATAAAGTAGAAATAACTACTAAAAGTACAATAAGAATATTTGAATGCTAAAACTAAAATATTACAGGCTAGGATAATAAAATATGCTTCTAAACTTTCCTGTACAATTATATATAGAGTACTCCAACTGCTCTAGGTACTTCCCATCATCTCAATCTTGCTTTTTTCTGCAAAACAAAGAAGAAGATGAAACCTGACAAAATTTAATTGATGCTAGACCCTTTTTATAGCTCGTTTCTGATTTGCATTCCTTGAATTTCCCTTTCATGTATTTATTACTCTTAATTAATTAGTCTACATTTAATTGCTCAATTCTCCTAATTATTTATAGCAAAAAAATAAAAAGGATTAATGTACTAAATTAAGAGCTGCTTTAAAGTAGGTCCGTTGAATTTCTTATTTACACAGCCTCTATGTAATTTAAATATTACTACTATTTAATTAGATCTTTGATTATGTTTTGATTCAATGCATTACTGCTCCTGAACGTATTCAACTTCATGTAGTCCGTTGAACTTCGGATTTACACGTATTACTACTATTTAATAAATAAAAGTATTACAAAATAGTCAGATGCCCCCTAAACGCCTGGTTTAATTGCGACGCACCCAACCTCATGGGACGTCCTATTACCCCCCGAAAGATTTTAAAAGTGGAATAGTTTGCTCCCCGAATGCCGAGGTGGCAAAGAGTGCATTTCACTCTCTCGAGAGAGTGAGACACAAAAATAATTTATAAAAACTGTATTGTTATTTAATTTTCTAATTTGTTTATATCTTTCTCTTTCTTTTCCTTTTCTTTCTTTTCTTTCTTCTTCTTCAACAGTCACCGGATTTTGCTGCTCCGAAAAATTTCACCAAAGAAACTCCATTTTTTCTCATAACAACAAATAAGATCAAAACGATCCATCAATCTAAATGCCAACATTAAATAAAATAAGAATCAAATCAAGAATTTAGCTAGATAAGAAACTTCATATCATGAACACCCATAACAAACCTGCAAATTTGAGTAAAACTAGACTAATCTCTACTCTAATTGCTATAAAACAGATTAGATCTTGAAGTAAGGAAGGAAATTGGGACATGAAAAAGAAATTAAAAAAAAATGGAATAGTCCGGCCACCTCGCCATCTCCTTTTCAACTCCGACGACGTTCTTTTTTCTTTTTTTTAATTTAAGCTAGTGCAAAGTTTTCTCAATGAACCAACACTTTGTCTATTGATTTTTGGTAGCCTTTGAATAATGGGTTTCTATTTTCCTTCAATTTAGAGCTCTAAAATTGTTTAATGGTGGAAGTATGTTAGAAAGAAGAACAATTAGGGAATAATTAGTAAAAAAAAACGGATTTAAATGAAAAATACACATGTTAAATGCTGGTTGGGGCGTGTATTTCGCTGCATACTTCAAATCTGGGCATAGCGTTTCAGGGGGCAAATTATTCCACTTTTAAAATGCTCAGGGGGTAATGAGACGCCCGCAGGTCGTGCGTAATTAAACCACCAAACATCAGGGATCGATATTTTCTCTAATATTTAATTAAATATTTTATTGGGAAAAGGGTCAAAAATACCCCTTTACTTTGGAAAAAGGGCTAAAAATATCCTCCGAACTTATTTTGGGTCAAAAATACCCCTCTCACCTCAAAGTTTTCAAATATACCTGTCTTGTGAGTTATCCCCTAAAATAACTAAAATCATTTTTTAAACCCGACCCATCATTTAAACCTCGACCCAATTAAATAATAACCCATAAGATCACTTATTCCCCCAATACGCAGTTTGAAGTTTGAGGGAATTGGGGAATAAGGGGATCTTGTGAGTTATTATTTAGTCAAGTTTAAATGATGGAGCGGGTTTAAAAAATGATTTCGGGTTATTTTGGGGGATAATTTCCATCAAGACAGGGGTATATTTGAAAACTTTAAGGATGAGAGGGGTATTTTTGCCCAAAATAAGTTTAGAGGATATTTTTACCCCTTTTTCCAAAGTAGAGGGGTATTTTTGACCCTTTTCCCTATTTTATTTATTACATTTTTTATTTAGTGCAAGGACAAAATTATAATCTAACTTTTAAGATAAGAGCTTCACACTTTTAGTATAATATGATATGATGATAATGAGTTTGAAGCCATAAAACTAAATCATGGATCCGCCTCTGTATGTGGTGCGCAATAAAAATTAAAGCCTAGGATACTAAAAGTGATTTATGAGTTTAATTATATCAAAGTACTCCGTCGTTCGTTGAGACTATTTCTTTATTAGTGTCTTAATAAAAGAATGATGCATTTCTGAATTTATAAACAATTTAACTTGGACTTCTCATAATTTTACTCCTAATAAGAAGCTTTTATAATTCAAGGGGAAATATACCTTGCTCCAAGTGTCATGGGATACCACTTCATTGGTTTTTTATTAAACTAGTCCATATAGATAATAAACAAAATAAAAATAGTGGATATAATATAAAAATGACATTATTTGTTATTATAGCGATTTATTTTGGAAACAACCTCTCTATCTCTATGAGTAGGGTAAGGTCCGCGTACGCTCTACCCTCTCCAGGCCCACTTGTGGGATTACACTGGATATGTTGTTGTTGCTGTTGTTGTTCTGTTCAATTCTTCGAATGCTAACACTATTTATGAAAAATCTTAGGTACGACATGCTAATATTATGACATATTTAAGAAGACAAGTTTTAAAAGTCTTATAGCCACACGACAAGTATGAAATATTTAAGATCACATATTTTAAAATTTTCTTTTCTTTCTTAAACTTCGTATCCAATTAAATTTTGTCATATTATCGAAAAACAAAGGAGTATTAATTTGGAAATAATAGAGAAAGAATTTCAGACTGCTCAATATGTTACTACTTAGAAGTGAAATTAAATCATGGAACGAATAATACTGAAAGGAAATAAAAAAGAAGGGGAAATTTACAAAAATGACTACATTTTGGGGGTTAGTTTTTAAAAGCATAGCTACATTTTAAATAATTACATTTCAGTAGCTAAGAGACGCGCACAAGAGATCGTATTCAAAATTGATCGTATTCAAAATTCCGCCAAAGTCGATTTTGTGTATTCAAGTTAAATTTCGTCGTATTCAAGTCAAATTTCTACGTATTCAAGCTTAAACGTATTCAACCGAATTGTATTCAAGTCAAATGTATTCAACCCAATCAGTATTCAATCAGAATACTTTTACATCGTATTCACTTTATTATATTTAAAATTGATTGTATACAAAAAAATATCCTTCAAAAAATACAAGAAACAAAAATACACCCCAAACACATTTGCACTAAAATTAACGAATACACTCAAAACCGAATACAAGGAATAAATCACTCTATTCATTTGTATACACTTCAAAATTTATCGTATTCATTTGTATACAAGAAATAAAATTAACGAATACACTCAAAATCCGAATACAAGAAATAAAATTCTTGCCGTATTCGGTATCTGGGTTGTTTCCGTCCGATCCGACCCGTCACATCATTATTGCTGTCATTATCAACACGGATCGTATTCAAAATCGAAAGCCATTTCCCGGCCAGACTGGATCGTTTCCCGTATCAGACCAGAATGTCTGTTGCTCACACCAGATACAACAACTACTAACGCCGGTCAGATCTGTACAACAACAACTCCATGAAAGCACCGTAAAAAAACCTCCATTACTGCTCCAATAGAGACCAGCGGAAGTACAACCAAAAACCGATCATGAAAACCATTGAAAACACCAAATAAACTACCAGAAACAACCTAAAACAGCCACCGCATCTCCTCTCTCCAACCATCATAAAACTAATGCTACTGCTCGCCATGACGGCTTATTATAAAGTTGTTTTGCTGTGTTTGAAATGTTTCTTTTTTTTTGAAATGTCAGTAACTAAAAGGTTACTACTTTTAGTTTTAGTTTTGGGTAAGCAATAGAGTTTTGAATGCTGAAAAATTGAAATGTTTTAGTGCTCTGTTACTTTTGCTTAATTTATACCATTACAGTTAGAGAAAGAGCGGGAAGAGAAGATGGAGTGGTTGATGTGGTGAAGGGGCTGGCAGTGGCAGTGGTGTGGCTGCTCCGGTTCACCGGAGCCGGGGGAGGGGGAAGAGGGGAGAGAGATACTAATAATGTGGCCAGCTAATAATGGATACTTATTCTACTTTAAATATATACTTAGCTATTAATCATATTTAACATATTACTTTTAAATATGTGATTTAATTAATCTAAACTATAAATACTAAATCTAAATACGCATTGTAGCTGTTGTTAATGTATAGCTATCCCAAAAAGAAGCGGCTAGAATATTCCAGCAGACCTTTTTGTCCATGAGGAAAATGAACACTAGCAAGAAGCTATAGCTTACTCATTTTAGATTAAGACTAAAACTATATATTATTTCACTGCATTTAATTTCACGTCAAGTTTACCTCAATTAACATTTACAGTTAGCAGTTTTCCTGGTACGGTATGGTGTAAGTTTTGAAAATATCAACTTGATAATTTCAAATTTCGATTTTAAAAATATCTAATCAGAAGAAAACAAATTAAATTAATCTCCATGTATTTTTGGACACTTGAAAGCAACCACTTAAATGTTTTGTTAGATGAATTTGACCTTTTTTTTTTTTTTTTTTTTTTTTAAAAAATCGGTGTACAATCTGATATGCTCGTGTTTCAAATGTTGATGCAACATGTGCAGATTCTCCAAAAGAGTAGATTTTCAAGATCCGACGGACAACAACATTTGTATAGGTCCTGAAAGAACATAATAATTCATTTGGGGCTCAACTAATCTCGATAAATTTGAGCCAAAAATATATTCTATTTTGGGTAAAATGATTCATAACAAAGGCGTTTACTTGTATAAATAGAATCCGAGACATGTAATTAAGCATAAATTTACCACTCTATCACAAAACTTTCTTCGATGATGATTATGGACTATCAAGAATTATATTCCTTGAGGGTCCATGTTAAATTAATAGAATATGTTTGCTTTCTTAATCTCTTTTGGCAACATCCCAATGTGTTTCTAATATGGCAAACAAGTTAGTCCAGTATAGTGACGGAGAAAACAAATTCTCCACAGATTTTGGACACTTAGAAAGTAAACTAACCATTTAAATGTTTTGTTAGATGAATGGGGATTTTAAAAAAAAAAAAAAAATCTACTCAGCATGCAATACCTATTTTAGGATTAGATTAATTCGGATTTACACCAGAAATAGTTACTCTGGAAATATACCGCTCTTCAAAGGTGACTTAATTCATTGAGCTGATCTGAAACTTTTGATATAAGATTTTTTTTTTTTTATATAAATGGAACAAAATCACACGTTTAAATTAATTAAAAACTAAATGTGCTTAACCAAATATCATAATTCATAAGGACCAAAACTAGAATTCAAAGAATAAGCGGAGGAGCAAAAATACTATTATCCCCTAACATGAATTGCCGTCAACAAAAAAGAAAAATTTGTCTCAAATGAAAGTAAAACTCCCTTTATTTTAATTCATTTGACCCATTTAACTTGACACGAGGTTTTTTTTTTTTTTTAATTTGAGCTTTTAAAATTTAAGAAAATTAGAAGATTTTAAAATTTGTTGTCATAATATGTCATAATATTTGTATGACTATACAATTTTTGATATTTGTAAATATAAACATGCCATATTATTTTTGTAAATACAATAAAAATTATTTTTAAAAATATAAAATCCTCCTTAACAATTAAATAAATTAATACTTGATGTGCCGTGAAATTACGGGATATTCTATGCTAATTCCTTAAGCTTTTGTGACTCTTCAAGCACTTTTGGTGTTACTTTTCGTGTATTTATGTTGTTTTGTAGATAAGATGTCCGAAGCGTAGAATAAGAAAAATGGGAGCAAAATAGACAAGCAAGACATGCGAGTAGCATGTTGTGCATGAAGACTTGTCGCAAGATGTGTCGTACCATACCAAGAGTATGCACAACATGCTAGAGTTTGGTGCAACATGCGATCGCATGTTGCACATGCGCGACAATGCGATTAGCATGTATGACACGTAGGGTATTTTTGTCCGTAAATCGTTCCGATTTTGGCAAGTCTATAAATAGAATGCTAGGGATTGTAAAACTCATCTTTGGCCATTTACAAGCTTTGGAGCTAGGATTTTTACACCACACCTTTGGAGGAGAAGATTGGAGCTCTTTAATGATAAATTTCTTTACCCTTTCTTCCATTCCTTGCTTTGTATTGAATATTTAAGTGTGTTGTATTTTATTCCATTACTTGAAACTTGTTTATGAAAATATACATTGTTAAAATTTTGGATCAAACTCTTATTATGCTTATGTATTGAATGATGTTTTATATCTAATGAAAGGGTCATTGTTTCTTTAATTAATCTCTGCTTTGAATGATTCTTAAGGAGTAGCTAACCCTAAGACTCGTCCATTTACTTTGATTGAGCTTGGAAGAGGAAATCT
>NC_081352.1:31271605-31288319 GCF_029784015.1 Lycium ferocissimum | reverse complement strand
TGTGAATCCTCTTAAATGTGGACTCACTAATTCTATTGAATAAGTGTGGATAATCGAGGTTGAACGGGTATGTTAAGGCTAGTCCCTCTTCTAAAGGTATGATTACTTTCTTATGAATCCAATAGGTGTTTTACAAACGTCTCATGATCCCTTTATGTGAATCCATAAATGTTTTCCAAAAATATTTTTATTCCCAAAAGCTAGAAATTCATGATTCATAGAGTTTATGATTCAAAGGCATGACTTCCTTCTTGATAATCCATAAATATTTTTCAAAATGTCCTATTTTTCGAGTCAAAGATTTATGATTCTATAAGCTTTTATGACAACAATAACGGACATGTTTTTACAATATGAATGACGATGTTAAAGATGAGAATGTTTCTATGATGATGATGATTTTAAATTCTAGAAATTCCAAAGCTTATGATGTTAATACTATTATGAGATTATTGAATGATTTTCTCGATTTTATTCATTGATGTTGATCTCGCCTTATAATAATTGTTCCTTCAAGGTGAGATATAGCGATGATGATAATTCCATAATGAAAATCGGAGGCTACCGACCTTACGTCACTCCGATATAGTTGTGGCTTTGATTGGGCTCTCATGAATGCTTTATATATATATATATATGTATTTTCTCACACCGCGCCGCGCTATAGTCGGCGGGCATGGCACGTAGCGTGCACACCAGCTGCGATGGGCATGTTATGATATTGCCTCGACGCTGGCTAATGATGATAACACCGAGCCTTAATGGCCGGGCATGATATATATATATGACACCGAGCCAGGTAGGGCATGGTACGTATATGTATAGAAATTTTTTTTAAGCTAGCACGCATGACATCCCCATGAGGCGTCCGGATGTACGGGTTATCTCTCTTATTCCATGTTACCTTTCATATCTATATTATGTTGTTATCCATGCCTTACATACTCGATACATTATTCGTACGCGTCCCTTCTTGTGGTGTTGCGTTCATGCCACGCGGTGTATACGATGGTAGAGGATATTAGTGAAAGATGTTCCGAAATTTGGATTGAGAGCTCCATTTCCTTCCGGAGTGTTGCCGAGTCGTAGCATCTATGTTACGGTATCTTGATTTATGTTAGAGACTTTGCGGACGAGAGTCACGTATATAACATGTCGATCTTGTAAGTGGCTCGGTAGCGATGTATCATTATGCATTATGTTACAAATTTCATATGATTACAGATTTTACTTGATTTGAGAAAGACGAAAAGCATGTTTTTTTTTTTAAAACTTACATTATGCACTCATTTCATAATTTAAGAGTCCAGTAAGATTATGAGTATCACGAGAATCAGCGGGTTCGCTCGGCCCTAAGTAAGGGTCGGGTGCCCATCATGCCCTATCAAAAGTTGGGGTGTGACAAAGATATTCAATCATCTGCATCTCAAGTGTCCCAGTCTAGTCAACACTATGTGCTTAATGATTTTCCAGACTTTGAATATCCATCCTTTGAACATGATCCTGACCCAGTACTAAGGCCTTGTATTATATCGGAAGCGAAACTAGGTTTCGGCCTGTTGAATGTTCAAGTGTCTTCGGGACAAGAAGAATCAGCTTTGTAAGGGATGACACGAGGTGTTAGTGAACCCACATCTTCCTTACTTACCATCAAAACTCACATGAAAGGGAAAGGCTGCAGTGATTGGTAATCAGTTTGAGAAGCAAAGCAGGTAGCAAAGACTTGAGAAATTAAGAGCAAAAAAGGGGAAAGGAACATCCATACTTTAGTTTGGTGTTGCTTTGTTGTTATTTTGGGATGTAATTACTGCTTAATGACAGTACATTATGTGTAGTTTAATATTATTTTGGCTATTATTTGGATGCCATGTTGTGACTTAGGTTGTGTAAGTTTTGGTAGTTACAACATAGCATCCAAAACTCTTAAGTTTGTGTACATGTCTTAACTGTTGACATTGTCCAACTAGGTGTGTGAATATTGAACTTCGTTGGTACCATTATGGTTTGGTTTGGTTAATATAGTGAATGTGTTTTAGTAGTATAATTGCCTTTGTTTCACTCGAGAATCTGCATTTTAGGTAGCTTTAATGCCACAATTTGGGCAGTTTTTATTGAATGCAACGAATGGTTTTGAATAGTTATGGTACTTGAATTGTTAAATACATTGAATTGTGTGGTTGAATAGTGAATGGTATTGAATGGTGTAGTTGAATGGATTGAGTTTTGTGCTTGAATTGTTGACTAGTTTAATGTCGAGGATAGTTGAAAGCCTATATAAGACCCCATGTTCTTCCGAAATATGACAAAGAAGCTACTGTTATATTTGACCATGGGGCATTCTTTGTGAAATACAAATTTGGCGCAAAAGTGCGCCTCAATAAAGGATGGAAAGCCTTTGTCGATGTTAAAGGGTTGAAGGAAGGAAATGAATTGCGTTTTCAAGTATGTGATGTAGTCTGTGATGTTGAGGATCGCCTAACCTTCATTGTTCATATGAAGTAGGAAATCATAGACATAGAATAGGTCTACTTGTGCCTTTTTCTATTTAAGAAATGATGTATGATTTGGTTTGATTAATCCATCTATTTAAGGTGTTTTAGTAGTTAAATTACCTTTGTTTTTGATCAATTATTGTGCATTGTTACTATTGGAGACTTTCTGTCTTAGTATGCATTTAAGTACACAAAAGTGGCCTAATTTCTTCTCAAAACTGTCTAGCTATAGGGTCAAATTTCTGGGCAAAAAGTCTCTAGTTAGCACACAAAAAATCTAGGCAGTGTGGACTATATTCTGGGAAAAAAATGTCCAGTTTGCACGTAAAAAATCTGGCCAGTTTGGACTATATTTTACGGACAGTTTGGCACTAATATACTCCAACAATATACACCAATATACTCCAACAACTACACAAGTTCATCTAGTTAAACGAATCGCACAACAAAATAGTCCAAGTTAATATGCATGAGTAACTTGACATTAAAGATCAATGAGTTCCATTCAACACTATCCAAGATGCACATTTCACATTCAAAACTAAACTTCAATTTAATCACACTAAACATTCTTAATATACCTTCAAACTAAAATACAACACAATAATGAGCTTCGTTTTGTCATCACGCAAATACAAATCCAAAATTAACGCACATAACATTATAATACCCATCTTCAACTTCAACACCTTCTCTTCCAATTTCATAGCTTTATTAGCTTCAAAGTTTTTCATGGCCTCCTAAGCTTCCATTTTATCCTTCAAACCATCCCTTTCGATCTTCACTTGATCCAACGTCATATTCAAAACATTGATCGATCCTTTTGCCGCTTGCAATTCTAACCGTAGTTGGTTAATTGCAATAACCACACCATCGGAAAAATCTTCATCATCCCATTTCCAATAATTGCATGATTTCTACCAACAATAAATGAAATTATTTAATGTTTATACATACATTTCAACATCTATCCACAAAAAAAAAAAAAAAAAAAAAAAAAAAACAAAAACAAAAACAAAAACAAAAAACAACTTACATCACGGTTAGCACGCCAGAAATTTCCTTCCAGATTTGCAGGAGTTTTGAAGTGAACTCGAGGAGCTACCAGAATGGGAAGTCCTCGAAGACGAAACACTAACCTCAAGACTTCCTAAACCCTTAAAATTGAAGAAAGACATTAAAATTCACAAACTTATATTAACCCTAAATATTAGAATTTAAGAGGGCACACAGTTAAAGAAATTGAATTTAGTGAACACCTCACCATTTTTATTCTTAGTCAAAGCGTGGATGCAGGGAGTATGTAGGTGGAGCATTAAAATTCATGATTTATATTAACCCTAAATATTAGATTTTAAGAGGTTGATTAACACGATTAAAGAAATTGAATTTAGTGAAGAAAATTACCTTTTTTATGCTTGCAAGTCGCGTTTTTTAGATGAAGAAGAAGCTATGGAGGTGGAGAGATCGAGTGGGTGTACGGGGTGGGACTTTTAATCGGTGGGTGGGGTCTAATTTTCGGTAGGGTTTTAATTTGTGGTGGGTATTAATTTGGGTAGTGGGCCAACCCGTTTTAACAGGTATAAAATAAAAAACATGGGTCAGTCGTTGTGAGGCCTCCACGTGTCCCCTCCATAAGAAAAGGGGTATATTTGAAAGTTACCCAAACGGTAGAGGTATGAGTGGCTAAAAAGTATAACGGAGGGTGGATTTAAACAATATCCAATAGTACAAGGGTATATTTGGCCCTTGATGAATAATATCCTAAACTTTAGTATTATATGCACTAATTATGATGAATTGAATAATAAATAAATAAATTTGATAGTTGATATTAGTTTTTTAAGATATTTTTCTAAAAATAAATTATAACTGCCACATCATTAAATATGTACAGGAAATTATATTTTCGACTAAAATGACTATGGAGGCCAATTACCCAAAGTTGAGTGACTATAGAGGCCACTTACCCAAAGTTGAGTGACTTTTGGAAGACAAAACAAAGATACTCACAAGTTGATATCAATTGATGATTAAAAAAAGGTTGATATCAATTGTTTTCTTTTGTATTTGCAGGATCACAAGAAGATTAATCATAATGATACTCCCTCCGAAACCGAACAATACCGGATTAATTTTGTATGATAATGGTATAACCTTTTTAAAAATTGAAAATCGAAATTATCGTACTGAAATTTCTAATACCATATCATGCCCATGCCTAGCTCCGTCACTCCTTGTATGGTCATAGGTATTTGTAAATAAATAACTTTTAACATTTGAAATATTAGTAAAATCTTAAAAAGTATTTAAGTAAAATATTACTACATTTTTTGCTCGTTCTTAATGACATAAGTCAACTTACGTAGGTCCGGAAAAATTTCTCAGCCTTTTCAAAGAGGGTGGAGAATACGGATGTTCCTTTCTCTTTTCTTTATCTATGAAATGAAATAACCAAACATCTCGCGAATTCGATTATGTTCACTCTAACGTACCACCCAATACACCGCATTACTCAATACTCTTTCTACGGTTGAAGCAACTTTTCTTCCTCATCTTCTCACAAAACACAAGAATCACATTGCATAAAAAAACAAGTTATGAGAATTAATTGTAAGTAACTATGGCTTGTTCCGATTTGCCATGCACTTTTCTTCGTAATCCTCTCTATAATCCTAGCATACACAGCAATCACCACAAGAAGGCACTCTAAATCAACCAAGAACTACTCAAATTCCTCTCAACAACTCATCAAACATTCCCTCACAATGAACGCTTCTAAAGCTCTACGTAATCCAGGTTTCAATATCTTAGCTACTCTCCTTAAATCTCTCCTGAAATTTTCCTTTCAACTCCTCAATCAACCATTTTCACCATTCAAGATTTCGCTATTTCTAAAATCTCTGTTACTTCTTGGGCTATGAAACATTTTTTACAATACCATACTTCACCTTCAAGAATTGTTGAAAATGTCCCAGGGTAGTTGCTTGACTACACTTTTATCTCAGAAAAAAATAGCCATCACCAAAGTTGATGAAAAAAAGAGGTTTATTATGATCAACAATGTATCTATTTCTCATCCTGATTTGTTTCTTGAAAAGAGTCTTTCGATTCATGGAGTTAGTGGGACCTTTTCTGTGTTAGATTTTCATGGAATGGATGAACATGTAGATGTTATTCAATCACCAATTTGTGAAGACATATCAAACACAAAGGACCTGGTTGATTGGACGAGGATTATTAAGTTGCTAAGCTCAAAGGGATATGTTTCGTTTGCAATTGAATTGCATTCTGTTCTTGATGGGATTCTTCAAGATCGCAAATTTGAGTGATGTACATCCTTGCTCCTTTGAATTGGGGTTTTTATCATCCCCTTCACCATTTCTTGAAAAAATTGTAAGGCTTCATATAATGCCAAAGAGGTACTCTTTTATGGAATTGGCTTTCTTGCCTGATGTTATGTCCCGTATCTTTACATTGGGACATTATAAAGCTAAGTGCGACAAGTTCTGAGACAAAGTTGTTTTAAGGTTCGGTAGCGGTTTTCGCTCCCGATTTCGTTTCTATGCACAAGTTGCCTATGGATTTCGTTTGGTATAAGAAAATTATTGGAGAATAAGGATTAATTGACCAAGATTGGATGACTAAGTGAGATTAAGAACTAAATTACATCATTAGTGAGCTTAAGTGGGAGTGTGGGCTCCACTCTTGAATTGGCCAACTATTATTGGCTAAAATCTTGGGTGGGACATGTCCACCTTGTGGACTGCATATAAAAGGAGAAATTGCTGATTCAATTCAGCTAAACTCTCATTTCAACATTTACAAGTTGTAGAAAGTTAAGAATACAGAGAGAAGCTCAAGCCTTAGAAAGAGAGAGCCACGGGCTTCCATGGTCGTTCCTCCACCCCAAAACAGCCAGCTCTTCCATTTCCTTCTCACCATTAAACCCCTAAAGTGTTCTACACATTCACTATTATGTTTCAAGGGAAGAAGAAACCATAAGCATGCCATTCATGCTCCTAAAAGCTCACTACGATTTGAGTTCTCCAAGTTGATCAAAATTCCGTTTTCTCAAGCAATTTAACCCCTTTGAAGGTGTACAATAACGTGTAGCATTTATTGGAATAGCAAGAACAAGTGTTGAAATTCAAGAAGTGAATTTGAAGGGTTAGCCGATTGAAGGATTAAGTGACAAGGTAAGAGTTGATAATCTTTCATATGTTTTGGATGAATTGGAATGTATATGGTGTTGCATGTTAGTATTGGACTATTTTTCTTGAAGTTGAAGGGGGCCGTGTGTTTTAGACTTAGATGGAATCATGCTTAATCTTCTTGTACATGTATCGGGAATGAATTGAATGTGTTGTAGTATGGATAAATGATGAAAATCACGAAGATGTTGTAGTTGTGTTGGCAAGGCAGGTCAGGGGCTGTTTTAGGAGTTTATAATCGTTTTGTGCTAAGTTTTGATTGTTGTTGTTATGGACATTGTGTTATATTTTATGCATGTTGAAAATGTGAATTGAGGTGTTGAAGAAATGAATTATGTTGAATGGTGCAGTCCAAAACCGTGGATCAAGCTAGCTTTTGGTACAGAGGTAAATTTGTGTGTGTTGAATGTTAATTCTTGTTGCAAACGTTTAGTGAAAGTAAAGTGCTATGATTCAAGCTAAACCGAAATGAATTGTGGGCTGTTGTAAGAATGAAGATGATGCTAAAACGGTTCCAAGAACCATGAAAGTGATGTCATTAAACGTGTTGTTCTTGCAAGTTAAAGCTGAAAATTGCTAAGCGAGAATGAAAACGTTATGTGTGTTGTTTAGCCGTGTGTATGGAACAGTTTTGAAGGATGTATGGACTGCCCAAGTTCCCTAAGTCATGTTAAACAAGTGTGGAATGATATAAGAAAGAATGATTAGCAATGTTAGCTCGTAGCACTAGTTGGTTTGAATGCGAACGAAACGTCGCCTAAATGTTTGAAAGGGATTGTGAGCGTCGAATGCGTATTAAAATCCTTTGTAGACTAATTTGGTGGCTCTTGATATCTTGATATAGGATAAGTGTTGTCGGGCAGCAAGTACAAGTTATTATACACTAAACGCTAAAGGTACGCAAAGCTATTCTTTCCTTCTTTTGGCATGTCCTAGAGGTAAGTAAGATATAAACCGAGCCTCGGGGTGATTCCACTCTCTAACTCCTAGTATGACATGTGATTGTTATTCATCCTTAATGTTGAAAATGTTGGAATAGTCGAGTTATGGTCTCGCTATCTATTACGTGATTGACTTGTGTGTATGTAATGTGATACGGGTTCTCTTTCTTAAAAGGAATTGCATAGGTATGTTTGATTTTTATAAATGTAACATGCTGGGGTGATACATGTATATGAATCTTAAAACGTCTTTAATGTAGTTATGATGGTAATTGGAAAGAATTTAATGTGATTAGTGTCCCGATGTCCGAGAACCGATTTAGTTTACTATTCATTGAGTCTCAAAGATGTTTTACTTTTTACGTGGTTGCTTATTATTCGCGCTCGTGCTTACCGCTATATCCTTCACCGAGTCCCGGCCGTGGTACGTTCTGCGCACAACTATTATACTATTCACCGAGTCCCTCACTAGTAGGTCGGACACGTTATATATATATATATGATGATTGATGATGGTGATATGATGATATGATGATTTGGAGACGGAGGCCGGAGGGTATATATTCCTTATTACCGAGTCCCTTACTGCGTGCCGGGACACGAATATGTTTATGATGTTATGATTATAAATACCGAGTCCCTTACTAAAGGGCCGGACACGTATATATGTTTATGTTTATGATGTTATGACTACACTTACCGAGTCCCTCACTGAGGGCCGGACACGTTATATATGTTATATATTGTAATGATTATACAACGCTTTGATTATAAACACATATTGACATTGATATGAGAACGACACGCATGAAATATGTTCCAAGGCAAGTTTTATGAAACTCGGTTGTTGCATTGAATCCTCGTTCACTTTGTCATAGATATGATTCTATTTACTTTGTTTCATGCTTTATATACTCATGACATATTCCGCATCGACCCCCTTTCTTCTGGGGGGGTCATTGCCGGCAGTGCACGCTCGTTTTCGGAGATCCGCCATTTCAGGATATCTACTCAACATTATTTCGTAGTGCTCCTTTGTTCCGTAGTATAGTTTCGTGGTATAACCTTTGATATGTACATATGTTATCGTTCAGGCACGACGGGGCCCCGTCCCGTCATATGACGTCGTTGTCACTCTTAGTCCGTGGTCACAAGTGTGGGTCCGTGTGTGGTTGTTGTTTGTTGTATGGTTATGACTTGTGTCGGGGCGTACCCATTTGTAGTGGCAGCTTTGTCGCTCGCGTAGACATATATATGTTTATCATGGCACTGGTACGAAGATAGCCTTCTCTTATGTTTTGGGATTCTTTCCCTATAGATATATAATTACGCCCCGCGCTATTGCGGGCGATATTAATCGGTTAAAGGTTATAACTCGTCGGGAGACATGTGTAGCTTTGACTTGCCTATGTCTTCCTTACGCTTATGCATTGCCTCGTTCATGTTAGCGATGTATGATTATAGGTAACACGCGTATACTGTGCGCTCGTTTCGCACTAGTCACTACCATGGCGTTGGTCGTGACACCTCGATATATCATCCATCAAGACACCGGCTCCAGCCTCAAATATTACCATTTCTAAGAGCAATTTTTCGCGCTTTGACAATCGATGGCATCAAGATCACAAGACCGGATAGTTTTGCATCGAAGAGGTCATTATCCATGGAATGTTCCGTCTCTTTGAGTGGAGTGAGCTATCCATTTCATTCAGATAATAAGCTTTCTTATTTTGTGCCACGAACGCATTAGTATTTCTGTTAGATGTATATTTACTTGACCACGCTTTGCTCTATTCATTTCAAACTAGATTTAAGATACTAGTACTAGATATATACTAGCATTTTATGTCTCAGATTTGTAGCTCCAAAATTGTTATTTGATGTAACATCTTGTTGCAGTTGATAACCACCATGTCACATAGTATTTGTTATGTGTGACTTGCTAGTTCTATCATACTTGATTTCAATGCCCAATTTGCAAATCTCCATTTGATTTTTCTCTCGACTTAACTTCCAATAGATCGTAATGCCGCAATACTTTCCGTAAAAAAGTTCCCATAAACTTTAAAAAAGGAAACATAAGCTCCATCATTCATAGTAATAATAAATCAAAAAACCATACAAAATTATCACCTGTCCGTTACATGAAACTGTATTTGAATAAAAACTCACAAAGTTAAGATACGTAATAGAAAATAAGTAAACATGGTAAATAACAAAGATAATGTGGTACCAGCTTTTCCAAGAGAAAAGAGAAGGAAAAATAAATGGAAGATGGAAGAACGCATGGTTGTGTACTGAAACTGAAGTTGGAATCCTATAATTTCAGTGCATGTTGTCAATTTCTCCTTCATTGCTTCCTTCATGGCATGAAATCACGTCCTGTTCTTCATTGTCTTCCTCCTCTTCCTCTGCCTTTGTCCAAGATCCTAAACCCTCAACGTTACATGGGAACCTTTTACTAGCCGAATTGCAAGTACACTTCTAAGGCATTTGAGCGCTGCATTTCACTTTGGAATGTTTCCATGTTTCCCCCTTTGGCAATAATTTCAAGACAAATTCTTCAACATTCTAGTTACCCATATTACCTCCTCCTTTATGTAAATTTTGATATATGGTTACATCGAATCTTCGATATAAAGGCACAAGAATACCGAGGAAGTGAAATGGGTTTATCCATGCCGGTGTGGTTTCTCCGAGGAAGCCGCCTTAGGTATAATTCTTCAACGCGCGTTGGTGGTGACAAGTCATCCAAATTTTCCTTATAATGTCCTTGTTTTCACAATTTCCGCATTAATGATAGCATCCCTAGTAGTTTAAGGTGTTCCAGTTGCGTCTAATTCCTTGTCCTCTATCATGCTTTCCTCTATTATGCTTTCCTCTATTATGCCCATGATATTTGGCACAAATATCATGTTTTGTGTCATTTTACATCCTACTCTTATGACTTTTGTCGCTTAATTCATGATGCAATCGCCGTATTTGAACTTATGTCGTTATATTTCATGTGTACAGTAATGCATGATGACAAACGATGGAAAACCGTGCTTAAAGTGATTGATTTTGTAGCATATGACGATTAGACGTGTGACGAGTCGAAGACCACAAAGCGAGGAACTAAAAGGAAAATAATTCGACCGGGTGGTCCGCTTTTCTTCCGCACGCGTGAAGAAATCGGATGCAAAACCCCGTGCATTATCAGCTTTCCTTCCGCACGCGGAAGGAAAGCAGTGAGGCTCAAGACATAGGTACATCCTTTCCGCGATGCGGAAGGAAAGCGGGGTTCTCGCGCAAGCTTCCCGCCCGACTAGGGATTAGGTTTACTTATTTTTGTTTTTACCCTAGACTATATATAGACGTTTATTAAGCCGAAAACGTGTACCGGGGATTATTCAAAGACTTGTAAGCTACCGTTCTATTTCTTCTCTCTAGGTTTATTTTATTTTTCATCTTTTTCAACCTCTCTAGACTATTCATTTTGTCTATGATCGAATCATAAGTAGCTAAACTTCTTAATTTAGGTTGTATGAAAGACTTTGAAAGTTGGTTTGATGACAATTATTATCTATTGATTTTTCATATTTTGGGGCTGCTTATTTATTCTTTAGATCTTAATTGTTTGATTATCCGGCCAATATTTAAACACTATCCGTGTGTGCGCGAATCGACTCGAGAAAGGGAATTCACGACGTAATAAGAATAAATAGAGTTTGTTCGATTTTAATCGTTTCGCTACTGAGGATAGAGATATATCCTTTAGCCCTACTTAGTTGAATACGAAGAAATAAATGCTCTTATTACCTCTCGATGACCATAGAGATATAGGCGTTATAGTAACATCTGCTGTGCTTGTGAGTAGTTCGAGAGAATATTATAAAGTATAATTAACCCGTCAACTAGTAACCCAGAAATAAAATAGGTGGAATTGTCCGAAGATCAACCGGATTGTCGAAAGCTACGACCAGATCTTTTTCTCATCTGATAATTTTACTTGTACGACTACGTATACTGCGTGAAAGGGTTGGGAGCAAAGCCTAATCGTTAGCATTCGTAGTTGAGCCGGTCACGATCTACCTGTGCAACAAGCTTCGTTGTTGCCGGATTTGGTATCTTGAACCCGTACATCTCTTTAATATTAGAAAGCCCAAAGAGACCTTGTGGTAAGCATGAAAAGACGGACAACTTCCAACATCAAGAATTGCCAACGGGAAGTGTCGTGATTGATTGGTAGATTTTTCAAAGCCTCGGGCATTCTCTAAGAACCGCATTTGGACACCTCATAACTTCCTACCAGTAACTGAATTTCGTCCAACTTATCAACACCTCGAAGATTTAAATGATTAGTCACTTAGTGATGTGATCCACTTCCATACATCGACTAAACATATGTTTTCTAAATTTGACACATGACAGTCCAAGACACTCGAGAGTCTTGATTTCAGCCGTAGCGATTTTCCTATCAAGCCGATGATATTTGTGGTAGTGAGAAGAAGTGTCGTGCTTTGAATTCCCAAACAAGGATTGAAAGTTATTTTCCGGCGACCCCTAAGTTGCCGAGAGTTAACGTGGCGGGCCTACCTTTTAAAGCTACAAAATCACTCTTCTTTTGTAATCGTGATTACCATGTCCCGAACCATGTCATGCATTTTGCAACGTCAGAACTCTACGATCAAAGTTTCTTCTTTGGGCAAGCCTTCAACCAAGCACCTACTCACCAACAGCTGCACAAGTAACTAAAAAAGCTACATCTCGTTATAGCTTCGTTCCATTGCCACCTACTCAATCCTTCCCCTACCCACCAATGAACCAATTGTCTCCTCTCAATCTCATGGTCATCCGGATAGATTGAAATGCCAATATGCAATCGCTTTTGTTATAGCCCGTATTTCAGATGTTCGGATATTATGGGCAACATGGTGAAAAGTTAAGGACAAGACTATGTTCTAAAATAATTTTAATGAACGAGTTGGTTATGAATATTATTTGTGAATATTATTGGACTGGAATATTAAGAAAGGCTAGGGGCAAGAAGGAATTCGTAAAACGGGCCGTGGAAATAATGCCATGTCAGTGGATAAAATGGTAATATTGAGAAAAATAGGTAAACGGGAATTTCACACGAGTCTCTTGAATGTTCCAACAAGGGGCCATATTGACCATGTGAAAAAAAAAAGAATGAAAATGATGACAAAAATAAGTCATCTTTGCCATGGAAATAAAGAAAATTCTAGAAAATAAAAGGAAGGGAAAAGAAAATAAAAATCTAGAGAGGGGGCATGTGCCCCTCACATGGCCATGAGAATTATATATATATATATAGAGATGAGGAGTTCATCTTTTAATTGGAAGAGTGGGAGAAAGAAAGAAAGAAAGGAAAAAAAAAAAAAAGAGAGAGAGAGAGTATATATATTATTTATAAGCATGGCCAAAATTGGCCATGTAGATTTTGATGAAGAAAAATTATTCTCTTCCATGTTTTCTACTTTGAAGGTGCTAAACAACATGAAGTAGTTGTTGAATCAAGCCAAATTCTTGTTCTCGCAAAACCTTGTCCTAGCCGTAACGAAGGAGGGAGTGGAAAAGGTGAGTTCTAATTCTCTTTTCTTGTGTTAAAGATGGTTTACGAGTGTTGTAGTGCATGGAAATGAATGAAATAAATGAGAATGTGGATGGTGGTATACGGCCGTGTATGTCAAGCCATGGCCGAATGGTAGGTGTGTTTGTAAGACATGGTAAATTGATCTTATTTAGTATTCTTGGTTGTTGGGTTGTACGGGAGCGGTGGATTGATTCTACGTGGAATGTTGTTTTTTTGTAGTAATGTAAAGGGATGGATGAAAATGCATGAAAATGTGTAAGAAGTTGTTGTAACCGAATAGTAGGCGATTTGGTAAGTTAAGGTAAATTGATGTAACTCACATCTTAGTTGTTGTCGTTATGGATTACGCGATGTAAAATGAAAGGTGTTGTTGAAGTTAACGTATATGAATGATAATGAAATGTGTGGTTTGTGTTGAATTGGAAGGTTTCGTAAAGAAAAATGTTGATCGAGTTGTTGAAAGATTGGTGAATTAAATTGAATTGAATTGAATTGAATTGAATATAAATGGAATGTCATTGCAAGATCGTTGGTATTGTTGTGGGTTCGGGCCGAGTTGAATTTCGGATTGTTGTTGATTGATGAATTGGAGCCGAGTTAGATTCTCGGGGGTGGTATATTTATTAGGGAGATTACGCTAAATTCCCAAGCATCATAAGTGAATGTACTTGAAAGGTTAAGACAAGTGTATGTCACGAATCTAACGATAGTACCGATCTTCGCATGACTAACAAGCTGACAACAAGCCGTAGCTAGTAAGGCAGCGTGTACAGGTATGTTAATGGCTCGTCCCTTTTTTCGTGGCATGAATCATACATTGCGACCTCCATGGAATGCTCCCATAGCGCCTTGTTTCCAAAGTTAGAAATTATGATTTCAAAGTATGATTTTCTTCTTAAAAGTTTATAAATGTTTTTCAAAAATATTCATTTTCTCCAAAATCCAAGTTTTACGTTTTTGATAGTTTTTATGACTAAAACGACGACTATGGCTTTATGATGACAATACAGATGATACTACGATATGAAATGTTAAGCTATTCCCTCGGATAATGACTATTTTAAAGGTTCAGACTTCAAACGCTCATAACTTTCTTATGTCAACCGGACTCAATCCGAAACCTGCTTACAAGGGCTCAAGCAGTGACTGCATTATATTTCCTTAACTGCCGCATCTTATAATGCCTGCTCCTCCAAGGGGACACGATGATCTCGATATTCCATAATGCAATCGCATGTTGCCGACCTCATGCCTCCGATTGATACATGATCTTTCTTCGAATTTCATGCATATTGCTTATATGATAAATGTATATGGATACATGATATTGATTAATGTATATGTATACGGAACGGGAAGTATAACCGTGTCCACTGAGTCCACAGCTTATCATCCTTGACAGCGGATTTCCTGACGCGGATATGAGAAATCGGATACGCGCGTCCTGTGTGATATATATATATAATATGATATACTTGGGACACCGTTGGGGAGGGGGTGGGAGAGCCGATGAATTCTAAGGCCTCGTAAATGCGAGTAAAAAGTACCGATCGCTTTTCCTAGTGTGATCCGCTTTCTCTATGTACAAGAATAAGAAACACCGAACGTGCATCGTATGACTTTGATACTGCGTGGCTGGGAGTGAGAGTCGAGGGTATTCGCGTTTTGTATTTGCATAATAAAAGGATACCGTTTAATCGAAATGTCTCCGTTTCGCATACGTGAATAAGGAATACCGTTCTTTTTCAAAAAAAGTCTAAGCATACCCGGCAATTGCACAAGAAGGCATCCATATGCAGAGTGTACTTTTTATCCCAGACAATCCAAATGTTCCCAGATGTTATTATTCATACGATTCCTTTTTCTATGCTACTATTCATGCCTTACATACCCAAAAATCGTCGTACCGACCCCTTTTTTGGGCCCCGTTTCATGCCGCGCAGGACACCTGCACGGAAAAGAGTAAGGAAGGCCCCAAATGGGGGAAAGTTCCTTTTGGCCCGGAAAAGGAACCCCCCCAAGAATGCTGGGTTTCCCGGGGATTACGCTTAAAATTTTGCGTACGAGTCGGGGGTTTTGGGAGACGGGCCGGGGTTTTATGATACGAGTTTGTAAAAATACATATTTTACTCGTTTTTAAAAGCAACAAAAGGGGGGCCTATTATGAAATGAGTTTTTATTAAGTTTTGTTTGCTATAAAAAGGCCGAAAAAAAATTTAAACGTAGTAAAAAGTCGGCGGTTCGTCTCCCTCCGGTTTTTTGGGCCCTCCCATCACACCCTGATCAAGATTGGGGTGTGACAGCCTTAGATGAGCTAAGCTCATCATAACTTAGCTGCAAAGATGCCATAACGGATATATTGCTTTCATTATCCAAGACTAATTTCTCTCGAAAATTTTCACATATCCCGTCCACTCCCCCAAGTGAATGTGATTTCGATGATAACATCCCACCCGTGGTCTTGATTTGCTAGAGGAAGACCACAACATTTGCGCACGATCTCTCTCCCAACATCTTCCAATTGAGCATTACTCTTCCCTTTAGTTGACAAAAATGCAAACTTGCAGAACAATGACCAACTCTCTTCATCATCAAGCAATCTTGGTCGATGAATTCTTGTTTCGTGGCTCCATTCTCTTAACAACATCCACATTTCTTGATGTGATTATAATACAACTAACTATTGCGTCAAGAACTTGGGTAATCCCCTCGAGATCCTATCCCACCATCCATCATCAATGCTCCATACATCATCCATGACAATCAAGTATGACTTATGTGAAAGTGCTTCAAGAATTCTGCTAAGCATCTCTCCTTTATCAGTTCCACTATCGTCTACATTTAGCTGTCTCAAAATTCCCTTCATGATTGCCAGCTCATCATGTTTGAGATACAGTAAACCCAAACTTTCTTTTTGAAATCTCACATTCACTTGTCCGTCGTGGTAAACCTTTTGCGCGATTGTGGTTTTACCCAAACCACCCATACCAACAATTCCAACATCAATGGACGACTCACTTTTTGAAAGGATCCATTCTTTGATTTTTCTCGTATCTTCTGATAACCCCACAATTTCAGATTGGTCAAAAATGTGCGAGGTCCATCGTGTCCGTCTGCTGCTGCCATCCTCGCTTCTAGATTGTTCAGTTATTGGACCAACAAAAGTCCTCAGCCTCTGATGCATCTTCGCTATCTCCTTGTTGAGTTCTGTCAGTTTCTTTCCAGTGTTGTATCTGAAAGAAATCTCCCTTGGAGACGGAAACAAGCAAGAAGAATTCCCTTTATCTTTGGATAATCTTCATGAATTTGGCAATCCGTGATCACGTTACCTGCTTCATACGTTAGTTCTTGAAGATCAGATAAGGTTGACAGACTTATTGTTTCCTTTCAGCCTGTTTGCTTCAGCGAGATAACAACGCATGAGAGATTCAGTTCTTTCTTCATCTCTTCAAACCATTTCAAATTGCA
>NC_081352.1:31256527-31271505 GCF_029784015.1 Lycium ferocissimum | reverse complement strand
AGTTTTCATACCAAACAAAATTTGTAGATAAATTGTGACTTCAAACGAAATCGGAAGTTAAAGTCTCTACTTTGTATCTTGAGATAGTCTTAATACTCGGCCCGACTTGAATCATCCATATCTCCTTACCCCGATATCATTTTGACGAGCCGTTTATTGCGTTGCACAGAAGACTCGATGAACTTAATTTTAGGCTTTTGAAACACCTTAAAACTCCTCATATACTAGGAGATATGCCTCCTACAATATAGGCTAAAATCGTCCTAGATTTTATTGAAATTGTTCCGATTCATTTCGTTTAACTTCTAATCCCTCTTCCAACCTCATGTAACCTATACATACACATATACACAGTCATTTACATCCATAACAATTCATATACATGTCTCGAAGGGTTCGAGTAATCACAATAACCATAAGTAGAACTCACAAAGTTTCGACGAAACTCCAATCGAAAAAGTATATTCCTATCTTTTGTCCATCTTCTATATCATTACTAATAATCTCAAATACTTTAAAAGGTCACTCACATTACCTCATATACATACTCATAACGCGATTTCAAATCCTTTAGGTTACCGTGTCACCTCGAGATACTTAAGACAACCATATTTATAACGATATTCTTACTAACTCGATTAACTTTCCTTGAACCTTCTTAACTCATTCTTTCTTGTTTTAATACAAGTAGCAAGGATTATTATGGAGTGACATTCTCCCTCCTTAGAACATTCGTCCTCGTATGTCAAATGAGAGACTAAAACTCGTCAATTAAATAACCGAATCACCCGTTATCGCAGTATAGACAAAGTAAGATTTGACCACGAAAAAGGTGTTTTAGGAATATTATGCCTAAAAGTGCTAAACGACCAAATGGGTCGTTACAGTTTTCGGGACAAGCCCCAAGGCGGGGCATACCAAAAACTCTTCGGGGGGTAGATCCATAGTGCACACGCCCTAAAATTTGGGGCCTAAGTCCCAAGCGCAAAAGCATAAGCCCCAGCCATAAAGGCATACACCCGGGAGTTAAATTTGATTCTTATTATTTTAAAAGTATTGTTGCTACAATTTATGAATTTTATTATTGGTTTAACAATATTTATACTTTATATTATCATGTTTGCATGTTGTAGTGATTTTTCCTAAGATATATAAATAAAGAAAGCAACTCTCATAGAAAATAACACTGCTATAAATAGTTTTTTAAGATGATTATGCATGAATTTGATATGATAGAGATTTCATAATGACTAGGTTCCCGAAGCAACTTTATACATTTTTTGTTGTTGCTCTTACACATTTTGCCCTTCTTCTTCTTTGAATATATAAATAAATGTCAGTGCAAATTTTTGTTGAGGTCGGGAAGGATTAATAGATCTGGAGATTGATGATGAAGTAAATGAAGATTTCATTTTAAAGATTATCTAGGCTATTATCATTTTTTGCGCTGTTACTTTCTCAAATAATATTTATAATAATTTTTTTATATATATTATTGGTGATTTATTTGTAGAATTTTAATGAAAACTTAACTTTTGCTAATTTTTTAGTGATAAAATTTTAAAATTGAAGATCATGAGACATACGCTATGTAGATCCATGGGACTTACGACACGTGTCTCGGGGCTTACGCCTTGCCCCGTACTGCGTAAAACGCCTCGCGCTCCCGCCTCTTAAAACACTGGTCAAGACACTAGCTCCAGGCCTAGATGTTACAATTTCTAGGAGCATTTTTTCGTGCGTTTTGAGTATTAATGGCATGGAGATCACAAAACAGGATATTTTTGTATCTATAAGCAGGGGCGAATCCACACCATTGGGTGTGGGTTCGCGAGAACCCACAACTTTTACCTAAACCTTATATTTATAATGTGAAACCCTTCAAATATATAAGAAATTTGAGCTGAAAACCCAGGAACAAATGACACTAATAAATTTTAACCCTATGCTTTAAACCCCCGGATCCGTTCATAAGACCTTCGTCATCCATGGTGTTAGGTAATATTTTGCAATCATTTAGCAGATTCATAGGATATTTAGTATTTACTATGATTGATTGTATTACCATATATGTAGCCTTGTATTTATTACATTTTCATTCTTTGTATTGTAATTGTACTATATATAAATGGAATATCTTGACCACATTTTGCTCTTGTCATTTCAAACTAGATTTAGGATACTTTAGTTAGTAGATATGCAAGTTATAGATGAGAAAGAGTACTAAAATAACTTCTTGTGTTTACTTTTGTAGCTCCAAAATTGTTACTAGATGTAATAACCAAGCAGAGTTGAGAAACACTATTTTACATATTTGCTACGTACTTTCTAACTTGCTAGCTCTATCATACTTATTAATATATATACCCAATAGCCAATTTCCATTTGATTTTTGCTCTTAACGAACTTCAAATTGATATTAAAACGCAATAATTTCGTAACAAAAGTTTGCACCCTAGAAAGAAAAAGACTGAATCCGATAAGCTCCATTATTCAAAGTCATATAAATTAGCAATCATCAAACAATACAATCACCCGTCCATCACATGAAAACTCTATTAGAATAAGACTCAACAAACATGTCACTGATATTATGTAAAACAACCATACGTATAGCAAAATACATCATGTGCTAATACATAATGTTGTACCGAGCTTTTCCAAACAAAAAAAAAAAAAAAAAAAAAGAAGAAAATTGCATGATTGTGTACTGGCCGAAGATTGGGAATCATATAATTTTACTGCATGTCATCAAATTCTCCTTCCCTGCTTTCTTCGTGGCATGAAATCATGTCTTGTTCGTCCTTGTCTTTCTCCTCTTCCTCTGGCTTTGTCCAATATCCTAAACCCTCAACGTTACATGGGAACCTTTTCAGTGAATTGCAATGGCTGACTTCTAAGTATTTGAGTGCTGGCATTTCACTTTGGAATGTTTCCCATGTTTCCCACCTGCAAGAATTTCAAGCACGTCCTTCAACATTCCGAAGTTTACCCTCATTACCTCCCGGTAAATTTTCACTCATGCGTTAAGCACTCTGAATCTTCGATACAAGGTACCGCACAGGAAGTGAAGTGGGGTTTATCCATGTCTTGGTGTGGTTTCTCCGAGGAAGTGCCTTAGGTATAATTCTTGAACGCGCATTGGTGGTGACAAGTCATCCGGCTTCTTTATAATGTCCTTGTTTTCACAGTCTCCAGCATTGATTGATAGCACCCTTAGTAGGTTAAGGTGTTCCAAAGTGTGCCCAATTCCTTGTCCTCCATCACGCTTTCCTCCGTTATGTCTAATTGCAGTACCCGTAGTTGAGTCAGTGCCACGACCTCACTCAGGCGACAAGCTTCTGTTGTTGCTGGACTTGGTATCTTGAACCCGTACAACTCTTCAATATTAGAAAGCCCAGAGAGACCTTGTGGTAAGCATGAAAAAGATTGACAACTTCCAACATCAAGAATTGCCAATCTTGGAAGTGTTGTGATTGATGTTGGTAGCTTTTCGATTCTGGCATTCTCTAAGAACCAAGATTTGGAGACCCCATAACTTCCTAATAGAATGCGGAATTTCATCCAACTTATCAATACCTCGAAGATTTAAATAAGCTAGTCGCTTTAGTGATATGATCCAGCTCCATAGATCGACTAAATAGATGTTTTCTAGCTTGACACATGATAGGTCCAAGACCCTGAGAGTCTTGATTTCGGCTAAAGAGCGATTTTCCTATCGAAGCATGATATTTGTGGTAGTGAGAAGAAGTCTTTGTAAGCTTTGAATTCCCACCAAGGATTGAAAAGTTGTTTCTCCGGTGACCCCCAAGTGCCTAGAGTTAATCGTGGCTATGGGCCTACCTCTTTTAAAGCTACAAAAGACTCTTCTTCGCAATCGATTACCATGTCCCGAACCATGTCATGCATTTTGCAACCGTAAACTCTACGATCAAAGTTTCTTCTTTGGGCGGCTTGACCAAGCACCTACTCACGATACAAGTAACTAAAAGCTACATCACGTTGCGGTTTAATTCCATTGCCACGGACTAATCCTTCCCCTACCCACCAATGAACCAATTGTTCGCCTCGATCTCATGGTCATCCGGATAGATTGAGAAGCACAATATGTATTTGCTTTAGATGAGTTGGAAGCTCATCATAACTTAGTTGCAAAGATGCCATAACGGATATATTGCTTTCATTATCCAGTACCAATTTCTCTCGAAAATTTTCACATATCCGCGTCCACTCCCCAAGTGAATGTGATTTTGATGATAACATCCCACCTGTGGTCTTGATGGCTAGAGGAAGACCACAACATTTGCGCACGATCTCTCTCCCAACATCTTCCAATTGAGCATTACTCTTCCCTTTAGTTGACAAAAATGCAAACTTGCAGAACAATGACCAACTCTCTTCATCATCAAGCAATCTTGGTCGATGAATTCTTGTTTCTGTGGCTCCCATTCTCTTAACAACATCCACATTTCTTGATGTGATTATAATACAACTATTGTGCTCGTTAAACTTGGGTAATCCCCTTGAGATCCTATCCCACCATCCATCATCAATGCTCCATACATCATCCATGACAATCAAGTATGACTTATGTGAAAGTGCTTCAAGAATTCTCGCTAAGCATCTCTCCTTTATCGGTCCACTATCGTCTACATTTAGGGTCAGTTCTCAAAATTCCTTCATGATTGCCGGCTCATCATAAGTTTGAGATACGAAACCCAAACTTTCTTTTGAAATCTCACATTCACTTGTCTGTTGTGGTAAACCTTTTGCGCGATTGTGGTTTTACCCAAACCACCCATACCAACAATTCCAACACGATGTGACGACTCACTTTTTGAAAGGATCCATTCTTTGATTTTTCTCGTATCTTCTGATAACCCCACAATTTCAGATTGGTCAAAAATGTGCGAGGTCCATCGTGTCCGTCTCGCGTCGCCATCCTCGCTTCTAGATTGTTCGGTTATTGGACCAACAAAAGTCCTCGGCCTACGATGCATCTTCGCTATCTCCTTGTTGAGTTCCGTCGCCTTTCCGGTTGTATCCGAAAGAAATTTCCCTTGGTGATGGAAACAAGCAAGAAGAATTCCCTTTTATCTTTAGATAATCTTCGCGAATTTGGCAATCCGTGATCACGTTATCGCTTCATAAGTTAGTTCTTGAAGATCGGATAAGGTTGACTTGATAGACGTATTGTTTCCTTTCAACTTTGTTTGCTTCAAATAGATAACAACGCATGAGATTCAGCTCTTTCTTCATGTTTTTAAACTGACTTTCAAATTGCATTGCATATTGAGCATGCATATTCACTTGTTTTGCCAAGTCTTTCACAATGAGTTCAGTTACAGCACTCGTGATTGGTTCGCCCATCTCTCAGCTACAAATTCATCAAAATAGAAAACTTAATGAGTCCTAGTAGACATTAAACGAAGCGTAAAAATAAGAGTTCCTGATAACTATCCGTTCTGGTTACGCAACATGGCTCAAGTACATGTCAAGCTTTAGGCCTTGGAGTGCTTTAAGAGATCAAGGATCAAGCTTAAAAAAATAACTAGTTTTATAATTAAGTCCTAAGGTCCATTTGGCCATTTATGTATTAAGTTAGTGGCACTTTAAATAGTGACACTTGGGATTATTTTGGGAAAATATTTTTGGATGATTACTTTTTTGTGAGTGATTAGATTTATCATTTCTTTATTCTAATTGCTTGTTATATTTCTTTCTCTCAATCTTCTTCTTAATTTCTTCCTTCCGCATATTCGATTGTTATATTTTGGTATCGAGCTTGGTTAGTGTTTGTTTTTTACATACTTTCTAGCTTTTTAATTCTAAAAATCAATTCAAAAAAAGAAGTCATTGTGTCATTGTTTTTTTTTTTTTGAATTCCCTGTGTAATCTCTTGTTCTTGAAACTTTGTGAAGTGATTCAGAATCTACATTCGAAGTTTGGTTGTCGAGCGAAATTCATTTGGGTTTCATTGTTTGAGCTTAAAATTGGAAGTCACAAACAGATCCAATTTGTTTTTTGTTTTTTTATTAGTTTTTGTTGTTTGGGGTTCTTTGAATATCATTTTGAGTTCATTTGTTGAACGTAGCTACTGGTAGGGTGTTCATGGGTAGGTTTTGTGTCAAAATCAAAACTAAACCATTCTAGTCGGTTTTTAAAATTCTTAAAACCAAACCAAATATAATACATTTCGATCGGTTTGGTTGTAGTCGGTTTGGGTCGGTTTTACGGTTTTTAAGAAAACCAACGTTATTTCCCTCTTTCATGTATTTTTTTCCTACAATTAGGCGGTAATTTTCTATTCTTTTCCAACTTCTAATTCGTTATTACCCTTTTATTGTGGTAGCTATAATATTCTTGGATTATGAAGAAAATGTCTTAAGATTTATAAGTTTTAATTAAGTGAATAATATAAGAAATACAAATATTAGCAAATTTCATAGTTGTTTACTTGAACAAAAAAAGTTCGAATCATGGATTTCTTTTAAGAAATAGGTTAAAAGTATAAATAAGCCCATTAGAAATAAATAATTTTTTTATGGAAAAAGTATACAAATTACAATATATATTGTACATATATAATCATAAAAATTGTGTATAACATTTGTCGGTTTGGTTCGGTTTTTTCTTCAGTTTACTTTTAGTAAAACCAAAACCAAAACCAAACCAAATATTATCGGTTTTTTAAAATTTAAAACCAAACCAAACACAACCCAAATAAATGTCTTTTTATTTAATCGGTTTGGTTCGGTCTTCGGTTCGGATCGATTTTTAACCAAACCGTGAACACCCCTAGCTGCTGGTTGTTGAAGGAGTTCGGCGGAGGCTTATAAAAAAGAATTTGATTTTATTTTTTTTAAATCTGAAAATTGTTGGACATTGATTCCTAAGCTAAATTTTGAAGAATCCAAGTTGAAAATGAAAGAAAACATGGCTCAAAATCATGTTAGCCATTGTTAGAGATTGAAGCTTGAAGAAGAAATTTGAAAATGAATTTTGTTGATTTGGTGTTTGTTTGAACAAACTGGTGGTTGAGATTTGTTCATAGAGTTGTGGGGAGGTTGTATTCAAATTTGAACTCATTTGATTGAGAGTTGTAGCAGATTGAATCAAATTTTTTGAGCTTCTTCTTAGAGAAGAAGATGAATTTGAAATTTTCAGATTTGCAGAAACAATTTGTCACAATTTCAAAATGGGAAAAGGGTCAAATTTACCCTCCAACTATGGTCTATAGTTTAGATTTACCATTCGTTAGAGTTTTGGTTCATATTTACCCCTCCCGTTAAGTAACTTGTTACATTTTCCCTTATCACTGACAGGTTACTGACTAGGAGTCCTTTATCCACATAGACGCCACATGTATATATCAATTTTCTTTTATTTTATAACATACGCAATTGAATTTTGCCATGTAATTTTCTTTTTCTGCAAAAAAATAAAATAAAAATACAATACCTAATCTTCTTCTCCATCAAACCACCACTTTCGTTAACTAGCGGCGGTGGACGGTGGCGGAGAAAAAGAAGGGGAAGTGGTGGTCTAATGGAGAAGAAAATTAGGTATTGTATTTTTTTTTATAGAAACAGAAAATTACATGGCAAAATTCAATTAGTATGATATAAAATAAAAGAAAATTTATATATACACATGGTGTCTATGTGGATAGATAAGGACTCCAAGTCAGCAATCCGTTAGTTATAAGGACAAATGTAACAAGTTTCTTAACGGGAGGGATAAATATGAACAAAAAATATAACGAAGGGTAAATATAAACTACAGGCCATAGTTGGAGGGTAAATTTGACCCTTTTTCCATTTCAAAATTGACCACTTTTTGTCTAATAACCAATTTTGGCCCAATTTCAAATATAGCCCCTTTTTCAATTTGTTTTTCCTTGTTTATTTTAGCTAGTTTATTTAAGTATTAGTTCATACTTAGTAATAAATTAGTTTCTTTTGTGCTTCTATTTTATCTCGTGGTATTTTTTTTGTGCTTTTTTTTTTTCCCTTTAGTTTCGTTGTGAATAGGTTTGTTTCCTGATCCATTAGTTTGATTATCCTTCTTTCATTTAAACATAAACTCCATTTCGAACTGAGACTTGGAACATACTTGGTGTTATTTGAGGTGCTGGTTCTTAAAGAGATATTTGGGAATCCCTTGAGCGGAAAAAGACAAAGAGCAGTGAGAAGATTTGAGTGTGGTTTAAATGCCATCGACCTTGAGCGTATACATGAGAGGAAAGAAAATTGAGTGCCATTGTAACATTCCGAAAATACGAATTAGGTGTGGAGGTGTTAAATGAGTATTAATGTGATATTTTAGACATGTGAAGTACTATCGGGATGATTATGGGTGGAAATAGTTGCTTTGGAATCAAGACAGATAGTGAGGTGTTTAAGATTCGATAGAATCGGCTAAGTTTTCGATACGTCTGTATTCCAGCTCAATTTCATAAAAACCCATTGAGGATTTGAGAAAACTTAAAACATGAAATTTCTATCCCCTTGAAATACCTTTCCAACGATATATTATGGAGCCAAAAAGGAGCTCTGTGCTGGGAGTTATGCCCATTTTTCCGAACTCTACCAGAATGGCCTAGCGCCCCGCGAGGCGCACCAGGCCAAATTTCCAGGAAAATTCAAAATTTTGATTTGGGTTGCCCTTTGCTCGAGCACCCCACTTACAGTTCTTTCTTTTAGTTATTTTACATACCATTGCAATTCAAATGTACTGATGTCCCTTTTGTCCGGGACCTGTATCGCGCAATTTACAAGACGATGAATCTGCTCGCTAGGATTTCCAGTATCAGCATATTGGTGAACCCCAATCTTTCGGAGAATCATTATTACTTACGCCTTTCAATATTTACGACAAATACGTACATGCCGGGCTTATTCCGACAACAAACGTTGTTTTCGCATTCTTAGAGGCTTCATAGATTTGAATGACAGTTAGACAGAGTCGCAGGCTTTTCATGTTAAGCCATGTTGGCTACAGTTTATGCTTCATACTTATGTTAGCATTTCCACATTTTGATTTATGTCATTCAGACTTTTCAGTATATCAGCATGTGTTGGTTTATTTTTCGTATTCAATATGTTGTAATACCACATGCTGATTCAGTCAGCCAGTTGGTTCGCTCGATCACATGGTGGGTTAGAGTTCAACTGAGTTTAGGCAAATCTCAGGTAGGTGAGGCAAACCTTAGTGTTGAGTCTAGGAAAATCCCATACCGTAGGGCAAACCTCAGCGAGAATGCTGAGTCCATAAGAGGGGGTGTATGTGATGCCCCAGCTTAGGAGGAAAGTCCCACATTGGTAAAACATAGGAGAGATGTTGGGTATATAAGTAAGCAGACTTTACACCCTAGTGACGTATTTTAAAGCAGTGCGGGCCTAGGTCCAAAACGGATAATATCACGAGTGGGCTGGACTGTTACAAATGGTAACAGATCCACTCTTGTGTCACCTTTGGCGATGATGGGTTAGAATTCAACTGAGTTTAGGCAAATCCCAGCTAGGCACGGCAAAACCTTAGTGTTGAGTCTAGGAAAATCATATACGGTGGAAAAATCTCGGTGAGGATGCCGAGTCCATAAGAGGGAGTGTATGTGACGCCCCGCCCCAGAGAAAAGTCCCACGTCGCAAAGCACATGAGAATTGTTGGGTATATAAATAAGCAGTGCCTTACACCGGTGACTCGTTTTAAAGCCGCGGGGGCCTGACTCAAAGCAAAAAAATATCACTAGTGGACGGGACTGTTACAACCATCCTTTTGAGTGATACACTTAAGGGAGTGCATTGTTGAGATCCTTTCATTACTAACTCTTTGTTTGTGTTTGAAATATTGTCTATAGCTTCGGATAGTCCTTGTGACAATGATTTTGAAGATTATGGCTCTGATGAAGATGGGGAATATTATGATAATGACTATGGAACAAATGAAGATTGTGGTACATACAATGAAGGGGAAGGTTACTATGGTGAAGATGTTGGAGAACATGAATATTATGGAGCTTATTGTCCCACCCCTTTTTCCGCCCCTGCGTGATAAACACGCGAAGGTTTTTATTATTAAAGCGTTTTTCCAATTGAAGCAACGGTTTTGAATAGGGATTAATTATTTTACAGAGTCGCCACTTGGAATTGAGTTTTGGTGTTCCAAGTCACCTTATAAATCCCTAATCAAAAGGAAAAGACTCTTTTATTATTGGTCCACTAAAATAGAAGACCGGGTAAGGAGTTCTGTTGATTGGGGAGAAGGTTTAGGCATTCCCCGAGCCCCGTGGTTCTGGCACGATCGCTTTATCGACTTATACTTAGCTTAAACCAAATTTGGATATATTATGTTCCCGAGCCTTGATTTGCTCGTACTTTTTATTGTTGAACTTTTATTAGTCTTAACCCGGATGTGTAACCTCATTTCGGACCTTTAAGCATCTTACAATAAGATGCGTAACCGCATTCTCAATCAAAACAAGATTAAATATTAAAACGAGATTGGCCAAGGTGCGTAACCGCATCCTTGAGTTGTTTAAAGCGTCTCGAAATAAGATGCGTAACCGCATTCTTAATCGAAACAAACGTCTTGAAATGTGTCTAAAGTTCATCTAGCGTTAAAAGCAATTATTTGTCTCTAAAATCCTAGACTTAAAATTATTTGGTTAAACTTTCACTCTTTTGACAACAGGTTTTGAATAAATTCGCAACTCATCTTACTCCGTTATAACTGGTTTTTCCACTCTTTTCTTTTCCTTTAATAACGGAGTTTGAAATAATTCGCATCCCATCTCGCTCATCTCACATTTAAATAATTAATCGGGCCTTAATGTTAATCTAGGCCTGATTTGTTTTCTCCTACTTCATCTATTCTAGCCTAAAACCCGTAAATAAAAGACTGTATCCAAATCACGATCAAAATGATTAAATTGAACAAAAGTTTAAAGTAAGAGCAAAACTCCCATTTGGGATACTACGAATAAACAGCAATCCACGCCAAACATTTTTAGTGTTACAGTGATTTCAAACAAAAGGTTTTATGGATAATACGCAAACCCATTTAACATTATTTTAAACTAAATCTATCAATAATAAAGTAAATCCGTAGAATCAGTAGCTCGATTAATGCTTCTAAATTTAGATAAAACAAAGAGGTAATCTATAGTACATTTACCTAAACCATATAACATGTTTAACCAAACATACTTCAACGAGCTAAAAAAAAAATGTTTAACGTAATATGAAGGAAAGCACATAAATTGATTAAAATGGTCAAATGAAACATATGGCTAAAGATAGAAACAACTCAATCCAGATTATCCACCAAATTGACAAAGATGAAATTAAATAACATAAGCTAAGAAACGGACTATTTAAAACAATGGGTAAATAATAAAATCAAACATCGCAAATTAAACACGGTAACGGAACAAAATTTAGACAAATCATTAAAAAACAAGAACCGAGTACATTAAAAAGTAATGGACCTTATATTAATGAATCAGATCTGTCCAACTTTTGCATCAATACCACATTAGCTAGAATAATGAAACGGAGCCTCGAACTTGACCAAGCAACAGAAAAGAAGATGGTTTTGGGGTGTGTCGACAATGATGGTGAGCTTGTGTAGTTTAATAATGGTGTTCTTGGATGCATTTTAATGGGGTTTTATGGTGATTATAGAAGCTTGAAAGTGAAGTCTCCATAGTTGAAGGGTGTGGAAATTTAATGGAGGTTTTTATGGTGCTGTCACGGTTATTTTGTGGGGTTTAGGTGATGAAAAATGGTGAGGAGGAGAGGTGGCTCGTTGGCTGCTGATTCTTTTTAGGATATTTATAGGGTCTCTTGCGGCTATCCCCTGCTTCTCTCAGGTGCTCGTTGTGTGTAAATTATATATATGAGGGAGGTGTGCTTGGTGAGTGCATTGCTGGCAAGAAATTGTGTTAGAAGGAAAATGCCAAGGAAACTTCCTATTTGTGTGGTGTAGTGTATTAGTGAGTGTGTGAGTTTAGGATAAGGATAAAGAGACAATTCTTCACCAAGCAAAACTTATGAGAATTATCGTGTAAAAAGATATGAAAGATATGAATGTGTACCATCTTTTAGCTTCTTTTTGCTTTTTTTTTTTTTTTTTTAAAAAAAAAAAAGATACTTAAAATAAACAAACAAAATACTATTCCTATTAAATCAAAACTAGCAAGATAAGACACTAATTACTCATTATTTATTTATTACAGCATGGAAATTAACTAAAATAGATAAAAATGTATTTTTTTTTTTTGGGAAACTTTCTTTCTTTTGTTGCAAATTAAAACAAAATTTATATTCTAAAAATGACACTCTTTTTTGCGGTTTTCAAATTCCCTAATAAAGACATACTAAAAAAGAAATAGAAGTTAAAAATGTCAAAGATTATACTAAAAATAAAATACTACTGCTATATGGCGAAAACGTCCCGAGAGGATAAAAAATCACATGTCTACACTTATGAAAAAGAATGTGAGCACGAAAAGTCCTATGCCTCTCTAGTCAAGAACGTAAGGTTGATGATGCTACAAGATATAATTCTTTACATACTTTGCTTGTGAGGAATATGATCATAGAGTATAGTGAAAATGAGTATGATGGTTAGAGGATAATTCGAGGGAGTATTCATCTTCTAGTGGCTATGGTAGAGTCGGTGAAGGGTATTCAAGTTCATCTACCCCTTGTATTTTCAATCCTAAACATGATAGTAGTAGCGGAGGATGTTACCTTTCTTTTGTTGGAAGAAGTGGTAATAGACATGTGAGAAGAAGAGAGTTCACCACTCCTACTTGTGCTAAAGTGTCTAAATGTTTTTCATTCTAATACAAGTTTGTCTTATGTTAAAGTATGAGCGCGATTGGTATGCTAACCTTAGTGTTGTGGTTAACGGTGATCATTTTGTTAAGAATCATGAGTGTGATGAAAGATGTATAGATAAACTTGTGGAAGCAAAAAACACTTGTTTCATGCTAAAGTATAGAATGGCGCAGGTCAGATTTGTGGCCAACGAGGGTGTTCACCCATCAGACAGATAAGGATTTTTATATTATAATGCATATATTATTATATACTAATACCCCGCAAGCAGCAGGCGAAAGAGAGTGTCATGAGTGGTTGCGCTTAAAATTCACCTCGGCTCCAAGTTTTGCAATGTGCCGCTTACATTTTTATTTTTCAAAACCACCACCACCCCCCCCCCCCCCCACGCAAAATAAAAATCTAGATTGTTTTAATGCTAAGGATAATGTTTGTGCCATGGTCATAAATGAAAAGAGTTATAAGTGTTGCAAGTTTGAACATAATTGAACAATTTAAGTTGAAGACTTGGAATGATCCTCAACCATACACTTTGCCATGGTTGAATGAAAAATGTGCTTTAGAGTTTACAAAGCGTGTGTTGATAAAATTTCAAATTGGGCGCTTTCAAATTGAAGTAGTATGTGATGTCATCCCAATTTGAGCTTGTTAATTACTACTTGGTAAGAATTTGACGTATGCAAGAGAAATGCCCGATGATAGCTAGACTAACAAGTGTTAAGCCGTTCTTGAAAAACAAAGGTATGCTTTGAGACCTTTAACACATGTGAAGGTGAAAAAAGGTTATTTGGGGATGTTGGCGGTGATAAGAAAAGCAAGAATTAGTGCACAAGACACAAAAGCTAAATGTCAGGTTGAGTTTGAGATTCTCCAAGTAAAAAGTACAAGGTCATAGTGAAAAGTCACCCCAATTCTTCTAAGGTAATTCTTGGGCCTTGTCCAATTTTAATGAAACTTGAGAGAGAAAAAAATTGAGATTAGTAAGAAAGTGACAAGTGTCATCTCAAGAGTGGAAAAGGAGAGCTTGAGTTGAGATCTCACTACTAGAAAGACTCAAATTACATGGGGAATTTCTTGGTGATTTTGAAGAAAATTTCACAAGTAAATAAGTTTCCTGCGGATTTTTCGGCCACACAAAATCCATTGGAAAAAAGCTCGTGGTAATTATTTCTGGGATTTAAAATTCCCTGTGTAATTTACTAGATTTTGATTATGAAGTTTACTTGCGGAATTTCTTGCCAAAAATACTAATCACTAAAAAAAAAATTGGTAAAAGATCATGAAAAATTTTCTTGCGAATTTTTTCACAAGTAAATCCGCATGAAAAAAATCCTAGGTAATCCGCAAGGAATTTCTTGGCAAAATTATGGAAGAGAGGATTAATTATTTTAATTTTACTTATCCATATCTAATTTGTCGTAGACATTATTAATTCTTAATTTATTAACCCATCTTTAAATTTGTCATTTTAATTCTTAATTTAATTTGTCCATATTTGCTTGACTACAATAATTTTTTTTGAAATTTAATATATTGCTTATATTTGATTTAGTATATTCCCTATTAATTATAGGGATGTTCTCAGGTTGACTAAAGCAAATATCTGGATATAGACATAGACCCCTCAACTGTATATAGTAGACACCATTACCCAACCTTGATACCAAGTTTTAACTCTTCGAAGATGTGTACATGCTAGTTATCTTCTTGATCGGTAGTTATTCCCAATAAAAACGCAAGTTTTTGTTGTTTTTGCCCCACGTGTGCATATAACACCGCACTTAACCTAAGGTCCTAAGCTTTTCATGATTCTAGACTTGGGAAATCGAGATAAAGAATGTAAGGTTAGAAATTTCATCTTGATTGTAAGATGAGGTTTATTTCCCTTGAGCAGTGGCCAAATCTTGTTATCACAGTAGGTATTTAATTAAATGATTTTATTTCAGATGTAGCATTCGGAATTTGGCATTGGGAGTTTATTTTAAAAACGGCCGATTTTTAAAATACCGATTTGAAAAATATTTGAAATTTTGGGAAAACCCCAAAGAAAGTTGTAGATTTAAATACCTTTAAAAATATTAAAAAAAACACATAGGGAAAAGGAGACTATTTTACTAAAAGGGCAATCTT